>NC_090937.1:91149033-91452064 GCF_040938575.1 Ambystoma mexicanum | reverse complement strand
GACCACCTGCATCCACTGGTCCAATGTCATCATTGATGGTTGCCAGGGCCAAGCTGGACATTTTCAAACTCAAGATTTTGCTGAAGATTCTACCGTCTTTGCCTCCTCATCTGTGGGCCCCAGTGGTTGCTTCTTCGATCTTTGGTACATTGGATTATTGTAATGCCCTTAAATTGTCCAAGCCTGCTTACGTTCTCAATCGACTGCAAGTACTACAGAATACATACTGCCACTAGAGCAGTTTCTGGTCTTTCAAGGCATGAACACATGTCTTCCATTTTGAGAAGCCTTCATTGGCTCCCAGTTGCTCGACAGATAGAGTTCAAGTCATTGTGCATTATGCACTAGGCGTTTTATGGCCGTGGAGATGAATACTTACAGTCGAAGTTTCGCCGCTATATTCCTTCTAGATCACTGCTTTCTGCCTCTGACCTTTTGATCCAAGTTCTCATATTTCATCGCTATAGAACTGCCATCTGTGCCTTTTCAGTAGCTGCTGCCTAGCTCTGGAATATGCTTCCACATTTTCTTCGCGTTATTAATAACCATCTGTTCTTTCGACGTCATCGTAAGACCTTTTTGTTTTAGTTTGCTTTTCTTGTTTCTTCAGCCATTTTCTGCTGCTTGTTTGGTTTTTCTGCGCTAGGTTGCCTTCCGGTGTAAGTCACGCTTTATCAATTCCATTAACATGTAACATAACAGCCTATGGGTGGGTGGGGTGGAATGGGAGTGGTCACCGGTCTCCACAGGGGCCTGCTGCCTAGTGGTGTTTGATGCAGTTGGAGCTGTGGCATTGGCAGCAGTGTTGATTGTGGTGCCAGCTGGTGGTGGCACAACAATGGAAGCAGCAGTGTTGGTGGTGTCAGTGGCCACACTTGGCGAGATGGAGCCAGTGTTGCTGTTTTGTGCTTCTAGCAGCCAGATGTTTGGAAGGGGTCTTCTTCCAGTGGTCTTGGTTCAGGTTTGCAGGGGTGCAGGCAGAGGTTCTTGTGGCATTCGTTGTGCCTTTTTCCTCTGGGCAGGGTTTTTTCTCTGGCATGCGCCAAACAAATCCTCAGCATGTGACGACTTTGTCCGCAAGGACCTGGAGCTCCGCCTCACATCATTTGGGCTTTCTCTCCCGGATTTCATGTACCTTGCAATTGCCTTTGTCAGCAGACATGTTTGTTACTCCTTGTGGGCCTGGATGACAACAGGAAATGGGAGAAAGTGCTCTTTATTTAGACCCCTACCTTGCAAACTAAGGGCTTTCCATGGCGTAGAATCTCCCTCTGTTTGGGGGGTGAAATGTTATGGAACAAGGATTTCCATTAGCTTCTATCAATATTAAAACTATCCAATGCTGCCATTTTGCGATTTGCACCTCGTAGAGGATTTGAACGGGGCTGTGCAATCGGTCACTGACGCTTACACTAATGGAACAACATCACATCACTGGTAGATGCTGCTTGTTGCCAGCCTGGCAAAATCCATGCATGGCAAGAGGCTAATTTAAGAGACCTAGGAACCAACCATAGGGTGGATGCATGTTACCACAGAGGCAGGCAAACAGGCAGAACAGATTTTAGTTTAAAACAAAATAATGGAGCATGCATGGTGTCGGCTCCCGGGAGTACTAGTTGACAATCACGCGCTTACTGTAAGAAAGGCATGGTATGAACAGCAAGACAAACACAAGTGACCACAATTCAAGGGTGTTTACTGAAATTCAACAAAGGTGTGATAAACGACTATCTAATCCTAAATCTACAGATGGGAGCAAGCTACGACCATCAAAAAATAATAATGCAGTCCTAGTGGAGTCTCATCAAAATAAGAGGGACTATACTAAAAAAAACGATTGCAAATCCTTACGTTAAATGCAAATAGTGTGGGGTAGTGTTCATGAAAAAGAAAGAAGTGTTCACAAAATTATATCTCGGGATGTTCAGGCCGTTGGCTCCCCATCCCTACATTTTCAGCAGAGGACAAGGCAGTTCACTTCAGCAAAGCACACACTCTGGCTTCTTCGGCATGAGGATACAGTTCCATTACCAGCATCAAGGCCTTCTGTGCAGAAGTCTCTTTACTTATGAAAGTCTCTTGATCCAGAGGGCCTGATGTAGCAAAACAAAACACAAAGTTCCTTTCCTCTTGAAGGGGCATGGCCTGCTGCCATGGAGTAGGTCATCTCCACTGGCAGCTCCCACCAGATCCTTCATGATCCGCGAGTAAAGCAAGCTGATCCGCGGCATACGCACCAGAGAAGTAGAGAACCGGTAGCGGACCACACCAGGAGTGCCCAGCTGTGCGGAAGGGAGCAGAATCTCAACAGTCTATGCTGGGTGAGGCTAAGAAGAGTGTGCCCGTGAAAGGTATCCAGATGTAAAATGGCGGCCGTGCTGTGACAAAGGACGGCAGCGAGACAACCCAGACGTGTTGTTCGGCAGAGATCCAGTGTGGCCCAGCTAGACTGAAGAGAAGCGGTGAGGGATGGCGATGGCGGTCGCAGAAGTGCAGCATAGTGGAAAAAGGAGGTACGCGTTAAGGGGGAATGCACCAAGACACTCCTGCTGGAGAGCGAGCGAGCAGCCGGCGGAACCAAGCCGCGCAGACTCAACAAAGTCGAGGGGTGCGATCGCCCCCGCCCCTGCGGTCTGGCTACATACACCGGGGGAGACCGTGGAGCGGGGACGCATACTGCGAGCCCGGGCGGCGGGTGATATCCGCAAGCTGTAATCTGTGCCCTGTGGCCCGCGCGCTGTGTTGCAGCTGATCCCCTCCCCACGCACCAAGCACCAGAAGATAGAGAAGGTAGTCGGCGGCCTGCAGGGGAAGCACCCGGGCTGGGTGGTGAAGGCTAGGAAGAGCCTGGGGGATTTGGTGCTCCTTGTGGAGCAGCTCTAGTACATTCAAGAACTGACTTTGACTGACCCCCACAGTCAGGAGGTCCCAGGGGAAAGACGGGGGCGTCAATTTGGCAAGTGAGACTGAAGGCTGCACATCCAGAAATTAACATAATATCAAGGGACTGAGGAGCTTGGGAGTTTGTCTATCTTTCATTACACTGCTGACTGCCAGGCCAGTTGCTGAGGCCATATATGCAGTGGCACACAGGGACTGAGAGGGGGTACGGTTAAAGCATAAGAATCAGATGCAAGAGGGCAAGCAGAGGGCAGTTGAGCCAGAGTAAGAAAAAGGCACATCAAACCCCCCCACCCCCACACCCTGGACATTGATAATAGCCCTATAAGTGAGACCCCCATTTGGAGCCTGGACAAACTGTACGCTCCACCAGCGACAGCTCGGACTGCACCTAGGCATCTGGGATAGTGCCCAGGACCAACAACAAATTGCAGCCTGCTATAAATAAACACGCAGACTAATGCCTCCCAAAGTGGCCAAATCGAAAGGGGGCCAGTCGAAACTGGATAGCTATTCCAGGGCCACCCAACAGGCTCCTGGGGGTAATATGGATCAGGCGCAGGCCGAAGAGGGCGAGGCCATGGAACTACATATTCAAGTACTGCAAGCTATAGCGAATTTGAAGGTCACACTCGGGACGCAGATAACGGCAGTGCAGATAGATGTTGGGCTGCTGCGCCAAGATGTGTGTAACCTGGTAGAGCGCAATACTGCATTGGAAACACAAGCGAAGGAGAATACAGAGGAGATCTGAGAGAAGCACATCAACGTCCACGTCTTGCAGCAGAAGGTCAGCTTGCTGGGAAATCGGGTCGAGGAGGCGGAGGGGTGGGCTCGAAGAAACAACATCCGTATAGCTGGCCTACCAGAGGATGAAGAAGTCACGGACCCTACCTCTTACATTCAGAACATGCTACTCCAGGAAATTGGGCCCAGGAACCTCACGCAGGGCTTCACTATTGAGAGGGCTCACAGAGCACTGACCAGATGCCTGCCTCCTGAAGCGCCTCCCAGACGGATAATCGCAAAGGTCCTGAACTATAAGGACAGGGAGAGGATATTAGCCTTTTCCAGACAAGGGGGGATACTGAAGAGAGCGTCGGCCAACCTGGCAGTATATCCCGACTACACCTTCCAGGTGCAGAAAAATAGAGCACAATTCTTTGCGGCCAAAGCTAGGCTCTGTGCGGCGGGGCTGAAATATATGCTGATCTATCCAGCCCGCATGAAAATCATACATAAGAACAGGGCCCTGTTCCTTGACCGTCCGGAAAAGGCGCAGACATGGATGGACCGAGAAAAGATTGGCCCGGGCGAGGAAGTTGGAGCGGATGATTGTGAGAGACATAAGGGAAGCCCGAAGTAGCCAGAACCAGGACGGGCAGGAGGATCAGCCAGATGGGCGGATAGCTCTGTTTGCTGGTACTGTCCTTTTTTTTTAAAAAAAACTGTTGGTTACTACAAGAAAAAGAGCCCCTCGGAAAGGGGTGGTTCTTTACTTAGAGAAGACTCATAGAATTTAAGCTTACAAGAATGGAAGCCTATTTACATGGTGGGGAACGATGGCCAAAGCCTTGCATCGCTGGAGTGTGACCAGACCAATGGCTGGGGTTGCCAGGCCTTCTGAGTTTCATTTATTAATGGCACTTGTTTATGTGCCCACCCGCTGGGCGCTAACCCCCGGTAGGCTTGAGCGAGGACAAGGACGCTGGGCCGTTATTGTTGTTTGGGGAGTTACAAAGGGTTGGGTTTTGCCTGAATACAGCGTGTCAAGAAATAGTAGTATGGTAGATTTGTCTGGACCACCAAACACGGAGAATGGGGAAACATCTGTAGACAGGAGCATGTGCGTATGGCAGGGACTGTAATTGTACTTATATGGAACGTAAGGGGACTAAATGCTTATATCAAAAGAAATAGGGACTTTACATACTTGAAGAGATGTAAGGTGGATATTGCCCTGCTGCAGGAAACCCACCTCAGGGCAGAAAATCAAACACTGTTAGCGAACAAATGGAGGGGGAGAGTATTTGGTTCCCCGTATTCTGCCTACGCCAGAGGGGTCCTTGTGGTCACCCAAGTTAAAACCGACAACGAGGGTAGGATGGTGATGGTGTAGGGCCTCCTTGAGCAGGTGGATGTTTGCCTCGTCAAGACGTATGCGCCTAATCATAATGCTGCAACGTTCTTCCGCTCACTATATCATCAGATTGGCCCTTATAGAGATAGAAACATCATATGAGGGGGGTGTTTTAATTGCATGCTGAACCCGTCTTTAGATAGGTCTGACTCTAAATACGATCATCCGGCTCCGCCAGCCAGAACATTACCGACGCCCTGCAGTGGAAAACGCCCACGTTTAGGTACCTGGGGGGTCAATGTATACCATGAGCCAGCGGAAGAACACACACACAACACGCTAAACGCCCTAGTGGGCATCAGAAGCTCAATGAATTTCTGGGCTAAATTGCCACTATCAATGATTGGAGGGCGGCACTGCTGAAAATGGTAGTACTCCTAGACTGTTACACTTCTTCGTAAATGTTCTGTTCTATATACCAAAATCCTTCTTTCATACACTGGACAGCATTTGTAGAGGCTTTCTGTGGCTAAATGGGAGGAGCAGGATTGCATTGTCAACACTGAACAGGCCATACGAGGAGGGAGGCATTCGGATCCCAAACTTTGAGCTCTATTACATAGCGGGGTAGCTGCAATTTTTGGTGATGATCCCATGCCAGACACACAAATGCAGCAACCCATCGGGGATCGCCACTATCTAAAGGAATTGATATGGCTTAGGAAGCCCCACGAGGGGCAATGTTCACATTTAGTGTCCCTGGGGGTGAAAATGTAGCCATAGATTGCATGAGCACTCCTCCCTTAGTTTGTATAGTACTTATTCCCACATAGCACTGGAGCTACTG
Organism: Ambystoma mexicanum; assembly: GCF_040938575.1. Taxonomy (NCBI): domain Eukaryota; kingdom Metazoa; phylum Chordata; class Amphibia; order Caudata; family Ambystomatidae; genus Ambystoma; species Ambystoma mexicanum. Next base: position 91,446,233 of record NC_090937.1, on the reverse strand, counting down.
TACTCATATATATTGCATTAGACCTCCCCTACACCTGCATGTCAGTGATGGTACACTAAATGAACTATCTCATGAAATGTACACTGAATTAGTGCTGACCATACACTCTATCTAGCTTGATTCAACTGTAATGGTGCTTAACGGAGGTCGCTAAGCTCGCCAAACGTATCTGTTTTAAGCAAGTTGACCTTAACCCTTGCCACGTTGCAGCATAAATCATACTAATTACCCTAGCAATGATTCTCCAACAGTCATCTGCCTCAAATTGCCTTTCTACCCGATTCCAAGCAGGCTCACCTTCTCCAAACATGGCTAACTTTTTATCCTTACCCTGTCCTCTCAATGAAAGAAATCACAAACTCTGAGCTAGACTACCACGTTTGTACGATATACGAACTAGCCACCTACCGAATCATGGTCAATTTCTTAATAATAAACATTCTAAAACAAACCTACTGCACTACCTCAACCAGGCACCTTCACTAATAACACAGAAACAAATTTATAAGAAACTACCTAAAACCAATTCTAGAGCTCCTGAATGCACAAACGCTCATTTCCTAGACAGCTCCTTGTTAATTAAAACTGCATTGATAAATGCCAGATCCCTAGTGGCACATGCCTTAGAAATAGCTGACCTAATTGCCTTGAATAACCTTGACATCCTAGCAGTCACTGAGACATGGCTACACCCTGCAGCAGGACCAGCCCTTGCGCTGGCAGTCCCGGAAAATTTCCAAATCATCAGAGCAGAAGACAGATCGGATGCAAGAGGAGGCGGCATTGCCCTCATTGCTAAATCTCATCTATCAATTAGACTAGTATCCTCACCTCCATTCTCATCCTGTGAAATTCTCAAAGCCAAAGTACCCATCTCCAATTCTAACACACTAACAATCTATCTAGTGTACAGAGCGCCAGGACCCATTTGCTCCTTCGAGGACGACATCTCAAGTATTCTCTCCAATAATACTAAAGAAACCTCACAGGTTCTCTTACTGGGGGACTTTAACCTTGGCTTCAACGACCCAAATGACAAAGATGCTAAGGCTATTTCCACCATGCTCACAGAACAGGGACTATCCCAAAAAGGGACCCAGCCAACGCACAATAAAGGCAGGACCCTCGACTGGGTGGCTGACATGAATTGTGAACTATCCATTAAGGCCTCAACTCCACTACCGTGAACAGACCATCATGTGATCACCTTTACCAAGGCAATAAATAAACAGCCACAACCCAATCAAGTTACAGCCCCTCCACTGCAGACAAGAAAAACATCACTAGCGACAGACTATTCCCTCACATCCCCCCTACATTGAACTTACTGTTATCCACGACCAATCCTGACATCCTAGTCGAAGCATACAACACCACCATGTCCCAAGCTTTAGACCAAATTGCAACTCTTAAACTTCGTAAAAGCAAACCTCGGGCTCATTTGAATGTGTGGTTCACCCCACATTTAAAAGCCCTCAGACAAAAAAAGAGGAAATTGGAAACCATATGGTGCCATACTCCTTCAGAAGAAAACAAAATTACCTTCACGAAATTCTCTGATAACTACAAAAAAGAAATAATACGCACAAAGAAAGACTTATACAATGACAGGATTGCCAAAGCCAGATCTAATACAAAGGAGCTATTCACCATCCTGCAAGAAATGGAGGCACCGATCCGACCAGCCGACAATATAGCTAAAGACAAAATCTGGTGTACCAATATACAGAATGCACTAGCCAACAAAATAGTACTCCTCAAAGACAAGATAGCCAACAAGAAATCCTCCTTACCCAAACAGGACCTTTAAACTCCAATCCTTGAGGACCCAACTAATAACCTAGATCAATTCAAATTCTCGAGAGTTACTACCCTTGAAGTAGAGAAAATTATATCGTCATTGAAACCTTCAAGATGCCAGGGTGACAGCTGCCCAGCACAATTAAATAAAGATGCAGCCAGAGAGCTGGCTCCATTCATTTCCAAACACATAAATGCATCGTTCTCAACTCTGTCCCAAGCAATCTGAAAGAGTCCTGGGTACTACCTTTACTCAAAAAGCAAACTCTAGACCCTTCCATTCCTACTAACTATAGGCCTATTACGACTGTACCTTTCCTTCTGAAGATACTTGACAAAGTGGCGTATCTCCAGATACAGCAATACCTTGAAACAAAACAACCTCCTAGGCATCCGTCAATCAGGCTTCAGACCATTACATGGTACTGAAACTGCCCTAATCGACCTAAAAACCCAAATTGAGGAGCTTAATGACAAAGGGAAAACTGCCATGCTACTCCTCCTTGACCTGTCAGCCGCCTTTGACTTGGTGGATCATAAAGTTTTATGTGATCACCTTGCCTTGGCGGCTCACTTCTCCAAGGACGCAATAGCCTGGGTCCAATCGTTCCTAAACAACAGAGTCTTCTCCCCTTCAGACTCGGCAGACCCGATTCCCATAACGTGCGGCGTTCCACAAGGTTCTTGCGTCTCGCCCACTATGTACAATATTTTCACAAAGCTGTTGTTTGACAAATTGGATAATCTGGGTGTCTCCTACACTAATTATGCAGACGACACCCAGATCCTCATACCCCTTTCGGGCAACTACCTCAGCGACTTGGCTCTTGTGAACAAGATTTATCTTCTCATTCAGGCATGGATGGCCACCCATGGCCTCTGCCTGAATGACGACAAGACTGAACTACTGATCATGGGAACCCCGGGCAACCTTAAAAAACTCAACGTCGATTACTCCTCGTTTGACATTGATGGCAACACTATCAAGGTCCTTAAAGAGGTAAAAACCTTAGGTTTTTACCTCGATTCTACCTTGACATTGACCAAACAAGCTATCTCACTGGCTTCAACCTCAGCATACATATGTAAATTAATTAGGGCCTGTAGGCCGTACTTATCCTCATCCAGCTGCATTACCTTAGCAAACGCCCTTATACTTTCAAGACTAGATTACTGCAATGCACTTTATCTGGGCGCCAATAAGTATATCCTGAACAAAATTCAAACACTACAGAATAATGCCTTAAGAACAGCCCTAAACGTCACGAATAAATATCATATATCTGAACATAGAAGAAGAAATCGTTGGCTGACAGTTAAGGACAGAATCCTGCTTAAAACCACATCTCTGACCTCCAAATGCCTGAACAACGTTGCCCCACTCTATCTTACTAACCGTATTGCCAGGAAAATTTCCAATCGCCCTTCTAGGACCAATAATGCCTTCTGCCTCAAGGTACCTCGCTTTAACTTAACCAAATCAGGCAGAAGAAGCTTCCCAGTTATGGCAGTTCAAACTTGGAACTCACTCCCACTCACACTCCGCATTGATCAAACCTACCCCAGCTTCAGACGCACGATTCAGAAATGGCTGAGAACTAACGATAATCATCCTGGGACCTTATCCCAAGTACAATGCGTAACCTAACTTCATGTCTCAGCATACTTCTGTGAACAATAATGCTTTGCGTATTCATACTCTGCACCTAGCATGATGGTTGCTCTCCTACGGCTGACTAACTGTAACATATATATCTTGTAAATATTGTATATTACTGACTACCTGTAACTATGTACCCTGTAAATCCTGTAAATTGTAATTTGAAATTTTGCTAACAACATATTCTGTAACCTAAGCTTAGCGTTATCATGTACTGCTTGCGCCCAGTTACCCCCGTGTTTGGTGCGCCATACAAATAAATAAACAAACAAACAAGGTTCGCCCTGCCGTCTCAGCAGCATCTAAGGTGTTCTTGAGGATGTTGTGGTTCACCTGCTTACCCTCTGATACGATTGTAAGCAGACGAGAACGCACTGGTTCAGGGACCTCCTGCTGCAGGTTCCAATGGACATCAGAAAAGCTGGCCAACAGCGTGGTGTTGTTGGCTATGCGGGTAGAATATGCTGCTGCAGTAGTGATTCTCTTTTCAAGAGCATACAACTTTTTACATTCTTTGTCCGGCAGTGCCTTGCCTGTGGACAAGGGGACCCCTGCCCTCTTCCTTGTCGTCAGAACCAAAAGAGAATCTGGGGTGGCATGTCCCCTAATATAGAGAGGGTCCGAAGGTGAGGGGCGAAAAAGTTTTTCCACACAAGGGTTCACAGCCCTGGTCTGAGAGGGTGTTAATAAGAAAGGGGCGATGCGCCTCTTGATGGAATTAAGTAAGGGGATAGCCTGGCTGGCAGGAGGATTCTCCTTTAATATGTCCTCCACAAAATCTGAATCTACCACCACCTCTTGCGCAGCTATCTGGAAGTGTTCTGCTGTCCTTTTCAGAACGGCGTTAAACGCCATCTGGTCATCTACAGGGGATGCCTAATGCAGAGGAGTGGAAGAGGTGAGTCCATACATATGGTATCAGGGTCCGGGGTATGTGTAGGGGACAGCCAAGGTGGGTCATCCACCTGCTGGTCATCCCCCCAATGCTGGGTCTGATCAGTGGTATCCACAAAGGGATCATCCTCCTGCAAATAAGGGTCAAGAGGTTCTTCTTGATCTGTATGGTCAAAGACCTCCTCATTGAGAGGGCAAGCTGTCTTCTGAAACTTGGTCACTGCAGGATAAAGGTCGCCTTCACTAGGCGTTTTAGGGATGAACCCCTCAGAGAAGTCCACAAATTTAGCCAACCTGTCCATGCACCCTTCAAATTTTTCTCTGATCCATGGAGATGAGCCAGAGGGGTGCAGAGGGGCAAAGGTCTCCTCCTGGGGATCCCCTTCTCTAGAACGCCGAGTTTTAGATAAGGACTGGGGACTTTCAGAATAATCTTCCCGCCCTTCCAGGCATTTAGACGTGTCTTTCGACGTGTCTTTAGACTTGTCTTTTTGTTTACTGGCCGCCGAAACGATCTTAGCGAGACTCTTGCTGAAGTTTGGCATTACCGAGAGGGGTTCAGGCTGTTTAGACGGTTGCGCTATAGAGTTTGACGCAACCAGAGCTTTATTCCTTCGGCGCGCTCTTAGGAGGCGTCTCGACGGCCTTGTGAGATTTAGTGCTGGCACCCTTACTCGTAGAATGCCCGGACGCATGTCGCTGACGCGGTTGTGGGGAGGGCTGCCGATCATGCGAATCGACAGGTGCCGTCGAAGAACTAGACGTACCCGTTGGTGCCTTGGTCCGCTTCGACTGATAAGCCGAGGCGGTACCGCGGGTTGTGTGTTTGGACCAAAGGGTATTGTGTGCGTTCCTGTCACTGGGGTGTACATTCCTCATAGCAGGACAATCGTCGTGCCTGGTGGGGCCGGGGACGGACGTTGTGGATCCGATGTGAGGTCAATGGCAGCTGGATCGGAGCCATGGCCGTCGCTTAGCTCCTCATCACTTTCAGCGGCTGCGGCAGTGCGGTACTACCCTTTGCCTGCGAACATGACGTAGGCCGCCCACCGCTTCACTCGATGCTCCTTGATCATCTTAGGACAGAGGAGTTGGCAGTACTTACAGGACGCCCCATCGCGATTGAAGGGAAGACACTTATTGCATTGACGGTGCTTGTCTTTCCAGGGGTATTTTCTCTTACAGGAAGGGCAAAATTTAAATGGTGTCCTGTCCATAGCTCAGGTGTGTGAAAGCGACAGCAAAACCAAAAGGGCAAAGAGAGGGGAGAAGGAAAGACATTCTTGAAAAGAATAGAAACCGCAGTCTGACTACTGTATAGGCTGGCCAGAAGGCCCGGAGCACCAGCCATCGAAGTCTGTTCTTTGCTGTCTTTGGCAGTGGTTTAGGAAGCAATCGTCGAAGAGGGGACAATAATAATAAATGACGGGAAATATAACAATTTTGCAAAAAGTAGGAGCTCTGCATAAGGCGACCAGCTAGCTGGGCGGAAAAAAACAATCTGAGGGACCTTGACGCGTGAGGGATTTTTGGGTACACTGCACGTCACGTTAGGGATAGTGTTACAGGCACGCCCATGTCGATGTCCCCTTTAGATCCTCGAAAGACAAGATGCAATACTCTGCGGTAAACTATATGCACGGCATGTGATTCTAAGCAGATTCACAAGCATCAGTAAAATGAATTACAATGCTCAGTGCGTTGGTTGAAGTAAAACTAACCAGCTGTCACTCCCCGCTACTTTCTCTTTTCCCATTATGTACACATCTGCCTGCAACCGGTACCCAGATATGTGTGTTCTCTCGCACTTACCTCGCAAACAAATGCTGCAGCTTTCAGGGGAGCAGAGCATGGCGGGGTGTCACTGTCACTGCATGCTGTATGCCTGGGAGCCTGGTTCGAAATAAACATAGGCTCTCTCTTCGAAGAATTAAGAGATAACATGTTTATCTGCGAACAGAAGTGGCCCCCTCACAGTTCTAGGAACACTGAGCTGGTATTGATGGTAGGGCTATTAAAACCAGCATGGACCAGAAAGGGCCTCCAGCCAGCACTATCGAGCAAATATTTCAGGCTCCAGTGATTTGTTCTTACTAAACCACATATGCATTTCCTCACCTGCGTCGGGCAGGGTGTGTCTCTGCTCCAGAGGAGTGAGTGAGTTTCGTAGTCTCACTCTCAGCAGGGGCCGTGCCCGGGATGGCACATGGCACAGAAGGAAAGTACTGGCTGCTGCAGCTAGTGCAGGGTCGGGACAGGCAGGAGTCGGCAGCCAGAGTCAGCTGGTCACGGACAAAGTCTTTTGCATCGCACCAACCTCAGCCTAGCGTCAGTCACAAGGGTTGAGGGCACTGCCGCACGTGCGGTGCTAATATGCAAGTGCGAGCGCCACACCCACTCGTAACCTTACCTCAACCTCCTCACTGTGCCTGGTGCCATGCTGCCTGGCCTGTCTGCTGCTACAGTTTGCACTGCTGCCGAGAAAGAATAGAAAATAAAATATACATACTATACAAAAATAGTTAATTGCAAGTTCGGCGGCATTTACCGCCCCAACATTTGCATGTTATAGGCAAGCGCCTAACCCTGCCTAATGGTAGCATCTGCCCTGGGTGCAGCAGCATCATCCTCTGGGAGAGGAATGTCCAGATCTGAGGGCAGGGTTATGTTGCGCCTATCGCAGTTGTTATGCAACATTGCACAGGCCAGGACAATCTGTCCCACCTTGTCTGGCCTGTACATCAGCACAACCCCAAAGCGGTGCAGGCATCTGAATCGGGCCATTCAGGTCACCCTGGTTCTCACATGGGCCCTGCTATATGCTACATCCTGTGGAATCTGGGGATTCCTCAGAGGGATCATGAGCCACGGAAGCTGCAGGTATCGAGAGTCACTTACATGGGAGTTTCTGGCCATTTGCCCTGGGTGATCTCCCTATTCCAATGACGTGAACTTGGGGATCTTTCTTTCCTTGTCACTCTCGATGGCTCCTCAAGTGACTACGGTCTGTAAAATGGGTCACTTCCTCCTTAAGGTGCTCCATAAGGTATTACCATTTCTTGCCCCTCATCTGCGACCTTTGGTAGTTGCTTCGTTAGTCACTAGTCGTAGTGACTATTGTAATGCCCTGTTTTTGGCACAGCCTATTGGCCTTATACACCAGTTTCAGCTTTTGCAAAAACGTGCTACCCTGGTGGCAACAAATACCCATATGGTGACTCATAATGATCAGCAGTTGTGTAGCCTGTGACGGCGGCATCTCAATGGTCTGTCTGTGCATGCATGACCCATTTCTCATCGAGCCACACTATCACTTTCCAGTCATTGCACTGCTCAGGGGGGTGGGGAGGATCCAGTCTGACACGGTTAGTTAAACTTTTACCAGCTGCCATCTTGAGGCGTAACTGGCACCTGGTGGACCACAATCTGAGGTTGTCCATGATTAATGACAGGTGTAGGAATGCCCCGGCGGTTGACTTGTTCTTTCTTTCTCAGACATTAAGCTCTGTGGCTCCACTCAAGCTTACTCAACCTCAGAGACGGCCCTCTGAGCCATGGTTCTCAGATGAGCTCAAAGTAGCACGCCTGAGACATATGCAGGCTGAGCGCAAGTGGTGCCTCTTTTATGGCCCCATGGAAAAGATGTTCTTTTGGCAGTTTATCAGAGACAATCATGCTGGTATTTGGGCTGCTAAACAGGGTTTTCTTGCTCTCAAAGTGAAGCTGGTCCTGAATCAGTCCAAATAGTTATATTCTGTGTTGAAGTCGCTCTCTTCTACCACGCACTGGTCGCCCAGAGTTCTGTCCACACAAGCTCTCTGCGACTCGCTTTCTGATATTTTCATCACTAAAGTTGTGGACAGAATCTAAGTGTTTTGCCCGTGGGTGAAACTACCGCAGGCAAAACGTTTGCATGAGAAAGGTGCAAACTACCAAATGTTTGCACCCTTCTCATGCAAACACACATACATACTCACACCCACACACACAACACACCCATAACACCCCCCACCCACACCCTCAGCACACCCCCACCCACACCCCCAACATAAACAAACCCCACTTACCTTCATCTTCACGCAGGGTTCCTGCAGCGCCAGTTCCCTTTCACTTCCGTGATCGGGAACCGGTGGCACAGGGTCCTTTTCTTTTCTTTTTTTTTAACCGAAGGCTGCGGGGGTGTCACCCGCAGCCCCAGCTCACTATACTATAAAGTATAGTGAGCAGGGTGATGCGGGGACACCCCCGCAGCCCGTGTTTCTTTTTTTTAAACGGAAGGCTGCGGGGGTGTCCCCCACAACCACCGCTCACTATACCATGAAGTGTATTGAGCGGGGCGATGCGGAGGAAACCCCCGCAGCCCCTGTTTTTTTTTTTTACAATGCTACCACCAAAGGTTTGAACCTCTGGTGTTCGAACCTTTGGTGGTAGCATTTTTAGAACTTTTGGTCATTGCAACCATTTTTTTACGGTAAAATCGTCCTATACCTTGCGGACATATGGAAGAATATTGCCTCATACAGTTAGAGTGCCACTAATATAACCCCTGCAGATGTAGTGGGTACTACGTCACACTCAGGTTCTCAATTTCCTGAGTTATACATGGAGGAGGTCTGTAGGGCTGTTAGCCAACTAACGTCTGCCACTCCCTCTCACCCTGTCCCCCTTGCTACCCTTAAGGATCTTATGCCTGGCATGATTTCATGGAGCACTGAGGCAGTTAATCTCTCTTGTCAGTCAGGCTCTATCCCTATGGATCTTAAACAGGTTATTGTTACCCCCTTCTTAGAAAAGTCACTGGATGCTTCTGTTTGGGCCAATTTCCATCCAATCTCTCTTTGCCCCTTCTTCATGAAACTGTTGGAATCTTTGGTGTCTCCTCTTCTGTCCTCTTTTCTTGAAACCTCTTGTTTCTTTGACCCCTTTCATTCAGGCTTTTGGCCAGGGCGTAGAACAGAGAGTGTCCTGGTTTCCGTAGTTGACAATCTGGCCATGATGGTTGACCGGGGTGGAGTGGGGGACTTGATACTGCTAGACTAAACAGCGTTTTACACCATCAACCACTACATTCTGCTGTCCCTTCTGGCCTCGGCAGGATCTCTGGTCCTGTTCTGGCTTGGTCTTTCCTGACTGACAGTGCCAAATGCTCTCTCTTTCTCCTTCTCATCTAAAGTGCTGTCCTGTGGTGTTCCTCAAGGCTCTGCTTTGACCCCAATGCAATTTAACATCAATTTTAAGCCTTTGGTCCACCTGATCTGCTCCTGTGGCTTCCGATGCTATTCTTATGCTGACGACACCCAGATTCTGGTTCAGCTAAATCTAGACAAAGCTGAGGTATTGTTGTGCCTGTGTGAGTGCTTGGCGGCAGTGGGAGAGTGAATGAATGGGAACTGGCTCAAGCTTAATGGGGACAAGACAGAGGTCCTGGTGGTGGGGTCCCCCCTAATATGGATTTGTGGGCTTATTCTTTCTGGCCATTTGCCCTGGTTGATCTCCCTATTCCAATGACGTGAACTTGGGGATCTTTCTTTCCTCGTCACTCTCGATGGTTCCTCAAGTGAATACGGTCTGTAAAATTGGTCACTTCCTCCTTAAAGTGCTGCGTAAGGTATTACCATTTCTTGCCCCTCATCTGCAACCTTTGGTAGTTGCTTCATTAGTCACTAGTCGTATTGACTATTGTAATGCCCTGTTTTTGGCACAGCCTATTGGCCTCATACACCGGTTGCAGCTTTTGCAAAAACGTGCTGCCCGTGTGGCAACAAATACCCCATATGGTTGTCACATCAGTCCTGTGCTACTTTCACTTCACTGACTCCCGGTGCCCCGGAGGATTTAATTTAAATCCTTGTGTCTAGTCCACCGGGCGTTCTATCGCCAGTGGGCTGACTATCTCCAAGATAAATTCTGCCCCTATGTTTCTGGGCAGACTCTCCGCTCTTGTAACGCTTGTCTAGTTGCCATTCCGAAAATCGGCTATCGAAGGTTGGAGGTCGTTCGTTCTCTTTTTCTGCTGGTAAACTGTGGAACGACCTGCCCTACGCCCTTAGATATATTGAGAATCATCTCCAATTTAGACAGTCATTGAAGACTCTGTTATTTTAGATAACAGTTGTGCTTTAGCCTAATGGTGTAGTTCTCACACCAAGATGCCCCTGGGTGAACGTGTGCGCTATCAATTTGGTTAACATAACAACATAAAATGGAACTACTTGCACAGAGCTCATGGCCAACACTCATAGGTTTTTGGTATCTGACTGATGGTGGTCTGGGCCTGTGCATTGCTCCCATGCATGGTACCTGATGGGAGTCTGGGTTACATGTGCAGGTCGTCTGTGTGGCATCCATGATGGTGTGTATTATGTCTGGGGAACAGAGTGCATGCCATGTCTGATGGCAGTGTAGTGTCCCTCAGTAGTTGTCTGGCAGTGTGTCATTCCATGTATGGGAGTGTCATTGGGTGCCTCATCTAACGGCCACACCATAGGCAACATTGTTGTTTGTGGGTCCTGCACCTAGTCTTTTCCAAACACCCTGAGCTTACGCAAAGTGTGTGTGGGCCTTGGCAGCCCATTCTGGATGACTAAGGGTCATTGGGTAGGCACAGCTGATTGTGTATCACTGTACTATATTGTTTCCTGTAAATGGACGTCAACCTTGGTCGTTGTTGTTGTTGCCATATGTCATCTTCAGGCTTACCCCAGGGCTCTTGGGGTGCCACTGGGCAGACATTTGCTGCCCCTAGGTGGCCAGGCCAACCACTTTACAGCCATTGCATGTTGGGGGTGTGTGGTGCTGATTTTTGGTACCTGTAGTGCGTTGTGTGTGGTTGTTCTGTTGGGGTTGCAACAGCCTGGCCAGTGACTGCTGCATCTCCAGTCATGTGCTACTCCTGTGTGTCATAGCCTGTCATTTGTGTGGTGCGCTGGTGGGTCTTGAATGTACAGGGACTACTTTTGGAGATGCATTTGTGACCTTGTTGCCCCCCCTTTGCCTGTCACTCATACTGCAAGGTAAGTGGTATTGTACATGTACTCACCCAATATCCAGGTCCTTTGTCCTCTGTGGTGTTCCATGTACGCCAGCAGCGTGCTGTTCCACAGGACCATTGCATCGTGGGTTGATCCTGGGAACCATACACAGCAGTGAGTGATGGTGAGGTTGGTTTCACAGACGACCTGGACATTCAGTGAATGGAATTACTTCGGGTTCCTGTAGGCCTCCTCTGCGTGCAATGCTGCCACCACATTGGGCAAGCTGGCAATGGCATAGAAGTGGGCTTTGGTGGTATTCAACTGTGCCTGTGTGGTGGGGAGGTCAATGTGCTGGCTCACAAGGCGTTTTTTTTGAGATTTTGACGGCCGCGAAACATGTTCCGTTGAAGGGTTATCAGTGCCTGTTTACTTTTCTCGCCATGCTCTGGGCGTGAGAGCAGAAGCGCAGCAGACTTGTGGTGTGTGGAGTCGGTAGGCTATGAGCTGCCTTCCGCTACTGTGCGGACTTCTTTTGATGTATCTTTCAAAGGTCGACTAGGGGCTGTGTGTTCACAATGTTGGTGGTGTATGTCTTTGCCGCCAGACGATTTCCCCATAGCAGCATGCTGGGCCTGCCTTTCTGGGCTGGGGGCCGACACGCGGGAGCCGGTAGGCTCCTCTAAAGTGTCTTCAGCATCCAATTGGGAGCCATAGCTGCCGTGGCCTTCTGGATCTGAATCGAAGGCACCCGTGGAGATGTCAGCCTCGTCCATAATAGCATAGGCCGTCCACTGTTTGATGCGCCACTCTTTGAGTGTCTTAGGCTTAAAGAGTTTGTACAAAGCACACCGCCCTTCTGGAGGATCTCGGGGAAGGCAGTGATTACACACTCGATGAGTGTCCTTCCATGGACATTTTCTATTACACGATAGACAGAATTTAAAGTGTGTTTTTTCCATTTTCTAAAATATGTGAAAAGGCAGTTAGACAAATGCAGTGTACAAGTGGAGTGAAAGGATGCATTGACTAAGAGAAGTGAAAGATAATCAGTCTCCACACTCTCCCTGCTGCAAGGCCAAAGCCTGGTGTAGGCTGAAGCCTACCATCGATTAGCCAAGGAATTTGTCAAAATCTGCAGTCAAAGGCTGATGGATGTTGCGTATCGAAACGTGCGTTGAAACTGCATTGGTCGAAAGGAAAGAAGAAGTTTTACAATAAAGTTATTAATAAATGTAAAGTATCAAAGATACGGGAAAAAAAACTATCGGAGGGACCTCTATGCGTGAAGGACCATGGGCACAGTACCCGTCACACTAGGAATAGTATTATAAACACGCCCAGTCGACGTCCCTTTTCAAACTTCGAAAACAAACTATGCAATACTCTGCACCTACCACTAGATGTCGGCCTATGCAAAACATGTGATTCTAAGCCGATCCACAAGCCTCAAAAATCTGTTTTGTAACGATTTTCTGTCTAGCTGGAATTACCGCTATTACTGTGTGGACCCTTGCACCCTTCCTGAGACTAAGCCTTGACTGCTCTACTACCACACCTTGATTGGGTTTTGGCTAACGCCTTACTTTCTTCCCTGTTCACTATAGTAGAGTGGCCTCCCGAAATCCTTCCCCATGGCTGATTTTGGAAATCCATCTTAAAACACTGCAATTCCACAAGATAGGCCAAGGTGTTATTGCTGGGGCACAGGTGGTCTTGGAGGCCCAGCATGTATGACAGCAGGAATCTGGAAAAGATGGTAACCAAGGGTTGCCTATACAATAGCATAAATATGAGAACAAGTAGTGAGACAATTTATGAGGGTGTAAGAAATTAGAAAGAAGAAAAGAACCCAAAGTTGGGGTCCTCTCGTCCCGTGCACTCTTAAAGTCAGCCAAACAGGTGGTTAATGATTTCGAATGAAAATTGATAATTAAACTTATCCTCAGGAATATAAGGTTGAATCAATTATTGGGCATCAACAAGAAATTTTAAAGGAAAACATCAATGATTTAATCATGAGCATTTGATGAAGCAAAAAACCACATCAAATTGTCCAATATTGTAGGCTGACACGTTTCGAGGTGATCCCTCTTCTTCTAGAGCCTAATGGAACTGATGTTCGATCACATACATGTAAAAAGAAAAATAATGAATAGATACTGTTATAAGCACAAACACAAGAGCTAATCATTGAATCAATATAACAAAAAACTGAGGGACAGAACAAACAGAAACAAAATATATATAAGAAAGCAAGCGACTTACAAAGAAAATTAAACTAAGGGCGCAAGTGCTTCAAACTAAAGAGGACTACTAATTAAATATACATGGTGGGAGGAGGAACAATAAGGGAACAGAAGGTTACTGGCAGGCCAGAGAGGCGACGAAAGAAGATCCAAGGGTGCAGTCCTGAAAGTGTGGAGGGGGCCTGGAAACGGGAGATAGTAATATGAACTTGTGGTTCCAACTCGAGTTGTACCAACAGTGGTTGAGAGCCCTCTGGGAAGTCAAGCAACATACTAAAAACTGAATCCCCGAGCGGGGCATGGTGCGAGGCAGCTCTCAATACGAGAATCCGGAACGCTAACATCTAGCTAACTTACAACGACTGGACCCTAGTTTGGGAAATGAAGGGAGGTGGCACCCCAGAAGGAGATTTCTTGAAAACGTTTCAGTTGGTGTTTGATCTTGTGCTGTACCTTTTAACTTGTAAAGAAAAGAGACGAGAAATCCTATTTTATCCGTCATGTCATTTATGAAAGACTCCTGATGTATGCTTTCTCCATTTCAAGTATCACTCATCCCAATATAAGTCAATGGGCACACATGGCTCTCCCAGTAACCCTCTCAAAGTCTTACTCAAGGAAATGTTTGCATACTTCTGAACCTGACATTCCTGTACTTTTGTGCTGCACTTTTAGGCGCCTGTGCGAAATCTTTGTAGTGGTTTTTGCGCTGTGTTCATATGAAATGTTTCTACAGTTCATATACAGTATTTCACATCCTAAAATGATCCTATCCCTGGGTCTAGCCAGTCCTGTTTTGTTGCTTTGCATTGTGAGACTTGGGAGTAAAGGTTTTATGGTGGTAAAAATCAGACTGGACGTGACTTCAATGGGATCACCCTCTAACTAATTAAAACCTAGGTGGTGGGGCTGTATCCTGATGAAGCAAAAACAAGCCTTACTTTAGTGTGTTTCTGTTAGGTTCTAATATGTCCTCTGTGTTCTTCTGAGATGTTAAAAAGGAGTCAGTGTTCTCCATGTAAAACAGTGACTCAAGAGAGATGAGGTATCTGAAGATATCGTGCTTGAACACTTTAAAAGGATGGTGTTTCTGAAGAGAGGGAAGCTGTCTAGTGAACCACACCTGAAGCACCCAGTGAAAGTCCATGTTGGGTGTTTGAATAAGTCTCCTGTTTTACTCTGGGGACATCAAATGAGGTGACTAATGAGGCCGGGAGCCTCGCCAAACTAGTTTATGATGTGACTAGGGGTGGTATGTGGAGGATCCCCTAGTCACTCACACTTAGTCCCTGTCCCAAGACAGAGGGCTGTTATTTGAGGTCATCATGGGCTACTCTCCTTTTATTAGGGACAGCTCCCACACTTGGGGACTTGTATCTAACACCTGATCAGAGATACCCCACATTTTCCCACAGCACTCACAAACGTATTCCTGCGCAGACAGCAGAGGCACACCAGTTTTTCATACAGCACTCGCAATGCATGGACATCAGTGGAACACCTGCTTTTCCTACAGCACTCATATAGTGAGTGCACATAACCAATTGAGGCAGTAAACAATTCCAGGAAGTGCAAAACCAAAAAGCAGAAGCAGGTTAAAGAGGCAAATTCAAAAATAATGTTATTTTGCTAACCTTTATGTAACACGCCATATGTGGTGATCCAGAACCACTGTTCCCTTAAAACAGGCCGCTCCCATACTTAGGGACTTGAACAAGAAAACCCTCAATGATGTACTGTCTCCCCTTTCCTCAAACATATGCTTTTTATTCCTTCACATTGAAGATAATGTTTCAACAACTCTGCGTCTAAGGGAGGGGAGATCTAAGACTGAAGGAAACCATGTAGAGAATAACTGGAACTCCTTTGACATCCTTAGATGACACATGCTCATACATCACAGACACCCCACAATTCTCTACAACACACACATAGCAAGCCCACATGGACATCAGAAACACGCCAGTTTTTCCCAGAGAACTTACATAGCGAGCCTGCACAGACTTCAGAGGCACAGCAGGTGTTCTCAATGCACTCGCACATTGAGCCCACAGAGAAATCAGCGGCACAGAAGATGTTCTTACAACACTCACACAGACATTCCTTACATACATCAGAGGTAAACCAGCTTTTCTGGCGGCACGCGTGCAGCATGCCCTCTTCAAAAATGGACACTGTGTTTGTTATCTAGGACCAAAGAGACCAAGAACACAAACAGAGAAACGGCTCCAAATTCAAAAATACTTTTATTTTGCTCACCTTCATGTAACACACTTGCTGAGTATGAGTACATGCTTCACATAGTTTTTACACTAAAGGTATGCCAGATACAGCCCAGTGCCGTACAGTAGAGGAAAGAGAAGTCCAAGACGACAGACTGACCCTTGAAATGTTTGGTCTGGCCCCAAAGCCCTAAATCAAAGTTAACTGAATCAAATAAGAGCAGCCAATCACAGTTCCTCACTTATTAACAGTATCAAGTTCAGACACTTTCAGGAATCCCAAACCCATGGGTAGAATCGCAGGGCTACACACGTTCAGAGTCCCCATCTGGCAGTGTGGGTTTTGGAGTAAGAGCTGACGGCACAAGTTTGAAGTGAATCGGAGAGGGAGGGAGGAAGGAGCTTGGAAGGAGACCAGAGAAAGGGGGAAGTTGGAGATGAAAGTGGAAGAAAAGACATTAGGTGGATGTGGATTGGAAACATCAGGAGGAGATTGATGGAAGATATCAGGAGGCAGTAAGGTAAGGTAACAGAAAGAGGAGGTGGATTGGAAACACCAGGAGGAAGTTGGTTGGAGAAATCAGGAGGAATTTAGATTAAGACATACTGAGGAGGTTGCGTTGAGACATCAGGAGCAAATGTATTGGCAACTTCAGTAGGAGGTTGGCTGGAGACCTCAGGAGGAGGAGGGGGTAAACATCAGAAGGAAGAACAGGCAGCTGGTAAGGTCTTAAATAGCAATATCAGGAAGGAATGAAAGGGCATGCTTGACCCCAATATGATAGCATTGTTGGAGGAGGAACAAGGATGTGGCATGGAATCCAGGAGGAGCAGGACCTGAACAATTGTAGAACAGAGGAAATGGGCGAAAGAGTCAAGACACTAAAGGAGTGAACCTGCACCTCCAGGAAAATGAAGGGTGGCAAAGAGTCTGTTTGGCTAGTGGGGAGTGCCTAAAGGGAGCCACCTTATCTTTCCATCCAAGGTCTTCTAGATAGATTCTAACCTGGGTCCCACAAGAAGAATTATATCAAGAAGTGGTGCCTTCCAACCACCCAGGTATCACTCAATCCTTACCATTCACGCTCTCATACTCCCCGCCCTGATTTTCTTTCCTTTCACTTCCTTCTAATCTCCTTCCACTCCCCTTTCTTTCCCTCTCTCTTCCTATCTCTGTCCCTGCGATGTTCTTCTCTCCTACAATGTTTTTCTCTCCTCTACTCCTCATTTCTACCCTTTGCCCTACTCCCCACTACTCTGCTCTCCCAAAACTCTTTTATCTAGTACTCTCATCGTCTACTATTCTCCACTTCCACTACTTCTGCATTCTCCACACCTGCTACTCTTCACTACTTTCTCTTCCCATTACTCTCCATTCCCCTCCCGCTCTACACTACTCCACCCCTCCTTCTCTCCAAGTCACCCTCCTTTCACTCTTTCACCTTTCTCACTCACCTCCACTTACTCCCCCTACACTTGCACTTAACCTCAGTCATTCTTCATATACCATACACACACTCTCACACCCAAGTACCACTTTCACTGACTAATACCTCACTTTGGCCAGGCTCTCTGTAATTCTCTTGCATGCGCTACGCCACTGCCCTTCCTCATCCTGGTCTCTAAATTCACCCTTCTCCTTCCTTGACTTCACCCGAATAACCCACACGCTGTTCTTCCTGTTCGCTTTTATTCTCCTCCTTCCCCCTTCATTGGCTCATAGCCTCAGCTGGTCCCCCGGCTAATCTCTTCCTTGTTCTTCCCCAGGGAGAGTGTTGCAGCGAAAGGAAACAAAAAAGGGCCACTTATGACCCATCATCTTTCAACCGGTGTCCCACAAAAGTGGCCCGCTACAGTCAAAGCCTCTTTCAAAGTTTGTATTCTGTCTTGAATGATTGTCTGGATTGTCGGTCTGCCTTGAGCAACATTCCACAAGCTTGATGTTCATAGCCACCTTTTTTTCCAGTGGGCTGTATGTTTTGTTCTCCGCCGCAGGAATGATGGTCTCTGCAGTGCTGAAAGGCAAGACAAAAGATGCTAGCCAGCATGTTGTATGTCAGGTATAGGATGATCAAAGTGGTATTCTGTAAGTTTAGCTAGGATCATGTAGAGTGGCTGAGAGTGGGGCCCTCCCAACTCCCTCAACTCCCCTGTGGGGCAGGACTGGCTCTGGCAAACACCCTGGTATGTCTCCTACCTCAGTTTGAGATATGGCCCTATTCTCCCTTGACAGACCAAAAATGTGTCACTATGGAAACGTAGGAGCATTTCATCCCGTTCCAAGATGGTCGGCGTTCATGCTCCCGAGACAAGAACGTCATCACGTAGCTTTGGCAACAAGTACCCGGAAGAACAGGTAAGCAGTGCGTTGCGACTGTCTTCGTTTGTTGCGGTACGCAGTTTTCGCTTACTGTTTCTTGCACGGCTTGCAAGCCTTCCGCTGTTCTTTCCAGCTGCTCTGCTTCCCGTTGTTCTGCCTTCAGGCTAGCGCTCTGTGTTCTCTTTCTCTCCTTGTTCCTATTTGTCTGGCTCCCGATCCCTCTGTTCCCATTGGGGTTCTCTCCCTGGCTCTCTGTGGACTCTCTTGTTGGAATCCCTGTCCGTCCTTGTACTCCTGTGCTCTGTTTGCTTCTCCACTCACCTCTTGCTTGCTCTCCCCATGCTGTTTTGGATTGGCCTCATTACGTTGCTATTGCTCTTACTACGGCTCCAGCATACCATCACAGCCACTGGGAAGTCAGCACGCTACTACCAGCAAGGTTTTCCCCCTCAGTGGGGGGAGGGAGGGGTGGTTCCCTTGAGACCCAGCTCTCTGTGTGGCCTCCGTGCCTCCCAGGTTTCTATACTGGGCTGGCACTGTGGTGGCCTGGAGTGAAAGGCCTTATCACTTCTCACCAAAGGACAGCAAATCCAAGAAGGTGAGATCCGAATCTGACAGCTTGCAACGCCCTAAAACGAAGAAGGATAAAGCCTGTATGGAGCAAGTTCAGGAATAGGTTGCCACTGTCCACGGTCTTTCCTTGGAGGTACAGAATCTAAAGGCCGAAAACACTGTGTTACGCCAGGCGTTGCTACAGCGAGAACCCACTGGGGGACTGGATAGTATTGAGGTCCACCTCTGGAAAAATACGGTGTTGAGCCGAAGACGTTCAAGGAGTTTCTGGATGCCAGCATGGTGGCCTTTACTTTTCGACAAGCTGCGTTCCCGACTGAACGTTCCAAGATGGGCTTTGTTATTTCACATCTGACGGGGAGCACTCTGTTTCGGGCAACACCTTTGGTCGTTTCATCCAGTCCATTGCTGGATGATTTCAAGGGCTTTCTGGAGGCTTTTCCAGCATTTTTGACGGACCAGAACTCGCATACACCAAACAGGAAAACCTCCTAGATTTCACTTGAGGAGGCATGGATGTCTTGATTTATGTGACTAAGTTCAAGCAACTAGCTCATCAGACAGCCTGGCCAGAGGAAGCTTGCATAGCCCTATTCAGGAGGGGTTTAGCTGAAGAGCTCAAGGATGAGCTGGCCTGGGTGCCCAGACCCACTTCCTTTGAAGAATTGGTCAGGTTGGTTCTGCAAATAGACTACAGACTGCAGGAGAGAAGACGGGAACGCCAGCGTTCCCGTAACCCGACTTCTCGTGTCCTGCCACCCTCATCAGTATCAGACCTGAAAGCTACCAACAAAGAAGAACCAAATGCAAATAGACACGGCCAGGGGACCTTTGTCGGAGGAGGAACGATCCAGGCGCAGAAGGCTCGGATTGTGTATGTAATGTGGGTCATCTGACCATTTGGTATGCGTCTGTCCTGTGGCCCCTGCAAGCAAACCGGGAAACGCCAGCTCCCGCTCGTAGTGGGGACCTACGTGCGGGAACCGAGAGCTAGTCCCCCTGGTCAAAGACCCCAGCAATACTCCACCTACCAGTATGCTAATAGTAATGATTTGTTTAACATTACCCGGACAAGACACCATGGAGACCTATGCAATGGTGGATTCCGGAGCAGCCAGTGACATTATGGACCTTGGTTGGACTCAATGCATGAAGATTCCAACAGCACGAAAGGAACAAGCTATACCAGTGGAAGGGGTTGATGGATTACCTCTGAGCGGTGGACCCATCAAAGAACATACTGTTCCTCTGGAGATGTCCATACAACAGCATAAAGAAACCATCACCTTTGATCTTATACGTACGGCCCACTATCTGGTAATTTTAGGGATCCCTTGGTTAGCCAAACATAATCCCTTCATCAAATGGTCAGCACACACCTTGTTTCTGGGTTCAGAACAGTGCATGTGCTCTTGTCTCTCATCCAACAAGGACAAAAGGACTGTTCTTGCTTCACTGCCGACATCTGCAAGGCCCACAGTGGCAACCACGCTGCCAGCCAAGTATCACAGATTCCAGGAAATCTTCAGTACGGAGGACCGGAAGGTTCTACGCCACAAAGGCCTGACAATTGGGCTGTAGAACTGATGCCTGGGGCCTCAATTCCCTTCAGTCGCATGTTTTCCCTCTCACCCTCTGAGAAGATTGCCTTGCGATGATACCTGGACGAAAACCTGCACAACAGCCTAATCATCGAATCCAAGTCCTCGGGAGGAGCCTCCCTGTTCTTTATACCTAAGAAAGACACTGACGAATTGAGACCTTGCTTGGACTACAGGGGATTGAACAAAGTTACAGTAAAGGATAAGTACCCCTTACCACTTATCCTGGATATTCTGGTAGCGGTTCAATCGGCCAGGGTATTCACAAAGTTGGACCTCCGAGGGGCATACGATTTGATCAGAATACGAGCAGGAGATGAATGGAAGACCACCTTTCACACTCCATTCGGTCACTTCCAGTCCCAAGTCATGCCCTTTGGCTTGGTTAATGCACCCGCGGTCTTTCAGAGATATTTGGGGTTCCACGTGTTAGTATCCCCGCAAAAATATCGGCATACAAAAATATCGCCATATTTTTGCGGCGATATTAAGCCATGGAATCTGCGGGGTTAGCCCTGCAACCCACATCATTTTTTTTTAATGAAGCAGGGGACACCCCCGCAACCTCCGGTCCCAATGACCCCATAAATTATCCCCACTAATAATATCGCCTATGGCCTTACCCCACGACTATATATATGGCGATATTATTGGTGGGGATAATATTACCTGATACCATATATGGACCATCTTTTATCCATTCATTCATAGCGTTGTTGTCTACTTGGACGATATCCTAGTGTTTTCTACCACTCCTGAGGAACATCACTTTCATGTAACACAGGTATTGGAACGTCTTCAAGCTCAGCAACTACGAGTCAAGTTAGACAACTGTGTGTTTGACGCCTCTTCCGTGTCATACCTGGGATATATCCTCTCCGACCAAGGAATCACCATGGACCCCAGGAAAATAAGAGCCTTGCTTCAAATGCCTGCTCAACGTACCATCAAGGAACTGCAACGGTTCTTGGGCATGGCCAATTTCTATAGGAAATTCATTTCTGGGTTTTCTTCTTGCGTATTACCCCTCACAAAACTCCTAAAAAAGAATGTTCCATTTCTATGGGGAGAAACCAGTCAAGATTCATTTGACCAACTTAAAGTGCTCTTCACCTCAGCCCCCGTCTTGAGACAACCGGATTATCAGAAGGCTTTCATTTTAGAAACAGATGCCACAGATGCAGCCATAGGAGCCGTATTAAAACAACTACAAGACAACGGCAGGGAACACCCTCTGGCCTATTTCTCCAAGACCTTGTCACCCGCCAAGTGTAATTACTCAGTATTGGAGAAAGAACTGCTCGCCATCAAATTGCCATTCAAAGAGAAGAGTCACTTACTCCTAAGGGCTCCCCAGCCCACGGAGATCAGGACTGACCATCGTAACCTGATGTCTTTGCAAAACCTTGAATGTCAGAATAGCCGGCAGGCACGATGGGCACATTTCTTTTCCCATTATTCGGTTGTGCTGACCTACCTTCCAGGAACGAGGAACGTAGTCACGGACCTTCTCTCCAGAACCAGTCCCTTTGAAACAGACGGGCCATTCCGGGGAAAGATGTTTCCGATCGACACTTGGATACAGCAACGACCGTGGCAAAAAATCTCTACAGACTTTATTGTTGAGCTACCAGAATCACAGGGTTGCACAGTCATAATGGTCACTGTGGACTGTTTCACTAAACTGGCGCATTTCACTTCTCTGCAGAAGATACCCACAGCCGAAGAAATGAGCTCACTATTCCTTAAAGACGTCTTTTGCCTGCATGGTCTACCAGAGTCTATAATTACTGACCGTGGAGTTCATTATACCTCCCGGTTTTGGGAAGCACTCTGTAGGCATCTAGGGATTTCTAGGGCAATGTTTTCTGGCTATCACCCCGAGACAAACAGACAGACCGAGCGCTTAAATCAAACTCTAGAACAATACGTCAGGTGCTTCACAAACTATTTGCAGGAAACTACTTCACTACCCTTAGCTGAGTTCTCCTATAACAACGCGGTACACTCGGTTCTCGGAAAGAGCCATTTCTTCTGTTACTATGGATATCACCCAAGTTGGATCCCAAATCTGCCTTCTATTGTCACTTCAGTACCATCAGTAGAAGAGAACATAAAGAATCTACGAGACGTCCAACTAAAGACCTTTCAGGCTTTACAAGATGCTCAAGTCAAGAGCAGAACCTATGTGGATCGCAGGAGGAGATCATCCAAAGACTACCACAAGGGGGACCTTGTGTGGCTCTCCGCAAGATACCTCCCCCGTAGATTAAAGCCAGGAAAGTTCTCTCCCAGATATTTCAGACCTTTTTCAGTGCTGAAGGCCATAAATCCTGTGGCTTACAAACTTTGTTTGCCATCATCATGGCAACGTATTCACCCCGTCTTCCATACCTCCTTGTTGAAGCCTTATCTTAGGAAGAACAGAAAGGAGGTCACTCCTCCAGTTGAAGACCCTGAAGCAGAATACAAGGTCTGTCAGATCTGTGATTCAAGGTACCATTGTGGAGTGCTTCAATATTTAGTCGATTGGGAAGGTTATACTGTGGCAGAGAGATCATGGGAACCCACGTCTAACATTCAAGCACCTCGTCTCATCCAGACGTTTCACCGAAACAACCCTTGGAAGCCTGGTGGGGTCCTGCATAGGAGGGGGCATGATGTGACATCTCCACATGGTGCACAGCGATTACATCTGCCTTGGAGATTGTATCCCCGGAGGTCACTATGGAAACATTGGAGCATTTCATCCCATTCCAAGTTGGGTGGCTTTCGTGCTCCTGAGACGAGAACATCATCACGTTCATGTCATGACTGGCGAAACGTAGCTTTGACAACTAGTATCCGGAAGAACAGGTAAGCGGTACATTGCAACTGTCTTCGTATGTTGTGGTACGGAGTTTTCACTTACTGTTTCTTGCACAGCTTCCAAGCCTCACGCTCTTCTTTCCAGCTGCTCTGCTTCCCGTTGTTCTGCCTTCGAGCTAGTGCTATGTGCTCTCTTTCTCTCCTGCTTCCTATTTGTCTGGCTCCTGATCCCTCTGTTCCCGTTGGGGTTCTCTTCCTGGCTCTCCGTGGACTCTCTTGTTGGATGCCCTGTCCGTCCTTGTATTCCTGTGCTCTGTTTGCTTCTCTGCTTACGTCTTGCTTGCTCTCCCCACACTGTATTGGATTGGCCTCATTACTTTGCTATTGCTCTTACTACGGCTCCAGCATACCATCACAGCCACTGGGAAGTCAGCACGCTACTACCAGCAAGGTTTTTAACCCTCAGTGGGGAGTTCCCTTGAGACCCAGCTCTCTGGGTGGCCTCAGTGCCTACCAGGTTTCTATACTGGGCTGGCACGGTGGCAGCCTGGAGTGAAAGGCCTTATCTCTTCTCACCAAAGGACAGCAAATCCTTCCAAAGGACAGCAAATCCAAGAAGGAGAAATCTGAGACTGACACCAAACCCAAGAAAGCACGATCTGAATCTGACATCATGTCTGTATTCGACTATTGCCACAGCCTCCAGCTAGCTCTTGAAAAAAAGAGATTACTCACCTCCACATCATTCACAGTAGGACAGCATGGCTAATTCTCAACCTCAAAAAAGCATGACCAGACCCCCAGAGCCTTAACACTCCTGCACTGGTTGCCTATCCAATCCTATATTTACTTCAAGGTTCTGAGCATCACTAAAAGCGCAGTATGGAACACAGGTCACAAACACCTAACCACCCTGCTCATCAAACCCTTACCACAATGAGTATTATGTTCCAGAACTTCCAACAAGGTGATTAATGAAACCAAATTATTGAAAAGATTTGAATTGATTCTCCTAATGGAAATGGCAGACCTCAGGCTCACCCTCTGACAAACTGGCCTGTCGCCTGCTCCAAAGGCAATACTGACTCTCCATTCGCTCAAAAAAAAGGGCCCACATCTAGGCCCGCATTTCTGGTGCATCCAACAACATGGCTGAACTATTTAAAATCTGCAAGGAACTAGCCAACCCTTCCACAGTCTCCACCTCACCACTTCCCTCCCAGGCCCTATGCAATGCACTGGCCACACACTTCACTTCAAAACCTCAGGATATTCTGAGCACCCTAGCTTCTCTTTCACCCTCCTTTTCCCCCACTCTCCTGCCACTTATAGCGTCCCAAGCCCCCTCTGCCTTTCTCTCCTCATTCTCTCCTAGCGCATCTGACAAGGTCACTACAGTCGTCTGCTATATGAAGGTCTCCTCTAAACAGGTCTCCCCCTGTTCTTCAAGAACTATTGAGGACAGTATCAGCTGTCCTGCCCCTGCACCTGCTGATTTCTGCAATCACTCTTTTGCTACTGGGTCTTTCCCCTCTTCCCTCAAGCGACCCCTCCTGAAAAAACCTTTTGCAGACCAGTGCTGTCCTGCTAAATACCGCCCCATCTCTATCGCTTCCCTGGGAAACATCCTTGGGAAACTCTTGGAGACGCTGGTATACTGAGCTTGTTGGTTGCCTTCAAGACCATCTGGATTCCGAGCATCCAGAGGCACGGAAACTGCTCTTCTGAACACCTGTGAAGAACTGCTTGCATCTCTTGATTCGAACTCTTCTGCCGTTCTCATTCTACTTGATCTTTCCTCTGCATTTGACACGGGCAACCCCTCCATCCTCACAAAATAGCTCCACAATACCCTAGGTATCTCAGAGTGGGCACTGGACTGGCTGACCTCTTTCCTCACTGACTGTCCCTCCCAGGTTATCATGGGCTCTTTCTCCTCTCCCAACTCTATCTCCAACTGTGGCGTCCCCCAGGGCTCCAACCTCTCTCCCTGGCTCTTTAACATCTATCTTGCGCCGCTTGCATACCTAAATTCCACCTACTCCCCTTACTTCCAGTGTTATGCAAACAACACTCAACTCTCCTTCAAACTTCCCTCCGATCCTCTCCTTACCTCCTCCATCATTCCTGCCTGCCTATCAGCCATCCAGTCCTGGTGTGCCTACAATGATCGCTGCCTCAATGGCAGCAAAACTGAGATCCTTCCCATTGGGACTCCTGCTCCCTCTTTCTTCCCCTCACTCTAGCCACCCTCTCTGGGTTCTCCCGCTTCACCTTCATCTTTGACTCCTCTCTTTCCATCCTCCCTTACATCCAGGACCTTGCCAAGAAGGCCCACTTTCAACTCCACCTCATCAAAGGAATCCTTCCTTTCCTCACTTTTCCCCAGAAGCTTAATGGCTCTAGAGCGCTCCGGGCTTGGCTACTGCAATAGCCTCTTCCTTAATCTACCCTCCTCCTCTCTACCTCCCTTCCAGCTAATCCAGAATAGAGCTGCAAGACTTATCCTCGGCCTCAAGCCCAGGGACCGCATCTCTCCAGCCTTAAAACGCTCCACTGGCTCCCGGTTGCTGCAGGGATCATATTAAAATCCCTCTGCATCATTCATAAGGCTGTCGGGGCCAGGGACCACGCTATCTACAACTGGCTCTCACTAAATACACTCCCTCCAGATCTTTACGTTCCTCCGGCAACAACTCTCTGCATGTCAAGCGATTCGCTAAACAGCGAGCCGGCAGACAATCTCTTTCCTCGGCTGGCTCCCTCCCCTGGAACAGCCTCCCCCTTCCTCTTCATCTTGAGCCAGATCTCCTCAAATTCCAGAAGATCCTCAAGACCTTCCTTTTCACCTCCTCTCTCCTTTGCTAAACTGTACAGTCGCTGAGATTGGTGACCAGCGCCCTTATGTGTCCCCTGGGTCCTGGCCTCCCACCCTCAATCGCCTTCAGCGTCCGCCCACTCCCAGCAGTTGCCTTAGGCGCCCAATGGCCTGTGCTTTCATGGGCCCGCACTTACTTTTATTGGCAGTTGCCCACTCTCACCAAGTGATTTCTGCCAGTCACTTAACAGTTTGCAATTTACCCCTTAGCAGTTCTCTTCTGTTACTATTAGCACTACCCCCGAACCCGCTCGCCTCCCTCTCTGCACTTGCACGCTCTGAATGCTCACAAGGCCTAGTAGGACCGACTCTCTCTCATTGTTATATTTGCCTTTCATTCCCATGTTCCCTCCCTGTTGCCCTGTGGGCGCTTTGAAACACAATTTATTTGATGTATAAGCACCTTACAAATCCACAATAAATGAATAAAAAAAATCTGTTGCAGTTTCAGAACTTTGCAACACACTGCAAGCAGCACTAATATTTTAACCGGGTCACCTGAAATTCAGGAAAGGATTAAAAACCCTTCTGCACGGGAAGGCATTCCCTGAAACTGTTTCACCTGCCCTCTGCTCCTTATTACCACAGACCGTTTCACTGCAATTATATTTTATCATACCATACTGTTTTATGCTAAGACAGAAAAATGCCATTTCCCTCAACACTTTTAATACCTTGAAGATCTGAAGATTTGGTTCAGTCATCCTTTTCCCTCACCACCCCTCCCTGATAATATCCTTTTAAATTTAATGTTTGCCTCTTTAAATATTTGTTAGGGCAATGTGTCAGAGAGAAGGAGGAAAGGGGATTTAAGAAGCAGAGTATCTGGTCGGCATGGGAACAGACAATGCTGTGGTATGAATTTGCTAAATTACTAAGGAACAAGTTACTTACCTGTAACTGTTGTTCTCCAGCATGGGTCTGGCATGGATTCACATGCTCATGAATATTCCCCGTCGTCAGGCTGGGAATCCTCGGTAAAGAAAAAACCAGTATCAGTTTCGTTTCTGATCTGTCTTTCGTAGTAGTAACCAATCCCTGATCTCTGCGTCATACTGACCACAGCCAATGACTGCCCTCTACCTAAGCCCCGCCCCTGGCAGCCATCTTCAGATTTGGTAGCACGTGAAGTGGCAGTATGACCAAGTGAAGAGCCGCAGAGGGGTAGGCGGGAGGGTTTGCATGTGAATCCATGCCAGACCCATGCTGGAGAACAACAGTTACAGGTAAGTAACTTGTTCCTTCTCCAGCATGGGGTCTGGCATGGATTCACATGCTCATGAATAAAGAATACGGAACAAGTTACTTACCTGTAACTGTTGTTCTCCAGCATGGGTCTGGCATGGATTCACATGCTCATGAATATTCCCCGTCGTCAGGCTGGGAATCCTCGGTAAAGAAAAAACCAGTATCAGTTTCGTTTCTGATCTGTCTTTCGTAGTAATAACCAATCACTGGTCTCTGCGTCATACTGACCACAGCCAATGACTGCCCTCTACCTAAGCCCCGCCTCTGGCAGCCATCTTCAGATTTGGAAGCACGTGAAGTAGCAGTATGACCAAGTGAAGAGCCGCAGAGGGGTAGGCGGGAGGGTTCGCATGTGAATCCATGCCAGACCCATGCTGGAGAACAACAGTTACAGGTAAGTAACTTGTTCCTTCTCCAGCATGGGGTCTGGCATGGATTCACATGCTCATGAATAAAGAATACATAGCAGTACACACATGCACAACCACGGGAGGTGGCAAAGGCTCAACATTAAGCATTACATCAAACTCAACATTAAGCATCTTACCTCCTCACCAGGCTCACCTCAGGCGAACAGGTTGCGCAGCACTGCTTGGCCGACCCTGGACTCCTCCCTGGAATCCCGATCGACGCAGTAGAATTTCGTGAAGGTGTGCGTCGACCTCCACGTAGCAGCCCTGCATATGTCCAGCAGCGGCACACCAGAAAGGAACGCCGTGGTAGCTGCGATCGCTCTGGTGGAATGGGCTCTCGGACGGCCAGGCAGCGGTCGGTTTGCCAACCGATGACAGTACATGATACAGCCGGAGAGCCATCTGGAAATGGAAGCCTTCGAGAGTGCCTTCCCCTGATTGACAGGTCCAAAATTCACAAAGAGTTGTGACGTCTTCCGAAAACACTTCGTGCGGTCCACGTAGAACTTCAGCGCTCTAGCCACATCCAGCGAGTGCAAAGTCCTCTCAGCCGGCGACGAAGGCGACGGGAAGAACACAGGCAACACCAAGGGTTCGTTGAGGTGGAAGTCCGACGGCACCTTGGGCATGAAGGAGGGGTGCGTCCTGAGCACTACCCTCGTGTCGTGAAAAGTCAAGTACGGGGCCTTGCAGGAAAGGGCCTGGATCTCTCCCACTCGTCGTGCGGAGGTGATGGCCACGAGAAACGCTGTTTTCCACGACAGAAATTTCAACGTGGCCGAGTGCAGAGGCTCGAACGGAGGTCCCATGAGCTTGGTCAGCACCACGTTGAGCTCCCACGCCGGGGCCGGAGTCTTCACTGGCGGGAACGATCTGAACAGTCCCTTCATTAACTCTTTCATCAGACGATGAGACCACAAGGACGTCCGCCCCCTGGTTCTGGTGTATCGGGAGATCGCAGCAAGATGAATCTTGATGGACGCGTGTGCCAGTCCAGCTTTGGCCAGCGTCAGCAGGTACGGCAGTACTTGGGGAGCCGTAATCCGTAGAGGGTTAATCTTCTGTGCGTGGCACCAGACAGAGAACCTCTTCCATTTGTGTCCGTAGCATTTAAGAGTCGAGGACGCCCTGGCCTTTGCAAGCACCTCTCTGCAGTCGGCCGGTATGTCGTAATCTCCAAACTCTAGCGCTGCAGGAGCCAGGCCTGCAAGTTCAGCGATTTCGGGTCGTGGTGGAGGATGGCGCCTCCTTCCCTGGAGAGTAGATCCGCGTCCACCGGCAGCTTGATTGACGGGGACGCTGACAAGTCCAGAAGGTCCGGGAACCATATCTGCCTCGGCCACGCAGGTGCGACGAGGATCATCCTGCACCGTGACCTCTTGATCTGGTTGATGAGCCGGATTAGCAGTGGCAATGGAGGGAACGCGTAAAGGAACAGGCCCTCCCAGGGGAACGAGAAAGCATCGCCCATGCTCCTCGCCTGGGGAAACCTGCTGGCGAACCTCCGGCACTTGGAGTTCGTCGCCGTCGCGAACAGGTCGATCTGGGGTGTGCCCCACCGTCGGAAGAGGCGATCCACTAGATCCTGCCATAGTTCCCACTCGTGGCATGAGCGCAGCTCCCTGCTGAGTGAGTCGGCGATGGTGTTTTTTATCCCTGCCAGATGAAACGGCACCAGGAATATCCTTTGGGCGACGGCCCAATGACACAGGTCCTGCGCCTCCTTGGACAGTGCTGGGGACCTGGTTCCGCCCTGTTTCCTGATGTAAAACATGGTGGTGGTGTTGTCGGTGAAGATCCTCACCACCTTGCCCTTGAGGGACGGAAGGAAGGACCTGAGGGCCCAAAACACTGCACGGAGCTCCAGGACGTTGATATGTAGTGATTTCTCCGTCGGGAGCCAAAGGCCTCTTGCGTGCAGATTTTCGGTGTGCGCTCCCCACCCTTCCAGGGAGGCATCCGTGGTCACTGTCTCCTGGTGGGCTGGGGTCTGGAAGTCCATGCCCGCCGTCAGATGCGCGCGGGTGCCCCACCACCGGATCGCTCGTCGGAAACTCTCGTCGAGTGTGATCCTTTCCTCAAACCTGCCCGTCGTTTGGATCCAGCGCCCGTCCAGGAACTCCTGCAACGGGTGCATCCGGAGCCTGCACAGGGGAATGAGGTAGATGCAGGAAGACATCATTCCGAGGAGGGACTTGATGGACCTCACCTTGGCCACGTCGGCCACCAACATCCGTTGTACCTTGCCCAGGATGGCCCTGGTCCTCTCCTCCGACGGGGAGGCCAGAAGGGACACTGTGTCGAGCCTCGCTCCCAGAAACAGTGCGTCTCGCGCGGGTACCAGGTGGGATTTGGCGCAGTTCACGGAGAATCCCAGGTCCGTGAGAAGCTGGACGGTCCTTGCCGTGTGGTCCACGCCGAGCTCCCTCGTCTTGGCTCGGATGAGCCAGTCGTCCAGGTAGGGGTAGACGTGGATCCCCTCTCGGCGCAGCTGCGCCGCCACCGGTGCAAGGCACTTGGTGAAAACCCTGGGTGCCGACCGTAGTCCGAAGGGGAGGGCTTTGAACTGGTAGTGACGCCCTTGGACCACAAACCTGAGAAATTTTCAGTGCCCCCTTAGGATGGGAATATGGAAGTAGGCATCCTCCAAATCCAACGACGACAGAAAGTCTCCTTCCTCCAGCTGACCCAGGACGTGCTGGAGGGTGACCATCCGGAACTTCTGAGCCTTGATGAACTTGTTCAGACGTCGCAGGTCTAGGATGGGGCGCCATCCTCCCGTCTTCTTCTTCACGAGGAAGTATCTCGAGTAAACTCCAGAGCCCCGGAGCCTCTTTGGGACGAGTTCGATGGCGTCCTTCCTGAGCATCGCCTTTACCTCCAGGAGAAGCTGCGGGACGTGAAGCTCTTTCCTGGCCACGGGGGGGACGCGCGGGCACCTTCTTTGAAACTCGAGCGCGTGGCCCCGGGCTAAGGCGTCCAGCACCCAACGGTCGGTGGAGATGGACTCCCACACGCTGACGAAGCTCGCCAGCCGGCCTCCCACCGGGGTGCTTCGGTGGGGGCCTGACCCCACGGCCGGTTCAATCCTGTTTGGACGAGGCTTTGCCGCCTTGACCTCCTTGGCGACAACGGCGGGGTCCGCCCGACTTGCCTCGTCCCCTATAGGCCTCCTGAGACGACGAGCGGGCCGCTTGACGGTAGGTGGAAAACCCGCCGCCGGAACCTTTGGAGGTGCCCTTGCCTCCGCTGCTCCGAAAGGGCGGCCGTCGTTGTTGCAGAACTCCAAGGGCCCGGGCCGTCTCCGTGTCCGCTTTAATGGCCTGAAGGGAATCGTCCACTGTTTTCCCAAACAGGTTGTTCCCATCGAACGGCATGTCCAGGACTCTGGTCTGTACGTCTTGACGGAAGTCCGTAGCCTTGAGCCATCCACGCCGCCTAAGGCACACGCCGTTGCCCAACTGGCGAAATCCCGTATCGGCGATGTCCGTCGCAATAGTGATGGCGTGGTCCGACGCCACCTCACCTTCCTGTAGGATCTCTAGGGCATCCGCCCTCTTGTCGTCCGGTAGGAAGTCCAACAGGGGAGCCATTTTGTACCATAGCTCCCTGTCGTAGCGGGCCACGATAGCCAAGGCGTTGGCCGCCTTAATCGTCGTCGCTGCAGACGAGATGACCCTGCGTCCCATAGAGTCCAATTTCTTTCCCTCGCCGTCCGGCGGGGAAGTCGATGTGGAGGCCGCACCCCCCCCCCGCTTTCTTCCTGGCCGCCGCGGAGACGACGGAGTCCGGGGTAGGCTGCGCCCGAAGGCACAGGGGGGGCCGCGTCCTGGACCCGGTACTTCTTTTCGTACCGGTCTCTTCTAGCTGGCGTCGTGGAAGGGTTCTTGAGGAGGGCGAGGCCCTCATCCCAAATGTCGTCCAGTAGAGGCACCGAGAGGACCGTCTTCCTCTTGGCCTTGCGCCGTTGATAAAGGAATCCTTCCTTTTTCTTCTCCTCAGGGCAGAGTTGGAAAAGTTCGGATGCCCTGGCGATCATGGAGTGGAACGATACAATCTCGTCGGGCGGAGAAGCCCTGGTGGGAGGTGACGACGGAAGATCCTCGTCGTAGACCTCGTCGTCCGTACCCGTCGCGGCCGTGTCAGTCCCCGTATCATCACCTCGAGTCGTGGACGGGGAGGAGGGCTGGACGGGGGGCGACGGCTGAAAAGGAGGTGGAGGGTGAATCCTTCTTTTCTTGGGAGGAGGAACGCCAGAAGGTCCCGGTTCTGGGTCCCCCGACGGGAGTGGTTCCTCCGTTGGCAACGGTAGTCTCGTCCTTATCTCCGAGCATAAGGACTGTATAGCCAACAAAATGGCCACCGAGTTGTCTTGCGGCGCTGGCAGAGGGGAATCCGACGGGCGATGAGGGGCCCCGTCGGCGCCCTCGACGATGTCGTCGTCGCCTGCGTCGGGATCCATCCCGACGGGTCGGTCTTTTTCCACGCCGAGGCCGTGGCTTAAGACCTCGATCAGCTCTTCCTCCGAGGTTGAAGCCGAGTCTACGACGACATCCTGCCCCCCCTTTTTCTTCTCCGCCGGAGGTTTCACGGGGGTCCTATCGATGGGCATAAAGGAGGACTCCCTCCGAGGTGGCAGGGAGACTCTGGGCCCCGAGGTCGCCACCACTGGCGCAGCCTCCACAGTCTGAGCCAGGGCCGCCGCGACAGTCTCGATACAGGCCTTGGCCGGATGGATTAAGGCCTTCACCACCCTAGGTGCGCTCACCGCCTTATCCTTGAGGGGGGGGACACTGCCTCGCTCCCCCTCCGATGGGGCCTTCGAGCTCGACCGGGGCCTCTCCAGGAGCTTCGCCGGGTGCTCGGCCTTCCTCTTACCCGACCCAGAGCGTTGGCTCGTGGTTGATGGTACCGGGGAGGGTGCGCCCTGCCTGGCGCCCGGAGAGCCCGACCGTTCGGCGCTCCCGGTGCCAGCGGACTCGCGGTGCTTGGCCTTGTGTTGGACCCCCGTCGCCGGGGCGTCCTCAAAGGTCTTAGAAGACCGCTCGGATTTCTTCCTCTTCTTCTCGCCGGACGGGCTCTTCCCTTCCAGCCAGTTGGCGAGACGTTGATGGCGGTCCTTCATGGTACGCTCCGACATGTTGCCGCAAAACGCACAGTCCTTCTCCACGTGCATCTTGTCCTCATGTAAGCAGTAAAGACAAAAGGAGTGTTCGTCCTCCTTAAAGACGTTCTGCAGCTGGCATCCAGGGCAGACCCTGAACAGCTTTCCGGGCGTCGAGCTTCCCTTCTCCTGGGCCATGTCCGGGACGGGCCTGAGAAACTTCTGGAGTCCTCCAAAAGCGTAGCTCGACGAAATCTTCACCCTTGAGGGGCGCAGACGAATCCGACACGGGTCCCCGTTGATCGGATGGAGAGTCGGTGGAGCTTGAGGCTCTTTTGACCGAAAAAAACGAAGTTTTTGAGAAAAAACGTGAAAAAATAGCACTAACTCTCGAGAGCAATAGCACGAGGATCCCAACACATGAACGTGCGGTAAAAATCTGAAGATGGCTGCCAGAGGCGGGGCTTAGGTAGAGGGCAGTCATTGGCTGTGGTCAGTATGACGCAGAGACCAGTGATTGGTTATTACTACGAAAGACAGATCAGAAACGAAACTGATACTGGTTTTTTCTTTACCGAGGATTCCCAGCCTGACGACGGGGAATATTCATGAGCATGTGAATCCATGCCAGACCCCATGCTGGAGAAATAGCAGTACACACATGCACAACCACGGGAGGTGGCAAAGGCTCAACATTAAGCATCACATCAAACTCAACATTAAGCAAATCTTACCTCCTCACCAGGCTCACCTTAGGCGAACAGGTTGCGCAGCACTGCTTGGCCTACCCTGGACTCCTCCCTGGAATCCCGATCGACGCAGTAGAATTTCGTGAAGGTGTGCGTCGACCTCCACGTAGCAGCCCTGCAGATGTCCAGCAAGGGCACACCAGATAGGAACGCCGTGGTAGCTGCGATCGCTCTGGTGGAATGGGCTCTCGGACGGCCAGGCAGGGGTCGGTTTGCCAACCGATGACAGTACATGATACAGCCGGAGAGCCATCTGGAAATGGAAGCCTTCGAGAGAGCCTTCCCCTGATTGACAGGTCCAAAGTTCAACAAAGAGTTGTGACGTCTTCCGAAAACACTTTGTGCGGTCCACGTAGAACTTCAGCGCTCTAGCCACATCCAGCGAGTGCAAAGTCCTTTCAGCCGGCGACGAAGGCGACGGGAAGGAAACAGGCAACACCAAGGGTTCGTTGAGGTGGAAGTCCGACGGCACCTTGGGCATGAAGGAGGGGTGCGTCCTGAGCACTACCCTCGTGTCGTGAAAAGTCAAGTACGGGGCCTTGCAGGAAAGGGCCTGGATCTCTCCCAACCGTCGTGCGGAGGTGATGGCCACAAGAAACGCTGTTTTCCACGACAAGAACTTCAACGGAGCCGAGTGCAGAGGCTCGAACGGAGGTCCCATGAGCTTGGTCAGCACCACGTTGAGCTCCCACGCCCGGGCCGGAGCCTTCACCGGCGGGAGCGATCTGAACAGTCCCTTCATGAACTCTTTCACCAGAAGATGAGACCACAAAACGTCCGCCCCGTGGTTCTGGTGTATCGGGAGATCGCAGCAAGATGAATCTTGATGGACGCGTGCACCAGTCCAGCTTTGGCCAGCGTCAGTAGGTACGGCAGTACTTGGGGAGCCGTAATCCGCAGGGGGTTAATCTTCTGTGCGTGGCACCAGACAGAGAACCTCTTCCATTTGTGTCCGTAGCATTTAAGAGTTGAGGCGCCTTGGCCTTTGCAAGAACCTCTCTGCAGTCGGCCAGTATGTCGTATCCTCCAAACTCTAACGCTGCAGGAGCCAGGCCTGCAAGTTCAGCGACTTCGGGTCGTGATGGAGGATGGCGCCTCCTTCCCTGGAGAGAAGATCCGCGTCCACTGGCAGCTTGATTGACGGGGACGCTGACAAGGCCAGAAGGTACGGGAACCATATCTGCCTCGGCCACGCAGGTGCGACGAGGATCATCCTGCACCGTGACCTCTTGAGCTGGTTGATGAGCCGGATCAGCAATGGCAACGGAGGGAACGCGTATAGAAACAGGCCCTCCCAGGGGAACGAGAAAGCATCGCCCATGCTCCTCGGCTGGGGAAACCTGCTGGCGAACCTCCAGCACTTGGAGTTCGTCGCCGTCGCGAACAGATCGATCTGGGGTGTGCCCCACCGTCGGAAGAGGCGGTCCACTAGATCCTGTCGTAGTTCCCACTCGTGGCACGAGCGCAGCTCCCTGCTGAGTGAGTCGGCGATGGTGTTTTTTATCCCTGCCAGATGAAACGACACCAGAAACATCCTTTGGGCGACGGCCCAATGCCACAGATCCTGCGCCTCCCTGGACAGGGCTGGGGACCTGGTTCCGCCCTGTTTCCTGATGTAGAACATGGTGGTGGTGTTGTCGGTGAAGATCCTCACCACCTTGCCCTTGAGGGACGGAAGGAAGGACCTGTGGGCCCAAAACACTGCACAGAGCTCCAGGACGTTGATATGGAGGGACTTCTCCGTCGGGAGCCAAAGGCCTCTCGCGTGCAGATTTTCGGTGTGCGCTCCCCACCCTTCCAGGGAGGCATCCGTGGTCACTGTCTCCTGGTGGCCGGGGGTCTGGAAGTCCATGCCCGCCGTCAGATGTGCGCGGGTGCCCCACCACCGGATCGCTCGTCGGAAACTCTCGTCGAGTGTGATCCTCTCCTCGAAGCTGCCCGTCGTCTAGTTCCAGCGCGCGTCCAGGAACTCCTGCAACGGGCGCATCCGGAGCCTGCGCAGGGGGATGAGGGAAATGCAAGAGGACATAATTCCGAGGAGGGACTTGATGGACCTCACTCTGGCCGCGTCCGCAACCAGCATCCGCTGCACCTTGCCCAAAATGGCCCTCGTCCTTTCCGCCGACAGAGAGGCCAGAAGCGACACTGTGTCGAGCTTCGCTCCCAGAAACAGTGCGTCTTGCGCGGGCCACAGGTGGGACTTGGCGTAGTTTATGGAGAATCCCAGGTCCGTGAGAAGTCGGACGGTCCTTGCCGTGTGCTCCACGGCGAGCTCCCTCGTCTTGGCTCGGATGAGCCAGTCGTACAGGTAGGGGTAGACGTGGATCCCCTCTCGGCGCAGCTGCGCCGCCACCGGTGCGAGGCACTTGGTGAACACCCTGGGTGCCGATCTTAGTCCGAAGGGAAGGGCTCTGAACTGATAGTGACGCCCTTGGACCACGAACCTGAGAAACTTTCGGTGTCCCTTTAGGATGGGGATATGGAAGTAGGCATCCTCCAAATCCAACGATGACAGGAAATCGCCCTCCTCCAGCTGACCCAGGACGTGTTGGAGGGTGACCATCTGGAACTTCTGTGCCTTGATGAATTTGTTTAGTCGTCGTAGGTCCAGGATGGGACGCCATCCTCCCGTCTTCTTCTTCACGAGGAAGTATCTTGAGTAAACTCCGGAGCCCCGAAGCACCTTTGGGACGAGCTCGATGGCGCCCTTCCTGAGCATCGCCTTTACCTCCAAGAGAAGTTGAGGGACGTGATGTTCTTTCCTGGCCACAGGGGGGACGCGCGGGCACCTTTTTTGAAATTCGAGCACGTCACCCTGGGCTAGGGCGTCCAGCACCCAACGGTCGGTGGAGATGGACTCCCACACGCTGACGAAGCTCGCCAGCCGGCCTCCCACCGGGGTGCTTCGGTGGGGGCCCGACCCCACGGCCGGTTCAGTCCTGCTTTGACGAGGCTTTGCCGCCTTGACCTCCTTGGCGACGACGGCGGGGTCCGCCTGACTTGCCTCGTCCCCTGTAAGCTTCCTGCGACGACGAACGGGCCGCTTGACGGTAGGTGGAAAATCTGCCGCCGGAACCTTTGGAGGCACCCTGTTTGCCTCCGCCGCTCCGAAAGGGCGGCCGCCGTTGCTGGAGAACCCCAAGAGCCCGGGCCGTCTCCGTGTCTGCCTTGATGGCTTAAAGGGAATTGTCCACTGTTTTCCCAAACAGGTTGTTTCCATCGAACGGCATGTCCAAGACTCTGGTCTGCACGTCTTGACGGAAGTCAGTAGCCTTGAGCCATCCACGCCGCCTAAGGCACACGCCGTTGCCCAACTGGCGAAATCCAGTGTCAGCGATGTCCGTCACAATCGTAATGGCGTTGTCCGACGCCACCTCTCCTTCCTGCAAGATCTCTAGGGCATCCGCCCTCTTGTCGTCCGGTAGGAAGTCCAGCAGGGGGGCCATTTTGTACCACAGCTCCCTGTCGTAGCGGGCTACGATAGCCAAGGCGTTGGCCGCCTTAATCGTCGTCGTCGCTGCAGACGAGATGACCCTGCGTCCCATCGTATCCAATTTTTTTCCCTCGCCGTCCGGCGGGGAAGTCGACGTAGAGGCCGCACCCCCCACCCCGCTTTCTTCCTGGCCGCCGCGGAGACGACGGAGTCCGGGGTCGGCTGTGCCCGGAGGCACAAGGGGGCCGCATCCGGGACCCGGTACTTCTTCTCGTACCGATCCCTTCTAGCCGGCGTCGTGGATGGGTTCTTGAGGAAGGCGAGGCCCTCATCCCAAATATCGTCCAGTAGAGGCACGGAGAGGACCATCTTCCTCGTGGCCTCGCGTCGTTGATAAAGGAAACCTTCCTTCTTCTCTTCCGGGCAGAGCTGGAAGAGCTCGGATGCCCTGGCGATCATGGAGTGAAACGATCCAATCTCGTCGGGCGGGGAAGCCGGGGTGGGAGGTGACGACGGCAGATCCTCGTCGTAAACCTCGTCGTCCGTACCCGTCGCGGCCGTGTCAGTCCCCGTATCATCCCCACGAGTCGTGGACGGGGAGGAGGGCTGAACAGGGCGCGATGGCTGGAAAGGAGGTGGAGGATGAATCCTTCTCTTAGGGGGAGGGCTCCCAGAAGGGCCTGGCTCCGGGTCCCCCGTCGGGAGCGGTTCCCCCGCTGGTGGTAACAGCAGTCTCGTCCTTATCTCCGAGCATAAGGACTGTATAGCCAACAAAATGGCCGCCGAGTTGTCTTGCGGCGCCGGTTGAGGGGAGTCCGACGGGCGGTCAGGGGCCCCGTCGGCACCCTCGACGTTATCGTCGTCTCCTTCGTCGGGATCCCTCCCGACGGGCTGGTCTTCTTCCACGCCAACGCCGTGGCTTAAGACTTCGATCAGCTCATCCTCAGAGGTTGAGGCCGAATCCAAGACGACCTCCTGCCCCCCCTTTTTCATCCCCGTCGGAGGTTTCACGGGGGTCCTGTCGATGGGCATAAAAGAGGACTCCCTCCGCGGTGGCAGGGAGACTCTGAGCCCCGAGGTCGCCACCACTGGTGTAGCCTCCACAGGCTGAGCCAGGGCCGTCGCGACTGTCTCGATAGAGGGCTTGGCCGGATGGATCAAGGCTTTCACCACCTTAGGTGCGCTCACCGCCTTCTCCTTGGGGGGAGGGACACTGCCTCGCTCTCCCTCCGATGTGGCCTTCGAGCTCGACCGGGGCCTCTCCAGGAGCTTCTCCGGGTGCTCGGCCTTCCTCTTACCCGAACCAGAGCGTTGGCTCGTGGTCGATGGTGCCGGGGAGGATGCGCCCTGCCTGGCGCCCGTAGAGCCCGACCGTTCGGCGCTCCCGGTGCCAGCGGACTGGCGGTGCTTGGCCTTGTGTTGGACCCCCGTCGCCGGGGCGTCCTCAAAGGTCTTAGAAGACCGCTCGGATTTCTTCTTCTTATTCTCGCCTGACGGGCTCTTCCCTTCCAGCCAGTTGGCGAGACGCTGATGGCGGTCCTTCATGATCCGCTCCGACATATTGCCGCAGAACGCACTGTCCTTCTCCACGTGCGTCTTGTCCTCATGTAGGCAGTAAAGACAAAAGGAGTGTTCGTCCTCCTTAAAGACATTCTGAAGCTGGCATCCAGGGCAGACCCTGAACAGCTTTCCGGGCGTCGAGCTTCCCTTCTCCTGGGCCATGTCCGGGACGGGCCTGAGAAACTTCTGGAGTCCTCCAAAAGCGTAGCTCGACGAAATCTTCACCCTTGAGGGGCGCAGACGAATCCGACACGGGTCCCCGTTGATCGGATGGAGAGTCGGTGGAGCTTGAGGCTCTTTTGACCGAAAAAAACGAAGTTTTTGAGAAAAAACGTGAAAAAATAGCACTAACTCTCGAGAGCAATAGCACGAGGATCCCAACACATGAACGTGCGGTAAAAATCTGAAGATGGCTGCCAGAGGCGGGGCTTAGGTAGAGGGCAGTCATTGGCTGTGGTCAGTATGACGCAGAGACCAGTGATTGGTTATTACTACGAAAGACAGATCAGAAACGAAACTGATACTGGTTTTTTCTTTACCGAGGATTCCCAGCCTGACGACGGGGAATATTCATGAGCATGTGAATCCATGCCAGACCCCATGCTGGAGAAATAGCAGTACACACATGCACAACCACGGGAGGTGGCAAAGGCTCAACATTAAGCATCACATCAAACTCAACATTAAGCAAATCTTACCTCCTCACCAGGCTCACCTTAGGCGAACAGGTTGCGCAGCACTGCTTGGCCTACCCTGGACTCCTCCCTGGAATCCCGATCGACGCAGTAGAATTTCGTGAAGGTGTGCGTCGACCTCCACGTAGCAGCCCTGCAGATGTCCAGCAAGGGCACACCAGATAGGAACGCCGTGGTAGCTGCGATCGCTCTGGTGGAATGGGCTCTCGGACGGCCAGGCAGGGGTCGGTTTGCCAACCGATGACAGTACATGATACAGCCGGAGAGCCATCTGGAAATGGAAGCCTTCGAGAGAGCCTTCCCCTGATTGACAGGTCCAAAGTTCAACAAAGAGTTGTGACGTCTTCCGAAAACACTTTGTGCGGTCCACGTAGAACTTCAGCGCTCTAGCCACATCCAGCGAGTGCAAAGTCCTTTCAGCCGGCGACGAAGGCGACGGGAAGGAAACAGGCAACACCAAGGGTTCGTTGAGGTGGAAGTCCGACGGCACCTTGGGCATGAAGGAGGGGTGCGTCCTGAGCACTACCCTCGTGTCGTGAAAAGTCAAGTACGGGGCCTTGCAGGAAAGGGCCTGGATCTCTCCCAACCGTCGTGCGGAGGTGATGGCCACAAGAAACGCTGTTTTCCACGACAAGAACTTCAACGGAGCCGAGTGCAGAGGCTCGAACGGAGGTCCCATGAGCTTGGTCAGCACCACGTTGAGCTCCCACGCCCGGGCCGGAGCCTTCACCGGCGGGAGCGATCTGAACAGTCCCTTCATGAACTCTTTCACCAGAAGATGAGACCACAAAACGTCCGCCCCGTGGTTCTGGTGTATCGGGAGATCGCAGCAAGATGAATCTTGATGGACGCGTGCACCAGTCCAGCTTTGGCCAGCGTCAGTAGGTACGGCAGTACTTGGGGAGCCGTAATCCGCAGGGGGTTAATCTTCTGTGCGTGGCACCAGACAGAGAACCTCTTCCATTTGTGTCCGTAGCATTTAAGAGTTGAGGCGCCTTGGCCTTTGCAAGAACCTCTCTGCAGTCGGCCAGTATGTCGTATCCTCCAAACTCTAACGCTGCAGGAGCCAGGCCTGCAAGTTCAGCGACTTCGGGTCGTGATGGAGGATGGCGCCTCCTTCCCTGGAGAGAAGATCCGCGTCCACTGGCAGCTTGATTGACGGGGACGCTGACAAGGCCAGAAGGTACGGGAACCATATCTGCCTCGGCCACGCAGGTGCGACGAGGATCATCCTGCACCGTGACCTCTTGAGCTGGTTGATGAGCCGGATCAGCAATGGCAACGGAGGGAACGCGTATAGAAACAGGCCCTCCCAGGGGAACGAGAAAGCATCGCCCATGCTCCTCGGCTGGGGAAACCTGCTGGCGAACCTCCGGCACTTGGAGTTCGTCGCCGTCGCGAACAGATCGATCTGGGGTGTGCCCCACCGTCGGAAGAGGCGGTCCACTAGATCCTGTCGTAGTTCCCACTCGTGGCACGAGCGCAGCTCCCTGCTGAGTGAGTCGGCGATGGTGTTTTTTATCCCTGCCAGATGAAACGACACCAGAAACATCCTTTGGGCGACGGCCCAATGCCACAGATCCTGCGCCTCCCTGGACAGGGCTGGGGACCTGGTTCCGCCCTGTTTCCTGATGTAGAACATGGTGGTGGTGTTGTCGGTGAAGATCCTCACCACCTTGCCCTTGAGGGACGGAAGGAAGGACCTGTGGGCCCAAAACACTGCACAGAGCTCCAGGACGTTGATATGGAGGGACTTCTCCGTCGGGAGCCAAAGGCCTCTCGCGTGCAGATTTTCGGTGTGCGCTCCCCACCCTTCCAGGGAGGCATCCGTGGTCACTGTCTCCTGGTGGCCGGGGGTCTGGAAGTCCATGCCCGCCGTCAGATGTGCGCGGGTGCCCCACCACCGGATCGCTCGTCGGAAACTCTCGTCGAGTGTGATCCTCTCCTCGAAGCTGCCCGTCGTCTAGTTCCAGCGCGCGTCCAGGAACTCCTGCAACGGGCGCATCCGGAGCCTGCGCAGGGGGATGAGGGAAATGCAAGAGGACATAATTCCGAGGAGGGACTTGATGGACCTCACTCTGGCCGCGTCCGCAACCAGCATCCGCTGCAACTTGCCCAAAATGGCCCTCGTCCTTTCCGCCGACAGAGAGGCCAGAAGCGACACTGTGTCGAGCTTCGCTCCCAGAAACAGTGCGTCTTGCGCGGGCCACAGGTGGGACTTGGCGTAGTTTATGGAGAATCCCAGGTCCGTGAGAAGTCGGACGGTCCTTGCCGTGTGCTCCACGGCGAGCTCCCTCGTCTTGGCTCGGATGAGCCAGTCGTACAGGTAGGGGTAGACGTGGATCCCCTCTCGGCGCAGCTGCGCCGCCACCGGTGCGAGGCACTTGGTGAACACCCTGGGTGCCGATCTTAGTCCGAAGGGAAGGGCTCTGAACTGATAGTGACGCCCTTGGACCACGAACCTGAGAAACTTTCGGTGTCCCTTTAGGATGGGGATATGGAAGTAGGCATCCTCCAAATCCAACGATGACAGGAAATCGCCCTCCTCCAGCTGACCCAGGACGTGTTGGAGGGTGACCATCTGGAACTTCTGTGCCTTGATGAATTTGTTTAGTCGTCGTAGGTCCAGGATGGGACGCCATCCTCCCGTCTTCTTCTTCACGAGGAAGTATCTTGAGTAAACTCCGGAGCCCCGAAGCACCTTTGGGACGAGCTCGATGGCGCCCTTCCTGAGCATCGCCTTTACCTCCAAGAGAAGTTGAGGGACGTGATGTTCTTTCCTGGCCACAGGGGGGACGCGCGGGCACCTTTTTTGAAATTCGAGCACGTCACCCTGGGCTAGGGCGTCCAGCACCCAACGGTCGGTGGAGATGGACTCCCACACGCTGACGAAGCTCGCCAGCCGGCCTCCCACCGGGGTGCTTCGGTGGGGGCCCGACCCCACGGCCGGTTCAGTCCTGCTTTGACGAGGCTTTGCCGCCTTGACCTCCTTGGCGACGACGGCGGGGTCCGCCTGACTTGCCTCGTCCCCTGTAAGCTTCCTGCGACGACGAACGGGCCGCTTGACGGTAGGTGGAAAATCTGCCGCCGGAACCTTTGGAGGCACCCTG
Source organism: Ambystoma mexicanum (assembly GCF_040938575.1). Classification (NCBI taxonomy): domain Eukaryota; kingdom Metazoa; phylum Chordata; class Amphibia; order Caudata; family Ambystomatidae; genus Ambystoma; species Ambystoma mexicanum. The sequence continues at coordinate 91,403,945 of NC_090937.1, read as the reverse complement.
TTTGCCTCCGCCGCTCCGAAAGGGCGGCCGCCGTTGCTGGAGAACCCCAAGAGCCCGGGCCGTCTCCGTGTCTGCCTTGATGGCTTAAAGGGAATTGTCCACTGTTTTCCCAAACAGGTTGTTTCCATCGAACGGCATGTCCAAGACTCTGGTCTGCACGTCTTGACGGAAGTCAGTAGCCTTGAGCCATCCACGCCGCCTAAGGCACACGCCGTTGCCCAACTGGCGAAATCCAGTGTCAGCGATGTCCGTCACAATCGTAATGGCGTTGTCCGACGCCACCTCTCCTTCCTGCAAGATCTCTAGGGCATCCGCCCTCTTGTCGTCCGGTAGGAAGTCCAGCAGGGGGGCCATTTTGTACCACAGCTCCCTGTCGTAGCGGGCTACGATAGCCAAGGCGTTGGCCGCCTTAATCGTCGTCGTCGCTGCAGACGAGATGACCCTGCGTCCCATCGTATCCAATTTTTTTCCCTCGCCGTCCGGCGGGGAAGTCGACGTAGAGGCCGCACCCCCCACCCCGCTTTCTTCCTGGCCGCCGCGGAGACGACGGAGTCCGGGGTCGGCTGTGCCCGGAGGCACAAGGGGGCCGCGTCCGGGACCCGGTACTTCTTCTCGTACCGATCCCTTCTAGCCGGCGTCGTGGATGGGTTCTTGAGGAAGGCGAGGCCCTCATCCCAAATATCGTCCAGTAGAGGCACGGAGAGGACCATCTTCCTCGTGGCCTCGCGTCGTTGATAAAGGAAACCTTCCTTCTTCTCTTCCGGGCAGAGCTGGAAGAGCTCGGATGCCCTGGCGATCATGGAGTGAAACGATCCAATCTCGTCGGGCGGGGAAGCCGGGGTGGGAGGTGACGACGGCAGATCCTCGTCGTAAACCTCGTCGTCCGTACCCGTCGCGGCCGTGTCAGTCCCCGTATCATCCCCACGAGTCGTGGACGGGGAGGAGGGCTGAACAGGGCGCGATGGCTGGAAAGGAGGTGGAGGATGAATCCTTCTCTTAGGGGGAGGGCTCCCAGAAGGGCCTGGCTCCGGGTCCCCCGTCGGGAGCGGTTCCCCCGCTGGTGGTAACAGCAGTCTCGTCCTTATCTCCGAGCATAAGGACTGTATAGCCAACAAAATGGCCGCCGAGTTGTCTTGCGGCGCCGGTTGAGGGGAGTCCGACGGGCGGTCAGGGGCCCCGTCGGCACCCTCGACGTTATCGTCGTCTCCTTCGTCGGGATCCCTCCCGACGGGCTGGTCTTCTTCCACGCCAACGCCGTGGCTTAAGACTTCGATCAGCTCATCCTCAGAGGTTGAGGCCGAATCCAAGACGACCTCCTGCCCCCCCTTTTTCATCCCCGTCGGAGGTTTCACGGGGGTCCTGTCGATGGGCATAAAAGAGGACTCCCTCCGCGGTGGCAGGGAGACTCTGAGCCCCGAGGTCGCCACCACTGGTGTAGCCTCCACAGGCTGAGCCAGGGCCGTCGCGACTGTCTCGATAGAGGGCTTGGCCGGATGGATCAAGGCTTTCACCACCTTAGGTGCGCTCACCGCCTTCTCCTTGGGGGGAGGGACACTGCCTCGCTCTCCCTCCGATGTGGCCTTCGAGCTCGACCGGGGCCTCTCCAGGAGCTTCTCCGGGTGCTCGGCCTTCCTCTTACCCGAACCAGAGCGTTGGCTCGTGGTCGATGGTGCCGGGGAGGATGCGCCCTGCCTGGCGCCCGTAGAGCCCGACCGTTCGGCGCTCCCGGTGCCAGCGGACTGGCGGTGCTTGGCCTTGTGTTGGACCCCCGTCGCCGGGGCGTCCTCAAAGGTCTTAGAAGACCGCTCGGATTTCTTCTTCTTATTCTCGCCTGACGGGCTCTTCCCTTCCAGCCAGTTGGCGAGACGCTGATGGCGGTCCTTCATGATCCGCTCCGACATATTGCCGCAGAACGCACTGTCCTTCTCCACGTGCGTCTTGTCCTCATGTAGGCAGTAAAGACAAAAGGAGTGTTCGTCCTCCTTAAAGACATTCTGAAGCTGGCATCCAGGGCAGACCCTGAACAGCTTTCCGGGCGTCGAGCTTCCCTTCTCCTGGGCCATGTCCGAGATGGGCCTGAGAAACTTCTGGAGTCCTCCAAAAGCGTGGCTCGACGAAATCTTCACCCTTGAGGGGCGTAGACGAATCCGACACGGGTCCCCGTTGATCGGATGAAGAAACGGTGGAGCTTGAGGCTCTTTTTGACCGAAAAATCAAAGTTTTTGAGAAAAAACGTGAAAAATAGCACTAACGCTCGAGAGCAATAGCACGAGGATCCCAACACTTGAACGTGCAGTAAAAATCTGAAGATGGCTGCCAGAGGCGGGGCTTAGGTAGAGGGCAGTCATTGGCTGTGGTCAGTATGACGCAGAGATCAGCGATTGGTTACTACTATGAAAGACAGATCAGAAACGAAACTGATACTGGTTTTTTCTTTACCGAGGATTCCCAGCCTGACGACGGGGAATATTCATGAGCATGTGAATCCATGCCAGACCCCATGCTGGAGAAATGTAATTTCTCGTTGCGTTCCACCATGTAATGCAAAGAGGGTGTGTTTAACTTTATTTCATCCAAGGAGCTATTTTGCCCCATCTATACCAGGGTATTTCATCCATTCACAAATTTTAAAACATGAAGCAACATGCCTTGGCTTTTATGTGCCCTCCTCGCTAGTCTTCCTCACCCACTCACCCCACTCTTTTGCCACTCACTCTACCCCCGAGCCCACTCTACCACCACACGCTCTAACTTACCCAACTTTATCCTTCCCCTACTTTGCCCTACTCTACCCCCACCTACCCCACTCTAACACCACCCACCCTCACCTCACAACTCAATACTCACCCCACTACACACTCCTGACTACCTCTACTGTCTCTATCACCCAATATACTTTCACTCCAACCCCACTCTTCCAACACTCCCGCCCCACTCTTCCCTTACTACCATCCTACTCTTCCATCTACCCTACTTTACCCCTACCCTATCCACTGTCCCGCATCTCACCTCACTACTCTGACCCACCACAATACTGTAGCCTCACCCCATCAACCCTGACCTCACCCCACTCTGCTCCTCCACTCCTCTACCCCAACTCACTCACTGTACTGCCACCTACTTTACCTCAGCCTCACTTCAGCCCCACACATCATACCTTACCTTACTATATCACACACAGCCTACCTCACCTACGTTACCCCACCCTACCTCATCCAACTCTCTTCCCATGCCATCTACCCGACCACTCAACCCCAATACACGATCCCACCATTCTAGTCCTACCCACTCTGCCCCTATCACCACACTACTCTACCACCACCCATTTCACTCCCTTCCACTTGAACCCCACCCACCCCACCTACTCTACCCCTACCCACCTTCTATACAAGCCCCTCCCGCGCATTACCTTCAACTCTACCATCTCCCACCCCTCCCACTCCATCCCACCAAGCTACCATCCACCACACTCCACCTCTGCCATATTCTACCACAGTCCACCACATCCTACCTCTGCCCCACCCCCATTCTGCTCTGCTCACCTTTCATCACTGCTCCTGACACTCACTGGCCCTGCCTCGCCCCTTTCTAGCCCCCAACCACCCACACGTCCCCACTGCTTTCAGCCCATTCCTCACAACTCTCTACACCCTAGGCACCAACCCTCAATTTCTGGCCCACCACACAATGCACGAAATTAACTTTTCACAATATATCTCTTACTCTACTAACAACGATTCTTCCAAGCACTCAATTTGTATATAGTTTTGTTAATTTTATTTTACTTTAAATGCCTTCAACTCATGTGTATACTGCTTTTGTATAATTGACAATGTATATAGAGTTTTTAAATCCATTGTAGTGTGCTCCTCCCTATCATCCATCCTTCTGCCACAACATTTCAGGTTACCTACCATTCACCAGGTGGACTGGTGAATTGTATATCTCTAAGTGCAACAAGCCTGGTTGTGTAGTACCTTTAGAAATGTGACAATCCAAAGCAGACTCATTTCTTATAGAATTTGTGAGCAAAAAGAACACTTTGATCTTTTAATTGGACAAAGGCCTGCATCGAGTCCACTATCTTTGGTTGCCCACACATTTCAGCTCAATATTTTCTTTCTGATTTACAAGAAACCATGCCATTTACCGATTTTAACTTCACTTCATGTGTCCTCATAGATCCAGTTTACAGACACCTCATCTGCAGCCTCAAGGTATGGCCCTTCTTCAATTCTTTCATCGCATCATTGGAATATCCTCATACTTGCCGTGTTTGTGTCACTCTTCATTTACCATAAAATCGTTCTGAATCGATTTCAGCTATTTTGGTGAAAGTTGCCAGGATATATGTACACGTTATTATGTCTATTTTGTATACTTTTAAACATTTTTAAATATGTTTACTTATCAAACTTTACCGGGCCTTGATATGTTTTCTTATTGGTGTGACTTACAGAAAAATACAGTCCAAGCTCCTTAACATCAGCATCATGTTCACAATCTAGCACATTCTTCAAACTTCTGTAAAACAGTAGTAGGTTAAAACAATTATTTGCAATCATATAATGATATAGACAATTTAATTCAATAACTTATATAACACATCACTTTAAGACCCAAAACTGCCGTAAATCCACCAATGTCTTCTGCACAACAGCAATCAGACTACGGCAATTAACTTTATTTCTGCATGGTTGCAGAATAAATAGACACATTATTAAACAGAGCTGAAGCACTCTACTTGCTCACAATTGTCTGGTGCTTTGGTTAGAACAAAGCTTTATTCTTAGAGTAACAAATACAAAACAACATAAAGAACAAATTACATATCTATAGTCACTTTCTTTCTGATGGATTATTCCTTCATTCCACAGATTCCCCATTTTAGATATTCTATTATACCACCAACTATCTTTGAAAAATGTTTCAGCCACAAGGAGATACAGTGCAGCTTGCTCTCCACTCCGCCCAACACTATTACATGTCCAGATGCTGGACGTGATGTTGGGGCCAGTATATATTGAGTCACTGCACCCCATGACCTGAGTTCCACATTTTTCACTTGCACTCTGCAGTGGAGGGGCAGCAGAACATATGAGGTGTATGAGCTACTCGCCAAGAGGGGCAGGTTGGGAAGGTGATGAGGAATCTGGAGAGGGAACCATTAACCCATCCTAAAGCACCTTGGCAGAGGTAAGTACTTTTTTCTTCTAATGGATTCCTTCCTCACACAGATCCCCCATGTAAGATATACTTATACAGCAGTAAATAAAAGTAGAAGAGCGAGGAGAGCGATAAATCCACAAACTACACCAAAAAACTCTGGTGCAGTAGTATTATGTTGGAGCAAGACACAGAACGGAGCTCCACAGTTTTCCACTGTAAGTAAAGATGAGTTTTTGAAGCTTGTGGCAGAGTAAGCAGAGCATGAATGAGAGGTAGTCTGGGACAAGATGGCTATATGATGGCTGTTGCCAGCACAGGGTTTCAGCATACACAAATTTGAATCTTCTAAAAATAAACAGTATATGAGCACAGACACATTGCCAGCAGGAACAAACGGTAAAGCACAACTGAATATTAGTCAAATACGGAGTCCTCCAGCTCCTTCCTTTCTAGTTGGCTTTAATATTTACTTGAGATCATTGTGGAATCCGATGGAGTGATCCCGACTGGATTTTCTATACATGCTCACATGACGAATAAATATGCTTCCAGGGCAGATGAAAGCAGACGGACCAAGGCAATGTGATGCACAGTGTAGAATCCAAGGCTGGGTGGACAACTATCTCTGCATAAGCACATCCACATTCAAAATCATGCTTGGAAAAAGTACCCACTTTGTGGGCTTAACTCTATTGGCTGTAGTTCTAAGGGCAGAAAATGTAGCAGTTCCATTTGACAATAAGAAACAAGATGCTTAATTGCAACACACGTTTTGCAGGTCTTAAATCTTGTATAGGTTCACTTGCTTTGCATTACCATGACATTTAAAATGTCCGTCCAGAATAGGTCTTTTGGGACATTCACAAATGCCTGTAAACCTCATCCCGGATGAGGGCAGGAAGTGAGCGGGTGGGCTTGTCTGAAGGAGGTTGGAGAAAAAGGAGGCAATGACTCTAGGAAACAACCTGCAAGGCCCAGGTGTCAGATGTGGTGCTTATGAACTCCCAAACAAACAGGGATAGCGTCCCTCAAATGGATTTGGGGTGGAAAGGCAACCTAATGACATTTTGAGGCTGTGGTGAAGGAGGTGACAGTGGAGGAGAAACCATTGCACTAAGGTTCACAACTTCTGCTACCCATTTGAGGGTTAAAGCATCTCCAGCAGCTTGACTCCATACGTCTCTCTTCTGCCTATGTGGCCACAAAGGAGGTGAAGGAATAAAAGGGGCGACCTCCTAGCAAAGGTCTATTATATCACCAACGCCAGGGATCTGGCAGTAGCCTTTGAAGCTTTAAAGTTTTCCAATGACTCTTTAGTCTTGAAGACAAAAAGATTGTTCTCAGCGAAAGGCATATTTAAATGAATGTTTGGCCTGCCCATCAGCGGCCAGACTATCTAACATGTGCCTTGGTGATCAACATTTAGCACCCGGTTTGCTATTTAGGTAATATGGAATAGAGCAAAGAGGTTTTGCCCCAATTCATTATGAATCAGACCGTTTTTTTGGTACCATTTATTTATTGGTTATTTGTAATGCGCACTGCACAGCAGCATTTTGTGTCAAGGTGCATCAAGACAAGAGTGGGAGAAAAAGGAAGAGGGAAGGGGATACAATAAAAACAAAACATTCTTAAAAGGTCTTGAAGCATTTGGAACGTGTAAGTGCTAAATCATGGGGCAGGGGAAAAGGGGCAGGAGGTGAAGTGCATGAGGGGGGAAGAAGGGAAAAAACAACAAAAACATTCTGACTAGGTCGTGGGACGATTTGAAACGTGCCAGTGCTGTCAATGTAAATGCAAGGAAGGGAGGGGATGGGGGAGTGCAGGTAGAGGTGGAAGCGGGGATAGAGAAGGGACTAACAAACCAGCGTTCTTACTAGGCCAAGGGGCAATTCATGGCGTGCACATTCTAAAACACAAAAGAAGGGGAAGGGAGGGAAACCAACCTCACAGTGCAGGTGCTGCAACAATGCACAAACAACAGGTAAGCCAACAGCGCCAAGGCAGAGTACGTTTTCATAGAACATTTCTCATTGCACAGAAAATGAAAGCACAAAGAACAACAAGTATGGTAAAGAGGAGAGGTCAGGCAGAAAAAAGGAGCACGGGGAAGGGGGAAAGTATCAGCAAGCAATAGCAAAAAGAAGAACAATTGCAGAAAACAGGAAAGCAGTTACAGGCCAGGAATCAGGCAATGAAGGTGTTGAGCAGTTGGGGGGCTGAACAGTCAGTAGAAGGTGTATATATCCCAGTTGTGGCGTTAGGTTGATGCAGGAAATGTTTGTAGGGATCAGGGTAGTGAGAAAGGAAGTGAGGAGGACTGTGGGGTCTGCAGAGGAATCGGGCACAAATCTGTTCCAACTGGCAGGATTCAAGTGAAGGCTCAGGTGCACAGATGAGACAGCAATGGACAGTATGAAATATTAAGGTCAGGGATGTGGGTGCCGAGGGAGGGGGCAGTGCAGCATGAAGGAGTAAAGTAGAGGAAGCAAGGCACACAGCAATGCCGAACTTGCCGCAATGCTTACCTAGAAGTCATGGCTGAAGAAGAGGCAACAATTGGGCAGGTTGAAGGAAACAGAGAACCAAATCCATGCAGCGACAGTAGGGAGAGGAGAGGGAATGAGCCATGGGGGGTTTCGGCACTGCACGCTATTGAGGACACCGGCTCCCCTGATCTGGCTCATGAAGATGGTAAGGCTGCCAGTCGGTGTTCCTGCAGTCCGGAGAGGAGAGGCTGCTAGCTGATGGTAATGGCGGCAGCCATTACTGAGAAGGCTCAAATGATGCAGACAAAGGCAAGGCAAGACCCGGCCTGCACACAACTTCCAAAAAGGGTGATGCATGCAGGCTGTGGGCAACGAGCAGTGAGATGGAGGAATGAATACCCGGGGAGCCCACAGCCTGCTTCCTCGCTCGAGTCTCCTCCTGGCCAGACAGACTATGTTTGCTATGTAACATATAAAGCAACATGTTTACATTTCAATTCATGCTAAACAGAAAACACAGTCTGCTTTACTGTTGCCCTTAGCAAAACATTTTTAGATCATGTGGTTTGGGGCAAAACTTGTTTCATCCACTCCATATATACAAACAGCAAAATTGGAGCTACATTAATTTGCTCCATTTGCTGGCACAAGTGCAGAGTCTGGATAATCTGGTCTACAGTGCAAACCCTGGGGTATGCAACTAGGAATGTCTCCTGGCTAAGCCACTAAATCCCATCGAGTGAGCCACATGGTCGGCTCTGTCCAAATCCACGCACATGGTTTGCTGGTTGACCTCCTTGCATCATTGATGAGTTTCTTTAACCAAGCTCGCGTTTCAGGGGCAAGATTGTCAGTAGCCACCATAACCACGTATCCCAAAGTGTGGGAAATATGTTGCCAGTGTTTCAGAGGCATTCAATGCCCTCAGGGCCAGACTACTGGAAGCAAAATAAATTCTGACCAAGGACATCCATCTTCTTACTTTCCCAATAAAGGTTGGTTGCATCCTGTGCTCAGTCAGTGAATGCTGGGACTGCCAGGCTGGGCAATGCTTCCTGGCCAAAACCTTGTCCACAGTCCAAGATTAGCAGGCTCATTCAAGACAAGCATAAAAGGGCCCGAAATTGTGGAATTAAATGGAATTTGGGTATTCTTAGGCAGACCCTGATCCAGGATGTTGATCAGGTTGCTCTGAACCTTAGAGGGTGAGGGTGCAGTGACCCAAGGCAGTCACAGCCTTTGCAATGGTATTCTGAAACGATAGACTGACCAGACAATTAGAGTAACCTGCATGAATTCTAGTTAGTTCAGGGGACACGTCAAGGCCAGCTTTTTCGCGAAATTCTGAAGTCAAGCTGACCTAGCCACACCCTGTTCTTAATATTTTTCTAGACTATCACCCTCAAGGGGAACACGAGCAAAAGGGGTGGAGACATTTTATCATCGAAAATCTGCCCACATTTTGTCAGGTACTCAAAAGGGAGGGACACATTTCAGGCTCTCATGCTCTTCTTAAGAATTAGCAAGGAAAATAACCTATACATCCAAGATGCAGACAGAGCTCATGGATGTCAGTGGCAGACCGAAGAGGTTCCTCTCTTGGTGTTAGGAGATGCAGCAGGCCCTGGCTCCTCCATCAGCACTGGGGCCAAAGCGAAGATGTCAAACATCTTTTGCCGGAATTCCGACAGCTGCTCCGGAGAAGAGAAGCTAGTGTGGAATAGTACCTTCCCACGTGTAGCCAGTGATTCCTCTGGGTCAGATTCCGAAATGCTGGAGCAAAAGTGACAGTGGTGTTTCTTAGATGTATAGGAGAGGCATCTGGATGAAACACCATCTATGAAAAAGATTTCCTGTGACTTTTCTTTCTTTTTCTTATCCTTTTTGATACACTTCATAGCAGGGTTAAGGGTGTATTGGTGGACTGGGATGTTCCCTTTTTGGGGTTGAAGGCTTCAAGGGAGTAGAGACTTTGCATGAGCGTTTTCACTTCTTTGCAGATGGGTAAAGATGACCCACTCCCTCCCAATCAAAGGAGCCACAATCTCATGGGCGTAGGGCATGGGGGGGACAGGAGGACAAATCCCCCCCACAATTATAAGTGGGGGGATATAATGGCATTTATCCCCCCCAGAATATGTATGTATATGTCTACTCTTGTAAGCAATTTAATAATATCTGTTAACATTACCCATTTAATTCAGAATAATTTCTTCACAAACTAGAGCAGAGGTCTTCAAACTGTGGGGCGCGCCCCCCCAGGGGGGCGCGGCCGCCTCCTAGGGGGGGCGCCAGAGCCCAGCATGAAATGTGTAAAAAAAAATCTTTTTTTTTTTTAGATTGGAGGAAATGGGAAGGGGCAGATCACATGGACCGTAAAACGGTCTTAGGCGCCAATGAAAACATGGCCAGCAGTTGCAAATGGATTTTCAGTCCTTTAGTCACAGACTGAATAGTACCCAAGGGGTTGTTTTTTATTCAAATGTAAACAAATTTAAAGAATATTTATTCAGCAACAATGGTCAAAACTACTAGCTGCATAGTGAAGCAACTCCTCAAACTGGCCCACATTGGCCAAAAAAGTGGCCCATTTTGATTGGCCTACACTAGCATTTTGCATTTTTGGTACAGTCATCGCCCTATTGCCCTATAGGCCAGTCCAAGCCTGCCGACTCATCCATAATGGGTGAGGAGGCATCCACCCACTGGCCACCTCACCCATTATGGAGGAGCCGAGGAGCCAGCGCAGTGAAAAACTGAGCGCTCCTTCAGCTGCTTTTTCCAGCTGAGGGAGTGCTCCTGGGCCGGCTGAACTGTCAAAGGGAAACATTGTTTGCCTTTGACAGTTAATTTCCCCAGCCGCACATGACCACTGAGCCATGCAACGTTGGGGATGTTTTGCATCGCCAGCCTTGCATAGCTCATTAGAAATGCTGGCTGGGGCACTGCATGTATGTATGTGCGAGGGGGTGCTCCTGCGCCTCCTCGCACATACGGGCAGAGCAACCTAGAGCGGGGCATTATAGCAACCACGCGCAGGCCCCTGCAGAAGGTACGTTTATGGCGATTTATTTTTTATTTAAATGTGTATGGATGTGTGTATGTTTGTGTTATGGGACTGTGGTGGGAGCAGGATGGGTGGCAGCACTGGGATAGTGGTGGGAGTAGGGTGGGGGAGAGCCCATGGTCTGTGGTGGGAGTAGGGTGCGGTGACGGCACGCAAAAGTTCATAGCGATTTCTACATACTGTCCATCCAGCACTTTTAGGGGGGCCCGGCCTGCCTAAACTTGGCTCAGGGGGGGCCCGAGCCAAAAAAGTTTAAAGACCACTGAACTAGAGGTTTATTTGCGAGAACACTTTGAACATGGTAAAGTTTAGTTCAGTGGCAAAGGACGACATTTGCTTGTTTTATATAACATTTTATACAAGTTGTTCAAATCCGTCTTGAACATTTTTTTGTGGAAGTTATTGTAATAATGTAAAATGCATCACATCAGATTCAGATGATAATGGTTCATTTTTAGTTTGGGATACATATAAGCCGAAAATATTGCATCAGAGTACAGCTAGGGAGAAATGGCATATGAGGAGGGAGGGACATACAGCTTGTAGGTGTTTTATTTGCCTACCTTTTGACTGCCCATGGCCATGCTAATCACTATGGCAATTCTCACCTAATTCCTGCTCCTCCCCACCCATGGGAACTCTTTGAGCTCCCTTTAATTAATCCTTACCATCAAACTTAACACTCAAACTGCCTCATCACGAGTTTGGCGGTAACCCTTCAATGTGGCGGCAATGCTATTACCGCTGCATTTAAGGGTCTGCCAAATCACAGGTTTGGCAGGACTTACCCCGAGCTCAGAACTGGGGGTAAATCTGCCACAAATGTTCTGATTTTTGGAGCTATTACCACGCGCTAATACCGCCCAACTCGTGTTGAGGCCCAAAGTGTCTGCCAGTGTGTTTCCAGAGCAGTCTTCTGAGAGTTAATAATTTAATTGGAGTTCTAAACCTGCTGCTGCAATAAAAATGCCTTAACCAGGTCTGCCTTCAGCCATTCGTTGTATTACCAGTATGCGTGTCTTTCACCAAAGTCATGTTAAAAACAAGCGCTGGCAAAGCCAACAGTTTTGGCTTGTATATACATATTAGGCAGATGCCAAGCACAGCTCTTGGATGGCAAGGCACTCCATTTTAGAGCTGCTACCGTCAATGCCCAGTCAATACCACTATGGCAGTGCCTGGCAAGTACAATTCCAATGCCTACACAAAAGCCCAAACTGTTGGCATTACCAATGCTTGTTAATTATTAATGCAATGGTCCTCATTACAAGTTTGGCGATAGCCTCGCCGGACCCGGCAGGCTGCCGCCAAACTTGCGACATTTTGCGGCACCTGCGAATGGGCAATTACCGGGTCATTACGACCCGGCCGGACCCGGTAATTGCCCATTCGCGGGCGCCGGAATAAAATGATCCCCATTCCTATTTGAGCCCCACAGGGCTCAAATGGGAATGGGGAGGTCGGATGCACCGGCACCATTCTTGAATGGTGCCGATGCATCCGACGTGCTCTGCTCGCGGGTGCCGGTACGCCCGCCAGACCTGGCGGGCGGGAAGGCACCCGTGAGCAGAACCCATGGATTGCCGGTCCGGTAACAACAGTACCAGCAAGCTTACCGGTAACGTTGTTACCGGACCGGCAAACTTATAATGAGGCCCAATGTCTTTCAATGCGTGCAATCAGTGGTGTCACAGACATGTCACATGTCAGGCTCCGTTCGAAAGTGATAGGTGGCCCTGAATCCATCACTCTGGCATTTAGATGTGCGCAGGTGCTTTTTCTCACTCACTCTCGCTCTCTAGATATTTTTCCCTCCCCCGCCACCCCACAACCCACCTATGCCCTCCCGACCTTTCGTTTCTTGAGCCTTAACAATAGCTGCATTATTCTCCAATTCTGGAGAAACAGTTAGCGCTCCTCTGGGCCCTGAGAAATGGAACTTGCACTGCAGTAAGCAGGTAAGAAAAGGAAACCGAAAGCGCAGCTTTACTGGGCAACAAGACCCCGGATCTTGCTGCCCCTGATGCCAAATGGCATCAGGTACACAGCAATCCCCCAAGAGTCTTATAGGTGTGGGGCCGTTTTAAGGGGCTCAGAAGCAAAGTCCGTTTTCTAAGTTGTCCTTAAATGTCTCCATTTCGTTTTGGTTTTTGATTGTAAACCTGCCAACGGGTGTTTAAAAGTGCCGGAGTGGGCGAAGCCTGCAATGATTCCTTACAGGAATTCAAGGCCAACATACACACCCTTAGCACTTGAGAATTCGATATCAGTATATCATCATGTGGACCTTCAATATTACAAAAATGCACTTTACTAGGAAAGGGGTGCTTTCATCTGGTTCTGCAAACATGTCCAAGTGTTACACATGTTTCCAAAAAACAAGGATTTTTTTTGTTATTAATCTTTGACAAGACTGGAGGTTTACTAATTCAGGGGTGGACTGGGAACCAAAAGAGGCCCTGGAAATAATGTTCAAAGTGGCCCCATATTACACATTTTCAGAAAGCCCAACCCTTTTCCTATCAGAAAATGTGCAAATAAAATAGGTTACCACACAAAAGAGGCCCAGGGTGCACAGGCCTCCGGGGAAATCTCAAGAGTTCTCTGTGCGGCAGTCCACCCCTGCCCAGGGTACACAGGCCTACTGGGAAATCTACAGAGTTCTCTGTAGGGCAGTCCACCCCTGTTAATATTAACCATTAACTTATCTACTTTTTTCCGATAGGAAGGAAACAGTACACTTTAAAGTACACTTGAAAGAACATCTTGTAAGTGTAGCATTTAGAGTGCTTACTCTGCTACTAATGAAGCAAAGGCATGGCCCCCAGAACAAACAATTCACACAGGGTACACGCACACAGAATTACGTGCAATGATTCCTACTTCCTTTGTCTTTGCTGCTCACCACAGCAAATACGTAGCCCACATTTCAGTATTCACTACTTATTTCTGTGTAATGGCTTGTAAAAAAGAGGGTTGTAGAGTTTGTGAGATTTGTGGACAAGGAATGGTGGCTGGACACCCAATCTTTTTGGGACCAGATATGCTCAGGCCATGAAAGCCTTTTGACATGGCAAGTGGTAACATTTTTAAGCGAACTGAGCCTTCTGAAGTGAGACACCAAATTGAAGGATTTTATACTCTGAACTGCTTTTCTTTTTCTTAATTTTGTTCTATTTTCTTCTTTTGTTTTCTCTTGTTTTATACAGTGATGATCTATGTAATTTAATACGTACTGCTATCTTAATTTTGTGAAAAGTCGAGTTCTTTGAGTAAAACACAATACATAAAAAAAGCAAAGTCCCCAAGGTGTCCCCTGTCCCCCCCAGATTTTATGTGTCTCCTGCGCCACTGCACAATCTTCAGTATCACCGTTTGCTGCCAGACCTTCAGGATATTCACAATGCAAGTTAAAATCCACAAGAAGCGGCATTCCAAAGCAGTATCTGAACGTGCAGAAAAAAACTGAGATCATGGTGCACTATCGAATCCATATATACCACTTATGAGGTCCGTCCGTGTCATGGATACTAACGGCCAAGTGGAGCCCATGCAGAGCTGCAGTGCACCACCTGGTGGCTGAAAATGTTATTGAAGCCAGGCTTGTGCTTGAAGGAAGGAATCCAGTAGTATCCGTCATTTGCATAGGAAACGCCCCCATGCAAAAAAAGAAAAGCATCTCTATCAGTATGCAACAACAAGAGTACGAGTGACCCATTTACAGAAGGAGCTATTTTGCCCCATTTATACCAAGGTGCACCACCCACATGGCAAACGGTATAATTTGCCATTTGCTCAGGAGGTGCACTTTTTGTTACATGTTCCCTGGTGTTTGTGACTGCTGTGTTGTTCAACTGTGCCCCATTATTTTTATTTCCTTCATTCTTTCTGTTGCATTCATCTTTTAGCATACGTTGGACGTTGCTGCTGTTCTCTTTATATTCTATGTGACTCATTAAAAATTAACAATGTGTTGGAATTTATTTCAGAGCTCTCATCCACCTGGAAAAGGCTCGTTAGCTGTGTAATACGTTTTAAAAAATATACAAAATGACACATTTTGCATATAAGTAATTAATTTCATTTTCGACAACAACAAACGACTTGGATCACGAAATACCTAAATAAGGAAAAGAAAAAAACATTGACTAATATTATGGGGCAAAAGTAAAAATAATTAGGTAGGTTTACAATTTAAAAAAATACGTTATAAACAAGTTCTTAATTGTAGATAATGCTAAACAAATCCCAGTAAAGCACTTAAAAAGAATCAAAAACAGATAAAATGCCAACACATTATTAAATGCTTGATTTGTATGAGTGGATAGCCACGAATTAAGCGCTGACCGCTCATTCAGGGCCATCCTGCCTTTCGCAAGATTGAACCCTGGGGCAGGGCTGACTCAGATCTTCATCCTTCTGAGGTAGTGACATTGAGCACCATTAAATGGAGTAATAGCGCCACCTACAATTGCAGCACTTAGAATCAGGCATGAATCTTTTTACTATTATTCATTATTCAGACACATTTAATAAGTGTTGGAATGGGTGGAAACATGGATACAAAGTGTCATGCATCACTATTTAGACCAAAACCATGCATGTTTAACTGATTTTAATCCGTTAATTTGGTGATAATCACAGGCCTGCAGGGCTGTACCGGTATTAACAGATCAATGGCAAAAGACAAATGCCCAATAATAACATATGTGTGGTATCCGTGAAGGAATACACAGTGTCCACAACCATTCTGTGCCTTTACTGACCTTAACATTGTCAATAGGTTACAGGCCGTATAGGCTACGTATGTACATTTTCCCTGAAGATGTTCCCATAAGTGTGGTGTAATTGTAGAAGGAATGAAACATGTCGGGTATAGATATACACACCCACACTGATCTGGTTGTTGAATAAAACATCTATGTAAACAATCAGGCAGAATAGAACACTGCCCTTACATACAACTGAGATTAGGACTCTGACTAGAAATTGTACAATAACTAAAATGTGCAATTATGGACTTTTTAAGATGTATGTTTTTATAATGAATTGTTTGTGAATATTTAACTCTGTGATCTGTATACGTTTTCTATGAACTGCTGTACTTTGCACAAGTCACTTTGTGAAGCACAGGTCTTTTTCTGCTGCTTTTATGATGTGTTTTATATGACACATTTAATAAATAGAACTATTGAATAATCTATGAGGTGTTCCCTTGTGAATGTTGAATTATCCTTAACGAGAAGGTGCCCCTTACGTAGTGGAGTTTTAATACGTTTAACTACATCGTAGGAACACCTATCGAGTAATTTCCATAGAAATACAGAGGTTGAGAGCTTTAGAGTGTGTGTGTATGTAGTTACATTAAGCACCATTAAATGGGGTAATAGCACCACCTATGATTACAGCACTTAGAATCAGGAGGAATCAGGCATGAATCTATTTACTATTATTATGAATTATTCGGACAAATGAAATAAGTGTTGGGATTTGAACCTGCACCCTGCAAATCCCACCCAGTTCTCAGCAGCAAGTTCTCAAAATGCTGGGCTATCGTAACAGCAAAAGCGAGTCATTGGCCCTCATTACGAGTTAGGCGTTAAGTTGCCAGTGATTCTGCCAATTCAGTAGCACCGTTTCTGGCAACCACAATGAAGGAATCACTGGCACATTACAACATCACAGGAGCACACAACCCACATTGCTGGAATCTGTGATACCGGCATGACAGAAACACTCGCAAAAGCAAGAAATGACAGTGTTTCCATTATTGAAAATGCTGCTAACAACGATTCCGGCAGTAAAACAACACAAACACTGGCATCAGAGCGACCGATGCCAGAAACACCGGCAACGGAAACACCAGAACCGGAAACAGTGTCATAGCAGGAAATGGAAGCTTGCCGTTGGACGTTTTGAAAAAGTCAATCCAAATAAAATTGGCCACTTCCTGTAGCCATCCAGTCACTGAAACACCAGCAACATGTCAGGACCAGCCAAGGCATGTGTCCCTGAGGTCTGTCAGCGGAAGCCGTGCTTCTCAGAGCTAGAGCTAACTGTGTTGACTGATGCAATAGTGGCCATTGCAGATTAACTTTATGCCACTGGCAACTGGCGAACCAGCCAATGTAGAAAGTCGACAATATGGGAGGAGGTGGCTCACAAGGTCTTGGCAGTGGGCCCTTTCCCGGACCCATAAAGACTGCCATAAAAGGTGGGACGAACTCCGCCTCAGAGTGAGGGTCCTGCTCTCTGCCCACCAGAGTCAATACCTTGCAACCAGATGCGGGACGACCTCCCCAATTAAGCTCATGTCCTGGGAGGAGACATGCAGCACAGTGCTGCACATGGAAGGGATCGAAGGAGTAGGAGCGTCCGAGGCCGGAGCTCGGACGCAAGCAGAGGGCAGTGAGAACAACGAGGTTCATCATAACACAAAACCTGAGACATCACAGAGTCGGGTCCGAGTGCATGACACCGAAACATTACTACAAACATGACTACAACATGAAAAGGGCCATACACATACTGCTACCAGGACCATAGGCCAGGGTAACACAAGCATTGCACCCAAAATGCATGTGCACGCACATAAGTGCACATGAGTACCGGTCATGTGTGCAAAGAGACAATGGGCCTCATTACGAGGTTGGTGCTAGTCATGGCGCTATTAGCGCCATGACTAGCACCAATAACGGGACCGTGTCCGCCCTCGTTCAATGGGGACTTACCGGTCCAGTCCGACCTTGGCGGGACCGGTAAATCCCCATTGTAAAAGCCATTCCCCATTCCCATTTGAGCCCCCATAGGGCTCAATGGGAAGGGGGAAGGCGTCAATAATGGTACCGCAAATTGCGGTACCGTTATTGACCCCGGCATCCCTTAACGGGTCCCGTCCATAACGCCTGGTAAAACCAGGCATTAAGGGAGGGACCCGCTAAGGGACCTCAGAATAGGGCGAAAAGGGATAACCGGCACCGGTATCCCTTTGCGCCCACCTCAGAATGAGGCCCAATATGCGAAATAGCACATACAGAAAGCACCAACCACAGGCACCTGTAGTGCAGCCAACTGTCACTGCAGCCCAACCAACGGCACTTGTAGTACAGCCAACTGTCACTGTGGCCCAACCACCGGCACCTGTAGTGCAGCCAACTGTCACTGTGGCCAAACCACCGGCACCCCTGTAGTACAACCCTTTGTCCCGCCAACCCAGCCAGTGCCCACCCAACACCAGCCAGCGTCACATCCCGGAACACCGACAGACGATGATGCAGTGTTTGAAGTTGGGGACAGCATAGACGGCTCCCCGGACCACACGACATATTTTAGGCCAAACTTCAGCCCCTCCGACCTACATAGCCCACCTCCATACATGACATGGAAGCATGCATCTGCTGAATTGAACACAGGCATGAAGTGATGGCCGACCTGGTCAGGCAGTTGCTATAGGAGACCTGTATGCATGCAGCCCAGAATCCAGCGCTCTGCCCCTGCCCTGGGCCGCACTACCTCAGCCCCAGTTGTACTAGCATAGAGAGACCGGGAGGGGAACAAGGGCATTTCAGTTCTTGCTGAGTCCCTCACCCACACCCTGCAGGCAGCCCTGGACTGCAGGGATGTCCAGGGATCAGACCTCCCTCCACCATCACCATACCAGCAATCTCACAACAGGGCAGCCCAAGGCGCCACTCCCAGTGGCTGTCTGGGTCACCCGAACGATTTGATGTTGTTTTACCGTGACTGAAAAGCTTGCAATGGAAATGACCGCACGAGAAATGTACGTAATACAAAATTGTTCGTACATTTCCCATTCGGTCATCCAAGGTAAAATAACCCCAAATCTATAGAAACCTTAACCCCCTATAACCAACCCAAGCCTCACCCACACCCCCTACTTACCTTTCCTTCCATCTCGCTGGTCCCTGCGATGCTGGTTTCCTTTCACTTCCGTGATCCGGAACCGGCGTCGCAGGGTCCTTTCCTTTTTTTTTGGTCTTTTTATTTTTTATCGGGTCAGCTGCAGGGGTATCCCTCTCAAGCCCCGCTCGCTATACTTTATAGCAAAGTGAGCAGGGTGTTACGGGGGACACCCCTGCAGCCTTTTATTTTGGGGGGTCGGAATAGCTGCAGGGTTGTCCCCTGCAACTCCCGCTCACTATACTGTATAGTGTTGTGAGGGACACCCTTGCATCTTTTTTTTTTGGTCGGGTCAGCTGCAGGGCTGTCCCCCGCAGCCTCCGTTCACTATACTGTAGTGAGCGGGGTGTTGCGGGGGATACCCCGCAGCTGTTCCGAAAAAAAAAAAAAATGACCTACACCACCAAATAGATACTTCAAAATGTCCTATGACATTTAGTCAGTAGGACATTTAGTAGTATGTATTTTAGGTTATTTGGTGGTGTAGGTCATTTGGATTCAGTCATTTTGACCGAATCCACCCGCACAAGGCAAGGCCTGTGACAACAAAAAGCATAGAAAGTGACTATGGCCCACAGCACACTATGACCGACCACCACAGGAGGGTGGTGTTTGGGAGAGGGGGCACACAGTGCTGATTGCCCATTGTTCAACCTAAAACATACATCTTGTTATGCACAAACATCAATGACTGGATATTCCTTATTGGTGTGGTCTGATTTATTGGGGCTTTGTGTCACATGCAGTGAGGGGCATGGATTGTGTGCAGTGGATGCATGGTCAAATGAAGCTGTCAATTATTTCCTCACGGGTTACACTTCCATCCCTGACATCCATGCGTATGTGTTGTTGCATGGCTGGAGCTGCCTCCCAATCTCCATCATCTTCACCGTCTGCTGGTGGCATGTCCATATCCAGGGGCAGGCGTATGTTGCGCCTACGTATATATATTGTGCAACATTGCACAGGCCAGGACTTTCTTCCCCACCTTCTCTGACCTGTACATGATTCCCCCCCTGCCGACCGGTGTAGGCATCGGAAACAGCCTTCAATAGTCCGAAGGTCTGCTCAATAATTGTCTGGGTTTGCACATGTGCATGATTTTAGGCCACTTCCTGCTGTGTCTGGGGATCTCTCACAGAGGTCATCAACAACAGCAGTAGCGGATAACCAAAATCACCTGCAGGGGATGGGACACAAGGTGAGCCACTACATGCATGTGGCTGGGCAGAGCTTTACTCAATGAATGTCTGTGTGTCTGACACATGCATCTGGTACTGTGGACCAGCGTGCCCTTGTGTGTCCTGCTGCACCCTGTGATAGCCAATGCTGGACAAGCTGTGTGTGCAGGGTTTGGGTACCTAGGATGGTTTGCTGGGGGTAGGACAAGACTGACCACTGACCCACCCTACTGCAAGCCACACATATGCATGCACGTTTAATGTCTGGGTTGGACGTTGACGTGCCCCTGCTACGGCTGCGACTGTACACAGTGCATGGCACTCACAATGCAGGTTTCACAGTGATTGCCTTGCATGTACATTACGTGTCAGCTCACATGCACGGAATTCCTGGAAGGCCAATCCCCACTTTGGACGCACTGTGGCCATTCATGGAATGGCGTGGATGGGTTGCCGCTCTCCCTTCTGTTCCCACTGGGATCCCACCCCTGTGCTATTCACATTGCAGTGTCACCACAGTACAATGTGTCTGCGCCAGTGGAAACTGTGCAATGCATGGAGTGCATTGGCGTTCACTTTGACACTGACATTTTATGTGTGTGGGTGATGGTGCATGACAGTTGTTTTGAGTGACTGTGGATCGCACACAGTTGTGGTGTTCCCATGCATGCACCTTGTCTCATCATGGCATGTGCTACATGGACCTAGGTGGGACTGTGTACAGGTATGCTGGGATTTGTGAAATGGCTATTTTGCCTTCTGGTACCTGTAGTGCATTGCATGTGCTTGCCCCTATGTGCTCAGAATTGAATGGCCTGTACCACTCATGTCTCGTGTGGTTAATGTGAGCTGTGGCCACTCAATTGTGCATGCCTTTGAGGGTCCTGATTTTGCAAGGTGGCTGTTGGACATGCATTGGTGCCCTTTACCACCCACCCTCCTAACCTGTGACCCATGCAGCCATGTGTGGGTGGTTGTGCATTTACTCACCCAATAGCCAAGTCCACTGTCCCCCCATAGAGGGGCATGTACGCTGGAAGGATGCTGTTCCACAGGACCATGGAGTCATGGGTTGATCCTGGGAAGCGGGCACAGCAGTGAGCGATGGTGAGGTTGGCATCACTGGTCATCTGGAAGTTGAAGATGTGGTACAGATTACGGTTCCTGTACACCTCTGTGGAATGGGGGGGCCACCAGCTCAACATGTGTGCAGTCCAGAGCTGCCAACACATTGGGCATGCCCACTAGTGCATGGAAGCGGGCCTTGGTGGCATTGACCTGTGCCTGGGCAGTCGGGAGGGCAATGTGCTGGGCCACATGGTGCAGAAGGGCATCCAGGACCTGCATCAGCACTCTGGAGAATGCAGGTTGCGATATGCCAAGCAGCTTACTCACAGAGTGCTCAAACGTGTCTGTGGCAAGGAAGTGCAGGAATAACACCAGCTTCACCAGGTGTGGTATGGCTGTCCGGATGCCTATATTGCACTAAATATCATCCTGGATGATCTCCACCAGTTCCAGGATGGTTTCCCTGTTTGGACGGTACACGGTATGTATCTGGCTGTCTGTCGGGGCCCAGGGTGTTGCCCTTGTGCGGGGTATCGCTGCACGCCTTTGAATCGCCACTTGCATGGCAGTGTTCCTCATCATCATCCTTCTCCTCCTCCTCCACTGCCTGTCCTCCTGTTGCCACTGATGCAGATCCAGCTCATACAGCTGCACTCTAGCATGCAGCACCTCCAGGTCCATTGCTACAACTATGAGTGGCAGCATGGCTGCGTTGGTTAGTGTTTGTGGTGTGGGTGTGGTCCATTTCTGCAGTTTCTTTCTGTGCTTATTGGGTCCACCTGGGTGCATTGGGTGCACCTGTGGCCTGTTCTTTCCCACCTGGGCCTGTGTTCCACCTTCTCCGCGGTGCTAGTGTTTCTGGCATAGATTTGCCGATAGTACCAGCATTTTGTGACGGTGTTTCCAGCAAAACCATTTGCATAATGCTGCCTTATTTCCATTGTGCCGGTATTTCCGGCAAGTGTCACGGCAGGTCCCGCTATTTACATTGTCTGTGCTACCGGCAACGGTGGCACAGTGTGCAGTGTTCCTGGCATCAGTGTTTTGTGGTGTTACGTCTCGTAGTAGTACGGTCTGGAAAAAGAGCCAGTAAACGGAATTATCAGCACTTTATTTCCGGACTGGCCCCCTTGTAATGACCCCCAAGGCCTTTCATAAGGGTGACTAGTTCAACCCTTCAATGTAGTGTTTATGGCCATGAGCATCCGTGTAAACCAGAAAGAAACCTAGGTGTGGAGGTGAGAGAATTAAGAAACAAAGCACGATGAAGGCACCATAAAGGAATTAGCATAGCAAGCAAACATTACTTTTCACTACAGAAGCATAACAAAGACTGAACAGGGACTATTACAGCAGAAATCAATTGGCAGAGAATATGCATGAGAAGCAATTGAAAGCAGAAAATAGGCGTATGCGAGTTGATTCAGCCAAACATGGTACACACAGTAGACACAGCCCAATGTCCCTGCATTCTGACTGGTTTGTCTGTAGGCAGTGTGCCAATATTATTTGTGTCAGAATTTCTTTGGGCGAATACAATTATACAAACACTGGTTTTCCCATCTGCCTTTAGAAAATAACATTGGGAAAGTGACACTGATCAAATATAGAACACACACATATATGGAAAAACGTGGCAAATTATGATGTTAGATGCTGGCATTTGGTGTAAAAAATATATGCATGGCGGTGTTGTTGAGCAGCGTGAGGATGAGGACCTAATCCTCCGTTGCTCCACTGTGGCTGCACAGATCCTGATGAAAACATCCTGAAATCGGCCGAAATTCGCCGAACATTCCACTAAATACATGATTGGAAGGTTCCCTCCATGTAATGTGTCAGTCGAAAGGCTGCAGACGGAACGACATCGAGTGTAAATCAGCTTGTACTGAGTGAACCCGGCGCTGGGCGCAATCTTGTCATTACTGATGCACCGAAACAGACCGGTCTTCGACCGGTCTGTTTCGGTGCATCAACAGTGGCGTAACACACAATGTGGGGGCCCCCCTGCGAGACATCCCAGTGAGGGCCCCCCTAATCTCCGCCCCAACATGGGTATGCCCCACCCACCAATTTAGACCACGCCCACCACATATGCCCCGCCCATCCAAATTTGCTCCACTCGTATATTTATGCTCCACTCATAGCCATTCGTCCCGCTCATACCTTGATGAGCATCTGCACTCAAGTACAACGTTCTCACTTTTATTTTTGTAAACATTGCTGCCAATTAATGTACAATGCATTGGGCCTCATTACAACCCGGGCGTTAAACCATGGTGCTATTAGCACCATGGTTGACGCCGGAATCCGCCATGGTGAATGGGGGAATTACCGCCCCATTCCAAGGTTGGCGGGGCGGTAATTCCCCATTCACCATTGGCCCTTCCCCATTCCCATTTTTGCCCCATAGGGCTCAATGGGAATCGGGAAAGCGGTAATTACGGTACCGCAAATTGCGGTACCGTAATTACCACCAAGGTCCCTTTGCAGGTCCCTTCCTTAACGGCTGGTAAAACCTGCCGTTATGGTAGGGAACCCGCAAAGGGACCTCATAATTAGGCGATAAGGGGTTAACGGCGCCGCCACCTTTTACGGCGCCGTTAACCCCTTACCGCCTGGGTTGTAATGAGGCCCATTGTATCTAATACATAGCACATTCAGAATATAATGCAATACTTAAGTTATCCTACGACACATACAAACTAAGCAAATATACATAAAGAAGTGATAAAGACAGTGATTGATGTCAATTATTATAAAATATATGCTTCTGCTTGTCAGTAACACAATATAGTCACTATCCCAAATCAAGTATTGGACATTTGGAATTGCAATCGGGCCGTCATGGGAGCATTGGGAATTCACTTCAGTACCCCATATATATAGCAAGCATTGGTAAAGTCAATAAGCCTTGTTTCGCAAATGTAAAGAATACACTTTTTTTGTTCTGTAGGACTTTATAAAAAAAAAGGCCCTCTTCCTTTACGCAACCTGGCCAATTCGTTTTGCAAATATCCAATGTGTACAGCAGTAATAGGCTATGTAAATGTGAGCCCCCAGTTTTGTTTTTCACTATTCGGTGGTGCCAAAGGGACATCTACAAGCCAAAACTATTGAATTTTAATACATAGTTGGGAGGTGAGATATGAGGGACACAAAGCTGGTAGGTGTTTGTTTATTTACCCACCCATTCACTGCAATTTGTCATGATAATGACTATGGCCATTCCTACCCACTCCCTGCCGCCACCCCTACAAACACATCCTCCTAGTGTCTGTGTGAGCTAGCTTTATCAAACAGTAACATCAAACTGTGTGGTCAAAGTGCCTGACTGGGTTATTTCAAACAGGTTATCTGAGAGTTAAAGGTTTAATTGGAACTGTACATGTGTTGCTGGTGTAATAGAAATGTGTTCAACACTTCCTTCTTCTCTGCTCCCACTTTCCTTTCATATCCCCCCTCCCTCGCCGGATCCCTCGATGTGCTTTGAGACATAAGTGATTTGCACGCAACTGATAACATTTGAGTCTGTACAGTCCCTTAGTGTCTCTCATGCTACAGCCAGGCTTCTTTCTCCCAAGCAACCCGTGCTCTCCCGTTAGGCTCTGTGAGTCTGGCCCGAGGCTCCATCCCTCACACCGAGGCTGCCAGCCGTAACCTGCCTATTCCCTGCAGCGGGTGATAAGAAGAGAATACTGAATACCACTGAATAGATAAAGGGCTCCTATATGAGGGATGCATGCACAAAACCTGTCCACCTTATCCAGGGCAGTTTCTAGCCAACTTGGTGCCCAGGGCGAAACATCAGAATGCGCCCCCGACTGGCTCACGTCACTCCCAAACTACACCTCTGTCGTATGACAAAACCCCTCCTCAATATGAATTATTAATTGCAATATAAATGAATCTGGTTTCATTACATTACAATTCTTCTGTAAAGTACTTGAATTACAATGTGAAAACACAGCTGTTGCTGCCCAAGTAAATGTTTTTTTTCTGTCACCTGTTATTAGGGAAGGCCTTGCCCTTGCCTGAATGCAGTTTCAAACTGTCAGTACTGGCACACTACAGTGTGATAAGCTTACCGGGGTCTGTGGGCCCACTGACCACTGGCCCTGTGTTGCAGGTGTTCTATTCGTACCACCTCACTTGTATTTCTCAAGGGACAACACTAGACTAACCATTTGAATTATTTTCTGATAGTAGGTTATCATTCCAAGATGGACAGTCTGGTACACTCTTATTGTACTTTTTCTAAATACCTCTCTGAGAGTGGGAAAGGGGACAAATAGCACCAATGAGGATTCATGTATGCTTTGCATTAGATCCGAGCATTTCAGGACTATAACAGTGATCAGAGATCTCTATATTGGATAAATAAGTCTGTGATAAAAGGATTGTATGTGCGAATCTCTAAATTCATAACCGATGCATGGCTTGGTGCTCACATCACGGTTCACAATACTCACCCTAACATTAAAATGTTTCTAACCACATGGTCATTTGGACAGCTTAAGTTTTTGGATGCAAGTATTAAATGGCTGCTACATCAATGACTGAAATGGGGTACAAGGGCTCTTTTGCTTCTTGTTTCTGAAGAATTTTAGATGAGGAAGGGCTGGGTCTCAGTGTGAGCATGTCCAACCGCAACAAGGAAACATCTTTAGGGAATTATAACTACAGACAGGACAGGATACCACACAAGAGACCCAATAAACAATGCACAGAAAGGCTATACAGAAAGGATTGTACCTCTTACAAACTTTAGTCTGACCAGTAATAAGCTGATGAAGTGTTTTAAACAAAACCGGCTTCTAATGCGTGGTAAAGGGTCCACAGTTCCTCAGCCACTACCTCCTCACTATTACGCAGGCCTCAGGGGTTATTTCGTCAAAAAAGATCAGGCCCATGCTCTAACAGAGCTGGCATTAGCATCTCTTATTAGTGCTGGCCTGCAGCTAGTGAAAGCCATGGTGTGGCAGTCTACAATGGGCATTTGGCCTAGTGGATGTACAATTTGAGACAACTTCTTTGATTGCTTTTTGTGTTTAAGTGTGGGCACAGTATGGCATGTTCGTCAGAGCCACATACACAAAACATTCCAGTGTGCTATTGTATGGACATTGGATACATCAGAAAACAACAGGTATATGTGTTGTTGCATAAGGGAGCACCACATAGATGCCATTAACCAACAGGATGGTGGCTTGGGCAGCGCACAAATAATTGCTGCACACATCACTGCATTGATTTGCCATGGACTACTGTCTGCATGGTGAACTCTGTTTTCCTAATCAAGGTGCCAAGTGACATTGCGGTGCCATCTGGTGTGAATGCTAGGCAGTCGTTGGCTTGTTTAGAAAATGAAAAGACCTTTGCTGCCAAGCTGATGCATTTAGTCTACGTCCCAAAGCAGCTACTAGAATACTTAAGCAAGAAAATGACACGTTAACCTTCCATGGGATGCGACATGTGTAACTAAAAGTGATATACAAGAAAAGGTTTGGTGTGTCAAATAAAGAGACATGAAAATAAAGGAAATAGTTCAACTTGTCTGTGTGGCCCGTCAATTCTCTTTTGCATAGGTTTAATCAGCTAACTGACACTTGTGGCCTGGTGAAGAAAAATGCCCCAAGTAACTTTCAGTTCTTAACACTGAAATGTTAAACACATACCGTATAAAAACAATGGCTTGTTAAATGAGCCATCGCTTATAAATTGCCCCACTCCCAGCCTGGTAGAAATAAATCAACTGGCTCCAATGACCTATGCAAAACAAGAATCTACAACTTTTGAGACAAGAAATCAAGACGTCTAAAAGGGAAAAGGCCTGGAAAATAGCCTAAGCAATCTCTGCCTCCAGACTCTGAAAAAACATCCCGGGCTGGCCTATGCTGGCCTATGTCAGAGTATAGCCTCTCCGCTCTTGCACATGGTGCCCCTTTACTTACATAGCACATTCAAGTGCCATCTAGCCATGTTTGTGGTCCATTTTGAGATTGGCTCGATAAAATTAATCACATATCACAAAATGACAGGCACCTGACCTGAGATTCCATATGTCATTTCATTGCCCCTGGACCCAGGTTGCGATTATATTGCCCCCGGTCCCAAGTTACTCGCATCGGTGGTCATGGTGGCTTGTACAGTAATGAGACTCCAGAACAGGTCAAGTCCAACGGCCTTAACATTTCCACATTGGGGAAAAAATACACAATAGCTTCCGCTTGTGATGGCAAAAGAACACATTTTAAAATGCATAAGAAGCCCTCATCTGGGTTCCAATGTGTGCATGATAATAATCCAACAGGTGCGTACGTGAAGCATTTTTGCTTTTCCGCCAAGTCCGCACAAACCAACAAGACTGTCTGTTCAGAGAAATAAGCTTGGCTGAGAATCACAAACATATATCAACCAAGCTTCAGGCAATTGTGTTTTTTTCTTTCAGGCCGTGAACTTTTGAAGTTTTTTTTTTAATTGGGAAAAGCACAGTGGGTCCACCTCTGTGGCGTGGGCGACAGATTGGGGCATGGCACGGCCTGGCATTCATGGGAACGTCTGGATTGCTTGCAGTACTTGCTGATTTTCCTAGGTCTGGAGCTAGTAGCACCGGGAGGATAATTCAGTGGCAACGTGCTCGCCTTGGAAGCAAGACGACATGAAGCAACACAGGTTCGTTCCCCGGGTCCGCGCTTAGAAACCTCTGGGTATTTAAGCGTGTTATAAATATGCGACTAAGACAACAACAAAAACAAATTCTGTAACAGCGCCTCGATGCCCCCGGGCTGTGTGAGCACTTTAAAAATGCAAATAAATAAATAAACATGATCTAGAGATGGTACACTTGTACATAACAGCGCATTTCTGGGCGCTATTTGGCCCCGACCCTCCCTTTGATGGCGCAGTCCAAGGGCACCCCACAGCAACAAACTCATTGAGTTCTCCCGTAAGCACGTTTGAAGAAAAAAAAGCATCCAATGTAATGTGCAGGGGAACTTTTTCGGGGAAAAGTTAACAAATCACACAGACCCACGCCCCATGCCCTGCAGTTCTTTGCCTGGGGATTTCACCTCAGGGTCAAAGCACAAGAAGACACACAAAGCAAATGTTCACTTTTTATCTTCCGTTATAAAAAAAATACTATCACCTAAAACCTAACTGCGACTCAGGACTTTACAGAATCAAACACAGAACGCTCACTTAACACAGAAGATAAACAATAAAAGACGTGTTCAACCTCCTGGCCCAGGAGGATGCCTCAGGCCCCCACGGCCAGGCAGTCGGCGTGTGAAAATTCAATCTGCTCAGAGAGCAGGGAGCACAGAGCAGCAGCTGAGCAGCCAGCCTAACGCATGCTGGCAGTGCCTGACATGACGCACGCACCAGTACAATGTAGTGCTTGCCTGCCAGCCTGCAGCAGTTAAATTCAAAATTACTTATCTTGAGAGTCCCGATCCTGTCCGACACAGGAGGGTGACCCGACTCACTCCTTGCTCCTTCTCTCGCAGTATAAAAGACCATAGTTAGCATGTGGTGTCAGGGTCAGGCTCGCCTCGCTCTCCTCTGTAAAACAGAGCTTGTGGCATGTGCGAAGGCAGGGCTTGCCATAGCTGTGTGTGCACTGTGGGCTCCAGCTCGCCTCGGCAATGTGCAACTGTTGCCAATGCCTTCCTGACTAACTGAAGTCTTCACCTCACCGCTGCCAGCCCAGGCGGCGCCGTGGCCCACTGCAGTGAGAACTGTCGTGCAGCAGCAGCAGCACAGAGAAGTTGCTGGAAGATGGGCCACGTGGCCCCCTCAGCGACGATGGCGTGGGGGCCCCCTGCACTGCTGGGGCTGCGGGGGCCCCTGTTACGCCACCCTGCGCACTGAAACTGGCTGAGGTAGGACTCTGCAGCACGGAACCCGCCAAAGGCAATACCGAGGGAAAAGAAGAGGCGAGACTCCCAGTCACAAAACGAACGTGGCAGTCGGACAATAGGGGGAACTGCAGGCGAAAAACACAGAAGCCTGATAAGCAGACTGCCAGGGAAATATGACAATTATCGTGACTCTGCAAGGGAAAACATGTACAGTGGGACCGCTGACTAAGGTATTGGGGAAGTGATCCCGTTATTGAGCTGCAAGACTGAGGAACGCATACTTAACGACCTGACACACAGAGCCTGCAGGCTGGAGGCTGCGAGACCCGCGTATTAACATTATCAGAGGCAAAGACCAGTGGGAGACAGGTACCACCACACGGCAGAATGCCCATAAGGAAGGGCGGGACAAGGAGCGACATCTGGAGATATTGACACTGGGAGATACACAGAGGAAGACATTAGTGTACACTCCAGCTGCAGCCATAGGAACACTCTCCAGAACACCAGGTGGGGAAGAAGCAAGGAACTAAAATCAGCCAATGGCTCACAGCCATTAAGGGCAAATCACAGACAAATAGGCCAGAACAGGCACCAACCCATACATCAGGAACCAGATTAGCACACATAGGAGAAAATAATAAGGGGACGGAACATTAAACTTGGCAGACAACGCGCAAGGCACCACAAGAAATCTTAACAAGGAACCAATTGAGGACGACAGGGGCGCACCGTCCGCCGATCTCCAAACGACCTTGAAGAGGGAAGGTCAGAATATGCCTTCCGTCCCAAAAGACCCTCCAACCGGAAGAAGCACCAGAGACAATATGGCCGCCGTTCATATAAGCTCATGTCAATTTTTCTTTTTCCTTTTTCCTTTTTCTTCCTGCACTTATCAGACCTACCCTGTCTGCTGCCTTAAACCTAGCACTTGCAAATTGCTGGCTGCATTACCACTGTTTGTTGCCTTTATTATTTATTTTTTGTTATTTATTTGTTTCTCCTCTGCTTCGCACTTTCCACTTCTCCCCCTTCCATGCACTTTCCCCTCCCCCATGCACTTGCGCGTTCTCAATGTCACTGGGCCTAGTAAGATCGCTGTTTTGTTCTCCCCTGTTCCCCTCCCTTGCCTTGTCGCTCTGAAACACTTGTGTACGAGCACGATAGAAATAAAATATCAATCAATTCCCACTACTTCTACAATAGACAGCTTTCACGAAAGGTACCCTCCCAGCAGGCCCTACAATCCTGCAGCATTGTGAACCCTACCCAGAGTGGATGAAGACACAAGAAGGAGCTGGAGACAGCTACATGGACAGAATCATGAAACACACGTGCTATCCGCACACACGGGACATTCACACACCCAACTACATGAAGAACACAGGTATACAGCTCTATGAGTTAGAGGACAGTGACATATACATACTGTCTGCACGTTTGTTATTATTCACCATTAGGCTAACTACAGCAGCGCAGGAACGCAAGAAGCAAGAAGGGCTTGTGTAAATGCTTGCAGATGCTTACATGCAAATAACCCCATGGTATGGCAGGAGCACTCAAGGGACCTGACAGCCATGACACACTAACCTATGGACATTATGGAAGACTCATATAGTAGAAGCCAGACCATGGCTTAGGAAATCTAGTAGGCCACGATCAAATCAGAGAGACCCCAAGCCTCACAGATTGCTGCGCAAGAAGAACCACCGCGAGAGGAACAAGGCCACTGCCAAGGTCGCAATGTTGCAAATGACATTCCTCACTCTGAACCAAAGTAACACCGGCTATAGGAGAGGTGCACTCTACGACAATTACAGAATAATTCAGAGCTCCTGTGCTCTCAAACGTGGTTTCCAAGCATGTGATCTGGTCGAGCTGAGGAGCTGCCAAGATTTGGTGGCTGAGAAGATCAACCTGTCTCACCGACCAGACAATGGTCGCAACAAAGTTGTTACATTCAGGCTACAGTTCTGCGTTGGGAAACGGAGCACTCTCATGGCAGCTATGGGTTACACACGGTTATGATGCTGACACATAGTTGCAACTTGTAGACACATAATTGCATGTGCACCATTCACAGGTGAACTGCGGGCTGGGAACAGAGTTTGTCCCAGGTTTGGGGGCTCATCCAACCAAAACTAAGGACCCTAGGGTGGATAGCGGTGGGCCACTGACCAATCACGGGGCTTGCTCACTGTAACATTTACGAAGTAACATTTTTCGGGGATGGTCCAAGCAAAGCACCTGACACAGCCTTGTCTGATAACACCACTTCTCTATAGGCTCCTATATGGGACTTACCACTCAGCAACCTATTGCAAGTGGAGATAGGTTTTAGAGAAGGTCCTAGAGAGTGATGCAAACTGTGACGTCACATGTCATCAAAATCGGCCTACGAGCCAGAGTACGCTGAGAAGTGCATGGACTTTCCTCCGTGCATGTGATCACTGTAGGTTTGGTGGCTGCAATAAACCTCAGTCGTACCTTGCTTCTTGTGTGGACCTGGCGTTCTTTTTTGGGCGAGGAGAAGGAGTTAGGCCTTCCACGAGTTCGCACCCGTGGATTCTTAGCACGGCTCGGCCTGCCTGGGGTCCACCCCTAACAAGTTGGAAACACTGCTGGGATTGTTTGTGACGTCAGCCTGGCCAAAAGCTGCCTCCTTAGCCGTCAGACTCGGAAGGCTGCAGGACCGTTGCGGAATTGCGAGATAACCGGACAGTGCAACCAGAGATTAGGCGTTGGGAGCCGCCTTGAGAATATATCCCGCCCGCAGTTGGCGAGGTGTCCATGCAGTCCAGTGGGGCAAGACGAGCGGTTAACGGGGAGCCAGCAGCCGAGCAGCATTGACGAACGCAGAACGTAAGTTGCAGTCCACATAAAAAGCAATGTTTTGTGTGGGTGGGTTTCATGTATGCGGGAGGAGGGAGGTGTAACTTGTAATACATTTCGGTATTGAAGTTGTGTTAGCACGTTCATGGTAGTAGGGACCTGAGCAGAGGTAGAAGTCCCTTTTCTATGTGTAGGGAGCGTTCGAGTTGCGAGGCAAAAGAATCCGGTGATCAGCAGAGACCAAAGGCTCGATAGGCTTGGACTGTGAATATGTATATATATGACAATGCATTACTTACCGTAAAAGCATTTCTGATGGTTGTATCTGCTTAGATTCACATGCTGTGCATAGTCCGACATCCAGTGGTCACTGCAGAGTTTTGCATTTTGTTTTTCGTATTCGAAAAAGGGGACGTCGACAAGGCGTGTCTGTAACACTATCCCTATAGTGACGTGCAGTGTAACCACAATCCCTCACGCGTCGAGGTCCCTCTGTTTGTATTTGTTCTGCCCTGAGGGAGCCTTCTAGACGTGAGTGAATACAGAAAGGAGGAGATATATAAGGATGTCTATGTTCCTTCCATCCGAGCGGGGAGGAAGGCTGGGCGCATGTGAATCTAAGCAGATACAACCATCAGAAATGCTTTTACGGTAAGTAATGCATTGTCTTCTGATGTTTGTTAATCTGCTTAGAATCACATGCTGTGCATAGACTAGCGAGCAGTACCCGGAGTCGAAGGTGGGTTGTGAGAAGGAACAGTAGAGAAAAGATGTCTTAATACTGCTTGTCCCACCTGGGAATCAGATCTAGAGTGGGCATCTAGACAGTAGTGTTTTGTAAAGGTGTGTACAGAACTCCAGGTTGCCGCTTTGCAAATGGACTCAAGGGGGACATTTGCAATGAATGCTATGGAAGCCCCAGTGCCTCGAGTAGTGTGTGCTCTTGGCTTGAAGGGCAGTTCTCTCTTAGCAAGAGTGTAACAGAGAGTGATGCATTGTACAATCCATCCAGATATAGTGGACTTTGAAACTGTATCTCCTTCTCTTCCTGCTGCCACCGAGACAAATAACTGATTAGTCTTTCTCAGTGGTCTAGTTCTTTCCATATAAAACATGACAGCTCTGCACACATCAAGTGTATGCAAGCTTTTTTCTCCCAAGTTGGAAGGGTTTTGAAAGAAGGTTGGTAGTTCTATTGACTGGTTGACATGGAATTTCGAAATGAATTTCGGTGCAAACCGGGTGTGTGCGTAGAACCACCTTATCTTTGTGAACTGTTACAAAGGGGTCTAGAACAGAGAGTGCCTGTAGTTCACTTACTCTCCTAATGGAGGTGATAGCTATTAAGAAAGCAGTCTTAAGAGTGAGGTCTTTAAGAGTTGCCTTGTGCATGGGTTCAAAGGGTGAGCCCATGAGCCTGGTAAGCACCACATTTAGGTCCCATCCGGGAGCTGGGTGTGCTATCGGAGGGTGGATCCTCTTTACCCCCTCCATGAAGGCTTTAATAACTGGGACTTTCCACCATGACACTTTAAGTTGAGAAGTGGTGTATGCAGAAAGTGCCGCTAGGTGGACTTTAATAGAATTGAACACTAGACCTGAGTCCAGTAAATGGGTCAGGTAAAGAACAATTTGTGTGGGAGAGCAGTCAACCGGGTTGATGCTCTTACCTCTACACCAAATGACAAATCTCTTCCACTTGCTAGAATAACAGTGGCGAGTGTTAGGTTTTCTTGCTTCCTTGAGAATGTCCACGCATCTCTGTGGGAGCTGTAAATGGCCAAATTCTATGATCTCAGGAGCCAGGCTGCTAAATTCATGTTCTGTGGGCATGGGTGTAGTGTCTTGCCCTTGTCCTGTGACAGCATGTTGTACGGGCAGGGCAGTTTCACGGGTGGGGACAGGGACATCTCCATCAGGTGAGCGAACCATGGTTGGCAGGCACACATTGGGGCCACCAGTATCATGGTACTGGTTCCTGGTGCATCTTGTGCACTATCTTGTTGAGCAGAGGAGTCGGGGGGAAAGCGTAAACAAATCTCCTTGACCATGGTATCCAGAGACCGTTCCCCTTGGAGCAGTTCTGGGGGTATCTGGAGGCGTAATCTTGGCAATGTGAGTTCTCGAGAGTTGCAAACAGGTCTATTTCTGGGAAGCCCCATTGTGTGAAAACGTCGAAGACGATGTCTTCGTGTAACCGCCATTCGTACTCTGAGGTTAGAGGGAAGTCTCTGCTGAGTTCGTCTGCTAGCAGATTGAGTTCCCCTGGTACATGTTGTGACAATAGGAACATGTTGTGTTTGAGAGCCCACTTCCAGATGTTCTGGGACAGCTTGGACAGTCCTGGAGAGTGAGTGCCCCCTTGCTTGTTGAAGTAGTACATGGCTGTGGTGCTGTCCATGAGGACCATCACTGTCTTTCCTTGTAGGTGTGCCTGGAAGGCTTTCAGTGCCTTGACCACAGCTAGTAGCTCCAGTAAGTTTATGTGCTTGGATGCCATGCCCGGAGTCCAAACTCCGTGAGCAGTCTGATGGGATAGGTGAGCCCCACATCCTGTGAGGGATGCGTCTGTGGTTAGAGTGGCTTCCACTGTGGGGGTGGCGAATGGTTTCCCTATTACCAGGTTTTCCTTCGACCACCACCGTAGCGAGAGAACCAAGGCCTGCAAGACCACCACTAGATCGTTCCATTGTCCGCTGGCCTGACACCACTGGCTGTTGAGCCACTCTTGCATTGGGCGCAGGCGCGCGTGAGGTACCAAATAAATACATGACGCCATCATCCCTAGCAAGCGCATTGCTTTGCGTACCGTCACCTCCCGACCTGCCACATAATGGGGGATCTGAAACAGCATGTTTTGGACCCTCTCGTTGGAGGGGAAGACGAGGCCGTCCTTTGTTCGAATTAGAGCTCCTAGGAATTGTTTGATTTGGCTGGGGTCTAAGCTGGACTTCTTTTCGTTGATGGAGAAGCCCAGTTGGGACAAAAGGTCTACGGTCTTTTGGGTATTGGAGAAGCATGTTTCGTAAGAATCCCCTGTTATGAGCCAGTCGTCGAGGTAAGGGTATACCGGGATGGATAACCTGCGCAGGTGGGCCGCTGCCACTGCCAGTACTTTCGTGAATACCCTCGGCGCTGATGCTATGCCGAAGGGTAGCACTCTGAACTGGTAGTGTTTGCCCTCTATCATGAACCTGAGGTATTTTCTG
The DNA here is from genome assembly GCF_040938575.1 of Ambystoma mexicanum. Taxonomy (NCBI): domain Eukaryota; kingdom Metazoa; phylum Chordata; class Amphibia; order Caudata; family Ambystomatidae; genus Ambystoma; species Ambystoma mexicanum. Next base: position 91,369,145 of record NC_090937.1, on the reverse strand, counting down.
TGCGCTGGCAACATTAAAATATGAAAGTATGCATCTTTCATGTCCAGTGTTGTCATGTAATCTCCCTGAGATAGCAGGGGGATTACCTCCTGTAATGTCACCATACGAAATTTCTGAGGTTTTACAAATTTTGTAGATGGGGGACCGACTGAACTCTATACAGTACCCGTGGGCTATAGTTGACAACACCCATCGGTCTGATGTTATTCCCTCCCATGCTGATAGGAACGATGTTAACCGGCCCCCGACCGGAACCACATGGGAGGGGACCCGAATCTTCGGGTCATTTGGTGTTATTTGCCGGGGAACCTCTGGGAGCGGGGCTCCGACCTCTGCCCTTGCCACTGCGCTGTCCTCTTTGGTTGTACTGGCCACTATTTCCCTAGTAGAGGACCAGTTGCCTGCAGTGTACTGCTGTTGTTGCTGCTGCTGTTGGCGTTTGGCCACGAAAAAAGCGCTTGTTGCCAAATCCCAGCGTATTCGGAGGCCTTGAGATTTGGTCTAAGGTCTTGATAGTGTCGAACTCTTTCTTCTCGGTCTCCAGCGCGTCGTCCACTGCTTTCCCAAAGAGGTTAGACTCCTCTATTGGCTTATTAATGAGTGACGTCTGGGTTTCTGGCTTGAAACCGGAATTGCGAAGCCAGACGCGACGCTTCAGAAGAATTCCCTGCACCAAAGAACGGCCAGCCGTTTCTGCAGCATCCAGAGTGTTTTTAATGATGCTCTGGTTAACCAGAGTTCCCTCTTTTACTGTGGCCAATAAGCGAGTTCTTAAGGTCTCAGGGGCTTCCTCGATGTCCTGCCGTAGTTTCCCCCATTGGGCATCAGCATAGCTTGCCTGTAGTGTGTTATTATTGGCAATCCTGGTTGAAAAAGCTGCCGATGCTGTAATTCTTTTCCCCAGGCCATAAAGCTTTTTCCCTTCTTTGTCTGGGGGTGCCTCGCTGGTTGACAGTGGAACCCCAGCCCTTTTCCTTGTGGTAGTTACCACCAAGGAGTCCGGAACTGAGTGACCCTTAATATATAATGGGTCTGACTGAGAGGGGGTAAACAATTTCTCGATTCTTGGATTGACCCCTCTTACCAGCGCAGGTGTGGAGAGCGATGGAGTAATTCGTCTCCTAACTGAGGCGAGGATGGGGATTGTTTGACTAGTGGGAGGTTTTTCCTTAATGATTCTTTCTACAAAATCAGTATCATGGGTAAATTCCCCAGTTTCAACCTCAAAATGTGCTGCTGCCTTCCTAAGTAGCGCATTGAAGGTGGGCTGATCATCTATTGGAGATGGATTTCTGACCGGTGTGGTCTGAGGGGACGTGATGTCTATGATGTCTGGGTCTGTAGACCCTGCTGGTGACTGCCAGGGCTGTGAGCCACCTTCATCTTGGTCCTCCTCATAGCCCTCCTCACCTATGTTAGTGTCATCATGAAAACCTTCTTCCTCTTGTTGGTCTTCATCATTTAAAAACTCATCCTCTTCCTGGAAGTGAGAGTCTTGTTCAGTGAGGTCGTAAGTATTCATGTCTTCCTGGAGGGGATTAAATAGTTTAGGATATTTAGCCCTTGGGTCCTCCTGAAGTACCTCCCTTGGCCTCTTGGGTGTCTTATTTTCAGGGATGGACATGAATCTGTCCAACTTGTCCATACATGACTGGAACCTCTCAACAGTCCAGTATGGTAACGCAGAACAGTCTGGGGACGAAAAGGGAGGTTCCTCTGCCTGTAGGCATCTAGGTCTGTCCCATAGCGTCGAGGATAAGGTCCCCTCACCTTCTGAGAAACCTTCTCGCAGGCTGGGGCCTTCTTCCGACAGTGGGAGCTGTCCCTGCCTTCCTTCCGGCATCCTCAGCGCTTCCCTGGCCTTGTGAGCGCTTTTCGGCGTGTCACCCGCCGTCCGTCTCTGGCCGTCCTTGGAAACTATACACACCAGACTTTCGACGATTAGTTTCTCCGTCGAAGGCTCGCCTGGCGTCGTGCTGGGCGGTGCCGAGTCTCTTCCGGCAACGGACGCACTCTTACGAGGCGTGTCGCCTGATGGTTTGGTGTTAGCGCCCTTGTCTGCACGTAGTCCAGACGCCGGTCGCGGCTGCGGTAGCAGGGAGGGCTTGCGACCCCTACGGTCGGCTGAGGACGCCGGTAGGCCCGACGTCTCTGTTGGCGCTATGGCTGACTTCGTCTTTGACGAAGGCGTGCCGTGGGTTGTGTGCTTATGTGTTTTTCTGTGTTAGTCAGTGTTGCCGGGGTGTTCGTCTCCATAAGCAGGGCGTGAGCCGAGCTTGTCGGGGCCGGGGACAGACGACGAGGAGCGGGAACGCTCCCCAGCGAGGTCTACAACCTCCGAAGCGGAGGTTGTGTAATCACTATCCTCGTCACACTCGGCGGCAGCGGCGGCGGGCGAGGAATCAGACCTAGACATCGCATAGGCTGCCCACCTCTTGACCCTGCGGTCCTTTAAAGTCTTAGGCTTAAGGAGCTTACAGGTCGCACAACCGTCCTCTTTGTGGTCGAGGGGCAAGCAACGGTTACACCGTTTATGCTTGTCTTTCCAGGTAAACTTGCCCTTGCAGCACGGGCAAAACCTAAAGGGAGTCCTCTCCATAGCTGAGGGAATAGTTAAACGTGATTACGACCCCGAAAGAGAGGGAGGGGAAAGAGAAAGGCATTCTCAGAAAGAAACAAGAAATGTCCACACAACCCCACTCTCCCTACTGTCTTAGGCCGGCGAGGCCAGGCCACGTGTTCGGCAGCGCCTAAGGATCTCCTCCGTCTCGTGCCCGCCGTCGAAGTTCTTGCTCGGCGGAGAAACAGCTTTGCAGCTACATCAAGGGAGGGATCTATGTAATGGATATTAATAAGTAACGACCAAAGGGTCGAGGAAATGTATTTGCAATGTCTCTCACACGCACGCCTTGTCGACGTCCCCTTTTTCGAATACGAAAAACAAAATGCAATACTCCACAGTGACCACTGGATGTCGGACTATGTACAGCATGTGATTCTAAGCAGATTAACAAACATCAGAAATATTTATATGATATGATATATTTTATTTATATCGCGCTCATACACAAGTGTTTGATGAGCGGGACCAAGCAAAGGGAGGGGAACAAGGGAGAACAAAATAAACAACAATCTTACTAGGCCCAGTGACATTAAGAACGCGCAAGTGCATGGAAAAGGGAGCGAAGGGCTCAAGAGGGGAGGTATTTGTGGAGGGATAGTTGAAGGTATTTTGCACCCAGGCCCCAGAAAGCCTTGTGGACAATGCAGAGGGTTTTAAATGTAATCCTTGCATCCGCTGGGAGCCAATGAAGGGATTTCAGAGCTGGTGAGATAAGATCCCAGGGCTTGAGGCCAAGGACAAGTCTTGCAGTCCTGTTCTGGATTAGTTGTAGAGGGCGGAGAGTGGAGGCAGGTAGATTTAGAAAGAGGCTGTTACAGTAGTCCAACCTAGAGAGAATCGGAGCTTGGGAGACAGTGAGCTTCTGAGGGAAGGAGAGGAAAGGTAGAGTACCTCTAAGGAGGTGCAGTAAGAAGTTTTACTTTTTAGAGACGTCAGAGATGTGTGCGGAGAAGGAAAGTGTGGAGTCAAAGATTACCCCAAGATTCTTAGCCTCGCAGGTAGGGGTAGGAGGAGGGCCAAGGGAGGCAAGCCAGAGAGTGAGGGGAAAAGATGGTGAAGGTGTACCAATGAGGAGGATCTCGGTCTTGTTGGCATTTAGACAGAGATCGTTGGCGGCACACCAATTTTGAATGGCGATTAGGGAATTAGAGATGAGGGAAGGAGAGGAGGTGGCTGAGGGAAGCCTGAAAATGAGTTGGGTGTCATTAGCATAGCACTGGAAGTTTGAGCAGAAGATGGAAATGCAGTAGGCGTGAGCTGCCCCCGTTATTAGTTAAAAATACGTATATGTGCGGTATACCTATGAGTTGGACGTTCTAGTTCGGAGCATAGATGACGGATCCCTGCAAGGGTTAGCTGGAGCTATCCTAGATTGCGCAAGGTGTTTTAGCTGTTTAAGCCTCCTGAAGAGAGGCGTTTCACACGTCGGGCGAGGCGGCGGGTATAAGGAGTTCACTCTACCCTGGAGAGGTGGGAAGACAGCTGTGGGGTTTTGGGGTTTGTGGGGTTTTGAGGTTTGTGGGGCTTTGGTTTGGTTGAAGCAACGGGTCATTGTTCTGCGTGCACACATTGTCTATTCATCTGTTCGAACTTTAGCTTGGTGACGTCACCCATAGGTTGGTGCATAGGACGGTGTGTTACAACGGTGAGGAGCTCGCATTGTGGAATTGGGATTGGTGGAGAGGTGAACAAGTGGCAGTGCGTGGAAGGCGCCTGCGCACGTTTGAGGCTGTGTGCCGGACAACAGCAGCGCTGGTGAAGGCGGGGCTGTACGCGGAGCACGCTGTGTAAGGTGCAGAGCCATGGAGGCTCGTAGTGAATCACAGTGACAAAGATTGTATTATAACCCTTTTTCCTCCCTTGACAGCGGGATATCGAAAACCTTTAGATCAGGTAACAGATACAAGTGGTTATGTATTCATATGGTGAGCGGGGAACCATGTATAGCGGAGCAGTAACACCCATACACCACCTTTGTAAGACCCTGCCCCCATATAAAGATAAGATAGTGAAATATAGTATACAATGGTCTAAGAGCACAGAAGGGAAAATAGCAAGGCCATGGCCGCCTAACAACAGTTTTTCCAAAGGCGTGCAGCAATCACTATTGACCCACTTACAGAGCACATACAAGTTAAAGAAATGAGTTAACCACATGGAAATATTTGAACCGTGACGTATGTTCCAGGAGGACAGGCCATGGAGTTTGCGGGAGGTGAAGGAAGAGGGATGGGATCCTTCTGCTCCATCTCCCGCGCCCGCCTAGCGTAATATCTGATGACGCAGAGGAGGAGCAGGGCATCGACCCATTTAGAGAAATAAAAGCAGCAGAGGGATACTCAAATTCGAAATATAAACCTCCCCCAGACGTCCAAAGCGAACAATCGCGAGTCATAGGGCAGGCGGCCGGCGGCTCCGACCTCGATGAGGAGGGGCTGCGGCGCGCGAAAAATTAGTTTGCAGGTATAGGACCAGAAGAATAGATAGCTGCACAGATACAACTAAAATTAAAAGGGGCGACAACGGGGGAAGCAGAAGATGCAACAAAAGGCAATAGAAAGCTCTGAGTTGGGGCACGGGTGTCACGGAAGGGCAGCGCAGGAAGGGGAGGGGGAGAAGGACCAACTTCAAGGGGATGAGGAACCCAGACTAGAACGGGAGGACCTGGAGCAGAAGCAAGAGTTAGCAAAGGAACTGGAGATGCGGGAGCAGGGACAGAGAGAGCATTTGACAATGTTAGAAAGAGAGCGAAGAGACATAGTAGAGAGAGAGACGAAAGAGGAAAGGCAACGGAAAGAAATGGAGAGAAAGAGGGAGGACATAGAGAAGGTGGGAGGGATCCTTCTGGTCCACCTCCCGTGCCTTCCTAGCGTAATATCCGATGACGCAGAGGAGGATCAGGGCATCGACCCATTAAGAGAACTAAAAGCAGCAGAGGGATACTCAAATTCTAAATATAAACCTCCCCCAGATGTCCAAAGCGAACAATCGCGAGTCATAGGGCAGGCGGCCGGCGGCTCCGACCCCGATGAGGAGGGGCTGCGGCGCGCGAAAAATGAGTTTGCAGGTATAGGACCAGAAGAATAGATAGCTGCACAGATACTACTAAAATTAAAAGGGGCGACAACGGGGGAAGCAGAAGATGCAACAAAAGGCAATAGAAAGCTCCAAGTTGGGGCACGGGTGTCATGGAAGGGCAGCGCAGGAAGGGGAGGGGGAGAAGGAGCAACCTCAAGGGGATGAGGAAGCCAGACTAGAATGGGAGGACGTGGAGCAGAAGCAAGAGTTAGCAAAGGAACTGGAGCTGCGGGAGCAGGGATGGAGAGAGCATTTGACAATGTTAGAAAGAGAGCGAAGAGACATAGTAGAGAGAGAGAAGAAAGAGGAAAGGCAACGGGAAGAAATGGAAAGAAAGAGGGAGGACATAGAGAAGGTGCGAGAAGAGGAAAAGGGGATGGAAATGGCATTATGGAGGAAGAAAATATTATTACAGACATCACGTAAGTATGAGGAGAAGCGGCTGAAGCAGCTGAGGTCAGAAAGGTGGGCAAGGGAACAATACAGAGAGGATGAGGATGCACCAGCATTAGAACGGGTAAGTGATCAAAATAAAGTAGAATTGGCAAGGAAAAGGCGAGATGCGGAGAAACAAAGAGAGAGGGAAAGCGCAGATGTACACAAGGAAGGGCCAGGGAGACATGCCGCGGCACCCCTGCGGGTGCGAGAGGAGGAGAACGCATGCAAATTAACAGACATTGATCTTAATGCACCGTACAATCCCAACCTAGTAACACAAACATTTTACTTTTCAAATGGATTCTGTAGTCACATGGACGACGAATCTAAACATGACGATGACCATAGTGATGAGGAGAGGGAGGGGCCCAAAAAACTCTACCTAACAAGGACTGGTGAAGGGATCCCCTGGGAGTGCAGGTCACATGAACAGAGGGGCAGAGGGCATGATGTAGACAAACCAACCCAAGACTTAGCAGAAGAGGTAGCACCTCAGTTACCATACAGCCACAGACTTAGAGACCTCCCGGACGCAGGAGGGACGGGGCAGCGATCACACAATCCAGAGGACATTCCTGCTCAAGGGGGGGGACTGTCGGGGGTGCAGGACACATCACAACGAACACACGCAATAGAGCCAATAGACATAGGTGTAGAAGTTGGGGACGAGAGAGGGCCCATCCAGGTCAGAGAGTACAGACGGACACCAGAGGAAAGGGCTGCATATTCACAGATGCCGCTATTGGAAAGGGGAGGGACAAGACCCCAGTATGTGCCCTGGAAACACATAGATAAGGAAAACCTTAAGTGCTGGTTAGCCTCACTAAGTGGGGGGGCTGGGAAATGGATTTATGAAATGGAGAAATTAACTGCGGGGCACAGGCTTGCAGTGGGCGACGTAAAGCTGTTGCTGGTTTCCATACTGGGTGACGCAGCTGATGACATCTGGAAGTGGGCGGGGTTCCCGGGGTAACTACCCAAAACACAGCACATGACGGGTCACCATTCGCAAATTGCAGAGCCGCAGTATGGCAGGCACTGCAGACACAATACCCAGACACATCAGACATAGGAGCTATTACGTCACACAAGATGCGCGACGATTAGGATCCCGTTTATTACATTCAAGAGATTCAACAGCTTTGGTACCTCGAAACTCGAGAGTCGTGGGACAAAACGATAGCAATATTTTGTCATATCTTGTGGCAGGGACTACCAGAGCTAGTACAGAAAAACTTGAAAAAATGGAAGCAAAGGCCTGGCCGGAAATAAAACTCAGCATTGTACATCATTGCAGGTTATGGCAAGAAAAGATTAAACAAAAGCAGAAGAGGTGAAGGCAGACGAAGCAATGCTAGTTCAAAGGAAACTGTCAAAATACGCACTAGAAGGAGCGCTAATAACAAGCCCCAGCCCATAGACAGAGACAGTGACTTCTCAGTCACAGCCTTAGTACCAACCACAACAGCAATACAGCACCATGCCACCATATGCCCCACCCATGGGAGGAGGATACATGGAGCGGGCGGCTACCAACAGAATTTCCAAGGGAGGGGAGGCTTCCAAAAGGGGTGGGGGTTTGGACCCCTATTGCACCAATACACAGGGGGGTTTCGGTGATACCCACAGCAAATGTCTCAGGGAACAGGTGAGGGAGGAGGAGGATTCCCATGGCAAGCAAGGGAGCCACCACAGTGCTGGACCTGCAGGCAGCTAGAACACATTTTCAGTGCATGCACAAACAGCAGGGCGCAACAAGGGTGGGGAGAGCAGGGCTATCAGGGAGGGCAGAATGACTATTATGCTCCAGACATGCATTAACAAGGAGAGGCGCAGCACCCACAGCAGCACCACCACAAACAACAGCGCCCCAAATGTCCGCGCTGCTGCACCAATATTTACCAGCCGCACAACAGCTTACCCAAATACACACCCACTCCCCAGAACCCATGGACACGATGGCAACAGTACCAGTATGAAGGATGGGAGGAGTTACCATATTGGGAAACAACCCTTACACAGGGAACGGGTTATCCCTCTTTCTGCAATAGGACAGACCACAGACAAACCTGCTGTGTCCCATCCAGTCGGTCACACCGAATTCTGCAGAGGAACCTCGCCTAGGGATGGCGATATGTGACAAAAATGTTTTCTTTTCTTGTTGACACTGGGGAGACTAGGTCATGTATACCCAGGAAGGGACTTTTGCGTTGTCAGGCGATGCCATGAACACTCAAGGATTCTCTGATGCTTGAAAAGTGATTCCTTTTACTGATAACATCTCCTTATCTATAGGAGATCACAACTTATGTCTACCTTTACTTTACTTCAAACAAGCACCTGTAAACATATTGGGATGCAACATAATGAGCAGACTAAACATGACCCTCTCATTCACAGACAGAGGAATAATATGCTCCTCACCAGGAATACACATGCTCACTGCAAGACACATTTTTCAGGCATATTGCTGGAAAACAGTACAGAGGGGGGAGCCTACCGACCCCGAGCTGTTCCAGTATGGGACAGACGTGGCCCTTGCATGGTTGCCAGAGATTGCAGGGAAAGTATGGAGGAGGCCAGGTGTGTATCTATTCAGGCCAGGAACACCTTCAGACGAAACCGAAGGATCAGTGGTATCCATAGATATCAAAGGGGTTGTAGCAAGAGTATTGGATTGCAGTGCACGCAATAGATGACCATGGGAAGGCATGGAGGGCCACCATTGTAGTAGCAGAAGGATGCAGCCTGACACACGTGACGGACGAGGAGCTGTTCTCAGAAGACAGAGGGGAGGCAGAAATGATGTTGGAGATGAGTGTGCCCTTCTGGTTACAATTCACATACAGAGAGGTTGCACAGAAAATGGCAATGGCACTAGAAGCGCCACCGCCATTCTGGGAGGATAACCTGGCCAAGGTACCCGACAATTTATGGACCACAAGTCCCTATGATGTGGAATGCATAAAGAGCATAGGAGGAGTGAAGATAAAATTGAAACCTGGTGCAATACTATCATGGGTAAAGCAATACCTCCTGATGAAAGAGGCAGAGGAAGGCATTTAAGAGACAATCGCCCTCATTAAAAGAGGAATTTTGGTACCCTCAGAATCTCCATGCAACACTGCAATGTACCCCGTCCGCAAGGCGAATGGGTGGTCATGGTGTTTTATACAAGATTTACACCCCCTTAACCACATTGTAGAGGCAGAATATCCTGTAGCAGCAAACCCTGCAATGATCCTATGTGGCATCCCAGCAGAAGCAACATACTTCACTGTTATCAACCTTAAAAATGCCTTCTTCTCAGTACCATTGCACCCAGACTCACAAGATTTTACCAGCTATATGGAACAAGTTACTTATCTGTAACTGTTGTTCTCCAGCATGGGTCGGGCATGGATTCACATGCTCATGAATATTCCCTGTTGTCAGGCTGGGAATCCTTGGCAAAAGAAAAAATCAGTTTCAGTTTTGTTTCTGAACTGTCTTTCTACTAATAACCAATCACTGGTCTCTGGGTCATACTGCCCCCAGCCAATGACTGCCCTCTACCTAAGCCCCTCCTCTGGCAGCCATCTTCAGATTTGGTAGCACGTAAAATGGCAGTAGGACCAAGAGAAGAGCCGCAGAGGGGTCGGAGGGAGGGTTCGCATGTGAATCCATGCCAGACCCATGCTGGAGAACAACAGTTACAGGTAAGTAACTTGTTCCTTCTCCAGCATGGGGTCTGGCATGAATTCACATGCTCATGAATACAAGAATACATAGCAGTATACACATGCACAATCACGGGAGGTGGCAAGGCTCAACATTAAGCATTTCTTACCTCCTCACCAGGCTCACATTCAAACGAACAGGTTGCGGAGCACTGCCTGGCCGACTCTGGACTCCTTCCTGGAATCTCGGTCGACGGAGTAGAATCTCGTAAAGGTGTGCGTCGACCTCCACGTAGCAGCCCTGCAAATGTCCAGCCGGGGCACACCAGACAGGAACGCCGTAGTAGCAGCGATCGCTCTGGTTGAATGGGCTCTCGGACGGCCGGGCAACGGTGACAGTGCATGATGCAGCCGGAGAGCCATCTGGAAATGGAAGCCTTGGAGAGGGCCTTCCCTTGGTTCACAGCGCCAAAGTTCACAAACGGCTATGATGTCTTCCGAAAACTCTTTGTGCGGTCCACGTAGAACTTCAACGCTCTAGCTTGTCGTGAGATACAAAGTGCCAAATTTGTCAATTAGGGATTTAGATGACTGCATTAGCAGCTAAAAACCAATAGTTTATTCAAAGTATGTGCTAAATACTGAAAGTAATTTGTGGTAGAGCCTCCATTACGCTTTAGTGAGCTACAAGGAATATGCAGGCCTAGAAGGGGTTGTAGGTCTCATTATGCATTGTGCATAGACAGGCAGTGCGGAGGCCCCAGTTCAATAGCTAATAGAGACTTGTATTGGAGTGTTTATAGCATTATAGCACCTATATAGCGCTTAGATAGTCAATCTCTGAAGCGCTATGGACACTAAGCTATGAGTGCAGGCCTGGTAGAGCTTGCTCACATGGGGTTAATTGATTTCAGCTTCTCTGTCTTTGCAACTGTAGCTCTGCATGGCTTCGTAAACAAATCCTCTTTCCCTGAGAAGGCCTGGTACGGCCTTGCACACACACTGATAAGACATTCCTGTGCTTTCGCAGAGGGGCTCCAAGTAGGGAGGGGCAGAGAAGGGAGCACGTTGGAAATTTACTGAGCTGGGTTTTTCCATGGGCAAACCTTTATTTTGCACAGGGAAGGTTCTGGAACTGTGCGTCATGTTGATTGACGGCACGAGAGCACAAAAGGTGCGCGCACCCAGAACTGGGCGGGCGATCGATCCGCAGACTTGGTTCAAGCAAGAGCGAGTGCCCGGAACAGGCTCTGCAGAACCTTGCAGCGCTGTCATCTGAGCGGGGCTGGCAGCAGTTAGCTTAAGATGACCAGGGCCTCCAGCGCTGATTAATTATACCATCTCAGGGGGCGTAAGACTGTGTTTCTCTAAGTTTTGTGTTTCTCTAAGTTTTGTGATTCCCCTAATGAGTTTTGTACTCTTCTACCACAGTGCTGCTAAATTTACTTTTCTGTTATATTATGCTTTTTGTCTAATAAATACTACATTTATACTGACGGTGTCATTTCACTAGCATGAGTTCACTGCTTGGCACTATAGGACCTGTAATTTGGGCTGAATTGGGTAATTTATGCTCTCAAGGGCTGGTCCCTGGGAAAAAACACCCCTTTTCAAGACATTTGGTGGAAAGCTTTGGTGGAATCGTGCAGAGCCGTGCCTTGCTGGGGAAATGACAATTGTATGAGAGAACACAGTGCAGATTGAGGAGCATTTCCATTGTCGCATTTCCATTGTCGTCTCACTGCAGCTCTGAGACAACAAAATGACAGCAATTATGTGTCGGTCTGCCGCGATCGATAGCTTGTGTGGCTAAGATTTTCCCCTTCAGTAAATCAGTCGTGGCTGACTTACTGCTTGGGAATGATGCCGGGGAGCAGAATCAATGAGCAAAGCGGGAAATGGCTATGTTCAAAGCGCTGCGATGAATGGTGAAGAAAGATTTATGTTCAATTAGGAAATAATTTTTCATGTGGTTTCCCTTGAAAAAGTTGTAATTTGGATTGCAAAGTGAGACGAAGTTCTCTCTCTATTTTGGCATGAGGGCAGAAAAAAGTTGCCAATAATTGACATGCAAATTGTGAATAGTGATTTAAACATTGCGACTCAGCCCCAGTGTGCTAGCGAGGGGGGGCAGTAATGTAAGGAGGCGAAGGTTCGCTTTTTAAATTTATGCTTTTGAGTGTTGACATTCCTGAAGATAACGTGGGAATGAGCCGAGTTTAGGAGAAAGTGTAAAAGCTGTGTTGAGAGCCTAAAGAGGTTTGTTTTTTAGCAACTGTAATTCCATGTGCTGGTGGTGCATTCTGTTTAATGGGACACACTAAAATTGGCTACATTGCATTTTAGCTGTGCTGTGCTTAAAATGGGTGAGAGACTCACAAAAAAAAGTGAGTGAATGGCGTATTGAATTGCGGTTTTGTGCATTGATTTGAAATTGCAGAATCAGTTTGCAATGGTTTGGGGGGAAAGACAATTTATATTTTCTAAATTGCCCCAAGAGTATTTGAATGTTCCCCCTCTATGGCATGGATTTGCTGCTAAAGACAAAGAAATGTTGCTATTTAGTGATAATGTTGTTGAAAAAGTTGTTGACACATTGACAGCCCACAAGCAGAACAGAGTGTGGGTTACTCATGCAGAAATCATGCAGGGAGCTGTACTAAAAATGACATTTTTAAGCGCCATGATTTGTTTTGGTTTGGCAATGGTACCACATATTGAAAAATCTGTTCTTGAGAAGGAAGCGCAAAGTTTCAGTGGGTTGAGGGTTCTTCTGAAAGATCACACTTTGCATTGGAGTGAGCGTGTGAAGCCAAACTACAAGGTTACGAGGAAAAAATATGCTTTTGAATGGGACATTGATCAGCAGCCTGCCTTTCTACAGGCTAAACGACGCTTTGCAGGATTGTAGAATTACATCGAGTTGAAGCTAATGACAAAAAAAGTACCTCTTTTGAAAATGAGAGTTTGTGTCTGCTTGCTGTGCAGAGCTTGTGGCTTGAAGATAAATTGCACATACATTCCTGTCATGGGCTGGGTGCGTGAAATGGCTATCGGAGGAAGGCAGAAAAGCACAGAATGCCGCGCATTGTCCAGTAAAGTGGTGTTTTCAACAGCACACAGAAGCTGGCAGTAAATCTGGATGAATTGTCTGAAACAAGTGCCTCCCTTTGAAGCCGCCCCAGCTTATGAGTTATAGGCAGCAGAGCAAAGAAACAGGCTTGCCTCGTGTACGGCACTGCCAAGCACAGGATAGATAAATAATGACCAGCTTGGTGCATTCCATTCCCATCGAGGAGACTCCGTCAGTGTGAGCAAAGAAAGAGGTGGGGGTGCAAGCCAGAATGCTGAAACTGAGCGGTGAGCAGTAATTGCCGTGAGTGAGGAGATGAAAAAGAGCACAATCTACCTGGCACATGCCGAAGTACGCATGCTTTCTGACACTGGCATGCAATAACAGAGCTGATCAAAGGCAGGGAATTAACCCAGTATCAACACTGGAAGAAAAAGAAATGCTTCACGCAAATGGTAGGCTGGGCGCATCACGCATTTGAACATTTTGGAAAACTGTGCACCTGTGAATGGGCTAAGAAAAGACAGCTGCCCATTTCAAGAGACATTGCCGTGCAAGCTGCAGCCCAGTGCCCCATGTGATGTGAAGTGAAGTAAAGCGCTGTGCACTGGAAAGAAACCTCTAGGCGCTTTGAGAAGTGAAAATACACAGCCAGCAAAATGCAAGCTACATTGCCAGGGCTGGAGAAACTGACAAAGACATTATGGCGTTCCAGATGGAAGCAAAACTGACAAAGGTAGCCGTTTTGCAAGAGACAACATGCAGAACTGGGCTTTGGCGTATAACATGAACACTGCACATTAGCCATGATCCAGAAGCCTCACGGCTTAGTGCAAGAATGAATGATGTGTTGAAGCAAATAAAGGAACTGACTCAGACTATCGCTCTCAAAGGGGTGGCCCAAGAAATTAGCAGACACCCTTTGCTTTGAGAAACTGACAAGTGGAAAACCAGTTTTGAAATGCATTTTGAGATTAATCTGTGAAAAAAAAAAACGAAATGTTTTGCTCTTCCAACTCAATTGCTTTAACCAGAGTTTTTCTTTTAGAAAATTACTATGTTGCACGTAGCCGAGAGAGTGTTTATGAATTGTGGGGGCAGCAGGGTTATGCGAGCAGGAGCGTAATATATTTTGAGATAACATGAGTGCGCACACCAAAGTGAGCTGTGCGTATGTTAAGGTTCTTGATTCGAAGAAATGCTGCCAAGTATATGAGCTCTGATTAGAGATTATAACATTTGAAACCCGAGGATACTTTTACAGCCTTAAGGCAGGTAAATGAAACAATGACTGACTTGTGACACATTTTATGACACGGTTTTTGTTACACCAACAAGTTTCATGTTTCTGTGGGGACGGCTGTCTCCAGCACACTGATGCAAACAGTTACATTTTGATTGTACACATTTAGAGTAATTCATTCGATTTGTTCTTCTGATTGCTAGTGCAATATTGAGTTTTGATGCAAATCAGTAGAATTGTTTTTATTTAGAAAAACTGGTGCCCATGTGTTCATCTTGCTCATGAAATTAGATGGTTTTAAGTTGGGTTCCACTAACATGGGGTAAGTGTCTAATCACACCACCCATAGTCACGTGTGTATGTCCTAGGATCAGGGGGGTGGGTAGGCCCTTAGAGTGGAAGGATGCCAGGTTTAGAGTTGGTAACCATACATAAATGCAATAGCGCATTGTACATTAGACTACACCTGATTGCCTTGATATTTTAACCGCATGTTGCTTGTTAACTAATTATTGGTTAAAGGACCTTTTTTTTAGGTATTTTTGTGTAGGCCAGGTTTTGGCTAGGGTAAATGTCCCTGTTGACTTTGTGTACATTTTTGTTTAGGTAGGGTTTTTATTAACCTTGCATGCCACGCTGACTAACCGCTAGAAGATAGTTTGCTTAAACCTCTTGCAAAGCCCCAAGGTCTTTAACTACCTCACTTATCACTGCACTACATACCATGTTGATGGGTATTAGCCAGCATTGTCGCCCACACTTTGAAAAGGGGTGGAATGTCGTGAGATACAAAGTGCCAAATTTGCCAATCAGGGCTTTAGATGACTGCATTAGCAGCTAAAAACCAATAGTTTATTCAAAGTATGTGCTAAATGCTGAAAGTAATGTGTGGTAGCGCCTCCATTACGCATTAGTGAACTACAAGGAATATGCAGGCCTAGAAGGGGTGGTAGGTCTCATTATGCATTGTGCATAGACAGGCAGGGCGGAGGTCCCAGTTCAATAGCTAATAGAGACTTGTATTGGAGTGTTTGGAGCATTATAGCACCTATATAGCGCTTAGATAGTCAATCTCTGAAGCGCTATGGACACTAAGCTATGAGTGCAGGCCTGGTAGAGCTTGCTCACATGGGGTTAATTGATTTCAGCTTCTCTGTCTTTGCAACTGTAGCTCTGCATGGCTTCGTAAACAAATCCTCTTTCCCTGAGAAGGCCTGGTATGGCCTTGCACACACACTGATAAGACTTTCCTTTACTTTCGCAGAGGGGCTCCAAGTAGGGAGGGGCAGAGAAGGGAGCACGTTGGAAATTTACTGAGCTGGGCTTTTCCATGGGCAAACCTATATTTTGCACAGGGAAGGTTCTGGAACTGTGCGTCATGTTGATTGACGGCACGAGAGCACAAAAGGTGCGCGCACCCAGAACTGGGCGGGAGATCGATCCGCGGACTTGGTTCAAGCAAGAGCGAGTGCCCGGAACAGGCTCTGCGGCATCTTGCAGCGCTGGTATCTGAGCAGGGCTGGCAGCAGTTAGCTTAAAGGAATGGTTAGGTCAGAAATGTTTATTGTCCCTATGGGTCGGCCATGTGTTTTTAAGGCTAAATCGGTCAATTTTATAAAAATTTCCTATGGACCTTACCCGAGTTTTCGTCCATTAAACACGCCAAAACAGGCAGCAGGGCGCTGCCATTTTCTGATAATCCTATCACTTGCCCCATCGCCCTGGGCGACCTACTTTTGCGGCACTAAATCATATCCCCCGCCCCGAGCCTGTCATCAGCAGAGGCGCACCGCCCATTTCCCAACGCCAAAGCACGTCTTGTGTCAACAATCGCTGCGCCTCAGCTAATGACGTGTCGTCATGGAAATGGCAGGACGCCTCTTTACTCAATAAGTATAAACAGACCGTTTGACAACACACAGCAGCAGATTTTCGATTCCATTCCTCTCTCTGTGTTACTTTGAGTATTCTGTGACTCGTTTCTGTGCTCTGGTCAGCTACCTTCGCCACTTGTAGCCCGTGTGAACAGATACCTGTACCATCGCTATAAATTATTTTAGTTTGTTTACCACACAATGGCTCCAATAATGCCCTACATGTACGAGCCCGAGTATACCGAGGAGGAACTACTGGAAAGGGAAACATGTGAAAACGATGGGGCTTCGGACGGCAGTTGGCAGGACGAATCAACGGATGAAGACACTGGACCTAGTCGCATGGACGGTGTTTCCACCTGGTGTACATGCAATCGGTGCAAGCTAATGCCAACCGAGGACGAGAACTGCTGCTGCTGTGAAAACTCTGGATGCGTGGCCTACATTTCGGAAGGCGAGCCACGGCCGCAATGCATCACCGAGCTGCCAGACTTCAGGGCAGCCTGCCTCACACGGTCCGTGTTGAGGATAATGATGGTGCTTATGCACGAACTTCGCGCAACTGTTCGTCCTCATAATCCGAGTAACGAGTAAGTATACTCTGGTTGTCTCCTATATTCAAAATTACATCTACATATCATTGTAACGCATGAAAGTCGTTCAATAGTGTGCAGTGTCTAGATAGCATTTGTCCGAGCAGAATGCCATTAGTTACAAGAATTGTCATTGACAACAAAGGTTTAATAAACTTATCTTGGTCATTTAAAAACAGTTTCTATCATTCTTTTTCACAGGTGGTACAGGCTGGTGGCCTATCGTTCCTTTACATGGTGGCTTCACGGGAGGCTTGGACACCACGTTCGAAGAGTAATACCCGCCTGTGTCGTTGGTGCCATAAGACAAACTTTCCCCAGTGACAGCGGTCAGTACAGGGGATTTTCCCTCGCTGTGCTGCAACCTGACCTGTACAATGTGTAAAGTTTAGTATTTTTGTGCCATCAAAATAAGAAACAAAATAAAACACAACATATATTTTAACAACGGTTGTTTCGATTTTTTAAATGAATCAAGTGAGTCTCCATTCAAGAGTCTTCCTGTGCCTTGTCTGCACGCCCCCGGCCCATCCATCCCACCCCCCTCTATCGAAGGCAGTTCGCGCCAGTGGATGTGCGCTGCCATGGGGGGCTGTCAGGAGCCCGAACGGCCAAGGTGCCAAACAACATGTACACTTCAAAAGGTATCCCACGCCCAGGGGCCATTGCTCACATGGCCTCCTCAGACCCCGTGACTCCAGGCAGGCCTCCCCTGAAGCGGCCACGACCCTGCAATCCACATAAGTGTGTCTCCATTCATCAGTATTCCGGTGCCTTGTCTGCACGCATCCCGGCCCCTCCATCCCACCCCCCACTATCAAAGGCAGTTCGCACCACTGGATGTGCGCTGCCATGGGGGGCTCTCAGGGGCGCGAAGGGCCAAGGTGCCAAACAACATGTACACTTCAAAAGGTATCCCACGCCCAGGGGCCATTGCTCACATGGGCTCCTCAGACCCCGTGTCTCCGGCCAGGATCCCCCCTCACGCTGGCCGGCCCCTGCAAACCACATAATACCACGACATATACACGTCATTCATTCACAAACACACCCCTGTTTCTAATACTTTATAAACCACTTGATATGTCTCATGAGAACATCTTTGTGCTTTGCAAGTCAACTCCTGAATGTGCTACCTGAGAACTACTGAGATCGATGCTAATCTGCTCATCGTCGTGCTATCTGTGAACTTCTGTGACCGCTTCGAGCAAACTCGTCAGTCTGCTACCTGTTTTCCTGCCACAAACTACTCGGCTTGCTGAATCTAACTGTTTGTTGGTCAAGGTAAGGCCATGTATCCTAGTCATATTTCGTTCATTTTTAAATTTCGATCTATTTGCGAGTAGAGTACTCAATAGTGCTATGTTCATTGGTCTCATTGCTATTGACTTGAGTTTCAATTGTTATGCTATCAATAGATCTATTTATTTTCATCTGTGTCAATTGTCATCGAATTGCATCCTTTGCGGGTCCTGTCTATAATATAAGCATGTTTCCTTTTCGTGCAAGACAGTACATCCAAGGGACGAGTCACATGTCCAGAGTTTAGTCACATAATTTATTAATTTGTGAAAGTTATACAAATACTAAGCCGCACATGATGAACTGGTATAGTTCCGGCGACCAAAACAAACCTTGCATTGAACATTGTATGGTTCATTTACTTTTTTATCACATTTTTATTCATCAAGAATTTATAATAATGTTGATATTTACTTTTTCAGAATTTTCAACAATGCCTGACTGTTCGATTAGCGGTTGCCCTTCGAAGACCCATGATAAATCTGAAGACACTACAATGCATGTATTCCCTAAGACTGTAGATCGGATAAGAGAATGGGTCAGATATAGCAGATATGCACCGTCAGAGCTTAAAAGTAGAGTCCAACAAGTCTTTGAGGACAAGAGGGGTGATCGATACCGCATCTGCAGCCGGCACTTTCCCTCGAACGTGTACGCCACATCCTGGGTAACAAAGAAGAATAAACGGCGAATGACACGAAAATTGCTCGCAAACGCTATTCCCACTCTATTCATCCACATTACGCCACTGGTGAGTCAAGTGTCCGGATTTAGCTTTAGGCCTTGCGGTAGTGTGTAGGTAGCCGAATGGATTAATTGATATTTTAGGTGTTGTGTCCCTTGTAATACTTTCCATATTGATATGAGTGTATAGCTTTTTGAATATTGACAATTATCAATACATTATTTTTCGATTTTATTACCCTCAAAGGAAATCTATTTATGGGCACAGGGAACTGTGCTATATTGCGCATTTTCAATAGCATTATTCTCAAGTATCCTGTCGCCTTAAATTGCAATTTTTAATATTGACATTTCATTATGAAACAATAATTTACCTTTACAACTGCTTGACTATCCACTGAATATGAAGCAACAAGATTCTCCATCCGTGACGTGCCTGCAGTTATCAACCATTTTTAGTGCGTATCAGGTAATCTTAGTTAGCTATTCCACTACAGACTTGTTTTATGCATGTCAAGTAATAGTTTTTATGTATCGTGTAATTATTTTACTGAATGTTTGGTTAGTGCTTTCCAATTGATAGACACCTTAGTTGTCGTCCCCTAGTGTTTGTTTTCATTTATAATTATTGTTATCCATACTAATGCAAGTACTGTCTTTCGGGGAGATGCTGAAGCGACCACCACATTCACAACATCCCTAGATGTTCTTCAGCAGCACGAGGTATGGATACTGACAGTTCCATCGAACGAGATCATCAGATCTTGTATACTTGTAGCGTGATTGTTCTACACAATGTTTCAATCGTGGTTAGCCATTGATATGTACCTGTGTCGTCGACCCCAAGTGTGTGTTATGTTTTCAATATTGTAATCCTAACTAATGCAAGTACTATGTTTCAGGCTGTAGATGGAGCGTCAACCCCTGCACTTGATGTGGAGCCTGACAATCAAGTAATTCCAGACGAAGTTGAAGCGGGAGCATGCATATACGATTTGGTGCAACAGCTTTCGGAAGTGCGCACTACATTTACAACATCCCTAGATATTCTTCATCAGCACGAGGTATGGATACTGACAGTTCCATCGAACGAGATCATCAGATCTTGTATACTTGTAGCGTGATTGTTCTACACAATGTTTTAATCTTGGTTAGCCATTGATATGTACCTGTGTCGTCGACCCCAAGTGTGTGTTATGTTTTCAATATTGTAATCCTTACTAATGCAAGTACTATGTTTCAGGCAGTAGATGGAGCGTCAACCCCTGCACTTGATGCGGAGCCTGACATTCAAGTAATTCCCAGGGAAGCGGGAGCATGCATATACGATTCGGTGCAACAGCTTTTGGAAGTGCGCACTACATTTATAATATCCCTAGATATTCTTCTACAGCACGAGGTATGGTTACTGACAGTTCCATCGAACGAGATCATCAGATCTTGTATACTTGTAGCGTGATTTTTCTACACAATGTTTCAATCGTGGTTAGCCATTGATATGTACCTGTGTCGTCGACCCCAAGTGTGTGTTATGTTTTCAATATTGTAATCCTTACTAATGCAAGTACTATGTTTCAGGCAGTAGATGGAGCGTCAACCCCTGCACTTGATGCGGAGCCTGACATTCAAGTAATTCCCAGGGAAGCGGGAGCATGCATATACGATTCGGTGCAACAGCTTTCGGAAGTGCGCACTACATTTATAATATCCCTAGATATTCTTCAACAGCACGATTATAGTCGTTGCAGCGCAAGAGGAAGGGGATACATGCGGATACGAATCGGAGCGACAGCGTGCAGATGTTGAAGTTCGAGTCAAGAAAGTTGCAAAGAAAAGAAACAAAAATAAGGTTAGTTACAAACAGTTCATATTTTTAGAAATTGTTTTGTGCTGGGGGCTATATTATGTTTTTTTTCTGTCAATTGTACTATACTAGATCTTGGGTTTAAACTGAACATCCCTTTTCCAATCTGTCCTCTAGTTTCCCGTGGGTGTACGAACTATACATACACAGACAGTGAAACAATGAGAGATGTTGCTTGCCAAACCATTTACACTATGGAGGAACTATTAATTGAGGCGCGGTGTGTTCAGACTCGAGATGCATTTGGCCAATGGCCACAACATGAATTGAATGTGTCCGGAGAACCCAGCAAAGTTTTATTGGACCATTGCTACAGTGCGACTGCACCACCACAAGAAGATGAAACTGAATGTATTGAAGATAGCTCTGAAGTAGTCGCAGATCAATTCACACAATCTACACCCGCCAAAAAAATGCCACCCAAAAAGCTGTCGACATTGTTGTGTTCTCCCATCAATGTTCAAGTAACAGATGTTGAAATGACAGAGAATGAATCAGCAGCACTATTCACCAACGCATCAGAACATGATCTCACGGATATTAGTTTCAATTTGTGTGATATGTCCACAACGGTACACTTCGAAACAACTGTGATGCAGGATGACAGTCTAATGAAAGAGGCCAAATACATAGTATTCGACAGTTGTTTGATGGATATTATAAGTATGCTGAAATGTGGGCATTCAGTTAGAGGGGAAGTATGTGGGAAGCCATTGATGAATGTGACTCGTCAAACACAAGGCAGTAACGTCAAAATAAATGCCACCTGTACAATAAATCATACGTTCTCATGGTCTGCACAACCGATGCTGGGGAAACTGCCAGCAGGCAATCTACTGTGTGCAGCTGCCTCACTTTTTAGTGGGTCCAGTTTTAGAAAGTTAGAGTCTTTCTTTCAGTTTGTGGGACTCCATTTCATTTCTAAAACGCAGTACTACAAATTCCAACATGATTATCTATTTCCGGCCATTAGTGAAGCTTGGAAAATTGAACAATTGTCTATAGAAAGTACATTTGAAGGCAAGGCTACCACTTTCAGGACATGGATAGTAAGAAAATTGTGAGTTTGGTGGTCGTGCAGGTGTCCCAATGTAAATCCTCAGTGGCCATGGAGAAACTAGGATTTATAAAATCATTGGAATATCTACAATCGAGGGGAATGCACATCGACCTCATAGCCACGGACAGACACGTTTCAATAGCCAAGACAATGAGAGAGCAGTTCCCACATATTAAACATCAATTTGACGTATGGCATCTTGCTAAATTAATCAATAAGAAAATCTCGGCTGCAGGGAAAAAAAAAAGGTTTGGAAAGTATTTCACAGTGGTCCCAGTCTATCAGCAACCATCTTTGGTGGAGCTCCAAAACTTGTGAAGGGTCAGTGGAAATTCTACTTGAAAAATGGCGGTCACTAATGCACCACTGTACCAACGTTCACCGCTGGACAGAAAACCAACATTTCCACCAATGTGAACATGGCCCTTTGTTCCCAGAGGAGGCACGGAAGAAGAAGTGGTTGATTCCATCTTCACCTACACACAAAGCCATTGAGAAGATTGTTTTCTATAAAACTCTATCAAGAGATTTGAGGGGACTGACAGAATTCTGTCACACTGGAGGTTTGGAGGTGTTCCACAATATGTGCCTAAAGTACAGGCCAAAGCGATTGCATTTCGGCATAAAAGGCATGAAACATAGGACTCTACGAGCGGTCTTGGCACATAACGAGAATGTGTGCCGTGAACAATCTAGGACTATGGGAAATGTAGGGATTCTTCGCTACACTACGGCCTTTACAAAAAGAAGTCAAAAATGTACTAGAGATGCACACACATGGAATTTTGAGCGATTCTGTGCAGAGCACAGATACATTGCCACCAAACATTGCCACTGTGCCATGTCCACCCAAAGCAGAGCTCGTTGAGAAGTACAAATCCCGGTATAAATGATTATAATCTGATTTGTCTTTTTGAAAAAAATGTTATTGTACAGTGTACATATAAAGTATGCTAACCCTAACCCCTACCTTCACCATCCTGAGTGGCGAACAACCTGGGTGTCATCTTTGACTTCTCTCTCTATTCACCTCATATCGCTGACCTTGTCAATATGTGTATGTATATATTTTTGTTGTTGTAACTAAGCTTCGCAATCTCATGTAAATGCGACGCACTGTTACCTGAGGGGAGGCTTGCACATTACAAATAATAAAACAAACAAACAATAAATCTCACTTTCAGTTCGACTCCTCTGGTACTTTATACTTTTCCTCACCTTCTCCCAAAAAGTCAATGTCTCCATAGTTATGGTTCTCTAGGGCTGCAAAGCTCGCGGACAACGAGGACAAAGTTGGGGGCCTTGGAACGCGCCAAGCGAGGCGTTGCAGATGGGAGAGAAGCCAGTTTGCATTAGCACAGTGAGGCCTAGTACAAAAATGGAGTCGAAAATTCAAGTTCTCAGGGATGGCTTTACATGGGATGTGGCAAAGTAAGAATGTATGCTCATGCAGAGTGAAGGTCACCAGCTTTGATTTTTTTGCTCGCGGGCTGGAGAGGCCCACGACTCGCACTGGCAGTATAAGGTTCTATTGTTTTTTGACCTTGAGAGACAGGGACCATGCCGAAAGGACTTCATTTGAAGGAGGGGGTGCAATAACGTAAGAGACGATAAGGCTGAAATTTTGCAACTACACCAAGTTTCATGTTAGTTCAGTATATGAAAAATCGTTGGCACAAACAGAGTGGGATTTACGGACTGCATTACGCCGACACAATGGAAATGGCAAATATAATGTAAGTAACTCTTTAGACAATTTTATACCGGAATATAATACCAATAGCGTACCGTTAAAGGCAGGTTAAGTTGTACTTGTTTGTTCTGTGTGGCATATTACAATGAAGAGCAAGTAAAACATTTGTGGGGTCGTCTTTCTACCGGGCACATGGGCATGCATGTCCCCATTCGACACGCATGTAGACAGTCGTTTATCAGTGGTTCAACGCTAATAAATCATTACATTGTGTGTTAACCTCGATTTCTTTCGTCAATTTTCGCATTGCTTTTAGAGCCGAACATACTCCATTGCTCTATCCTCGCAAGCAAATAGTTTCACCTCGGCCCTATTAAATAAAATGAATAATAGTAATAAAGATCGGCTGGTGAGACTAATTTCAATTTTTATGTTTTCAAAACAGGTACATCCTCCCGTACTGCGACTGTCATCTATTCCAGACCCCGGCCGACGGTTTCTTCAATCGCCAGCTGCAGCTCCGTGTAAACAACTGCACTACCTTGACTATTTTATGGGACGATCGCCAAGCGCACATATGCCCTTACGCAGTACTAGCGGCTAGAACCCGCATATCAACCTTTACGGTGGCCTAGTGCCTAGTTGATGGAACAGCCTTGCGATTCACTGTGCGACCAAAGTGCTTCTTTTAACGAAAACCAACACCCTGTGTATCATAAAGGAACAGCGCGTGACTCACAATAAACTTTAGCGGATTTGCGGATCGAGAGCAAAGAAAATATATTCCATTCCGATTTAATATGCCAATTGCTGAATATTCTCTAAACATTTAATGTCAAATAAATGTACTTTACCAAATGTACAATCTTGCTGTTTGATTTTAAACTACAGTTTCATATTCCGAATTGTGGCGCGCTGTGTTGTGAGATGATCTGTGTTGGTTTCCGGGTTCTGTGTGAAGTCGTGTAGAAGACGACTGGGCGCGTTTGCCTACGCAGCCCAGTAACGTCACGGAGAGAGGAGGGGAATATTAATGTTTTGTTGATGTCAGGCTCAGGGGCGGGGGATATGATTTAGTGCCGCAAAAGCAGGTCACCCAGGGCGATGGGGCAAGTGATAGGATTATCAGAAAATGGCAGCGCTCTGCTGCCTGTTTTCGCGTGTGTTTAATGGATGAAAACTCGGGTAAGGTCCATAGGAAATTTTTCTAATATCGACCGACTTAGGCTTAAAAACACATGGCCGACCCGTAGGGACAATAAAAATTTCTGACCGAACCATTCCTTTAAGATGACCAGGGTCTCCAGCGCTGATTAATGATACCATCTCAACGGGCGTAAGACTGTGTTTCTCTAAGTTTTGTGTTTCTCTAAATTTTGTGATTCCTCTAATGAGTTTTGTACTCTTCTACCACAGTGCTGCTAAATTTACTGTTCTGTTTTATTATGCTGTTTGTTTAATAAATGCTACATTTATACTGACAGTGTCATTTCACTAGCATGAGTTCACTGCTTGGCACGATAGGACCTGTAATTTGGGCTGAATTGGGTAATGTATGCTCTCAAGGGCTGGTCCCTGGGAAGAAACACCCCTTTTCAAGACATAGCTACATCCAGCGAGTGCAAAGTCCTCTCAGCCGGCGACAAAGGCGACGGGAAGAAAACAGGTAACACCAAGGGCTTGTTGAGATGGAAGTCCGACGGCACCTTAGGCATGAAGGAGGGGTGCGTCCTCAGCACTACCCTTGTCTCGTGGAATGTCAGGTATGGAGGTTTACAGGAGAGGGCCTGGATCTCCCCCACTCGTCGTGCGGAGGTGATGGCCACAAGAAACGGTGTCTTCCATGATAGGAACTTCAGCAGCGCTGCATGCAAAGGCTCGAATGGAGGGCCCATGAGCCTTGTTAGCACCACATTGAGCTCCCACGCCGGGGCCAGAGCCTTCATCGGCGGGAACGAGCAGAACAGTCCTTTCATGAACTTCTTCACCAGGCGGTGCGACCACTGCGACGACCGCCCCGGAGTTCTGGTGTAGCGGGAGATAGTCGCCAGATGAATTTTGATGGAGGCTTCCGCCAGCCCCGCCTTGGCCAGCGACAGCAAGTACAGAAGCACTTGAGGGACCGTAATCCGTAGAGGGTTGATCTTCCGTATACGGCACCAGACAGAGAACTTCTTCCATTTATGTCCATAGCACTTAAGAGTCGAGGAAGCCCTGGCCTTGGCAAGTACCTCCTTGCAGTCCACCGGGATATCGTAGCCTCCGAACTCTAGTGCTGCAGAAGCCAGGCCTGCAGGTTCAGCGACCCTGGGTAGTGGTGCAGGATCGTGCCTCCTTCCCTGGCGAGAAGATCTGTGTCCGTCGGAAGCTTGACTGGAGGGGACGCTGACATGTCCAGAAGGTCAGGGTACTATATCTGCCTCGGCCACGCCAGTGCGACGAGGATCATCCTGCACCGGGATCGTTTGAGTTGACTGATGAGCCGCAGAAGCAACGGCAACGGTGGGAACGCATAGAGGAACAGGCCGTCCCAGGGGAAGGAGAATGCATCGGCCATGCTCCCCGGTTGGGGAAACCTGCTGGCGAACCTCCGGCACTTGGTGTTCGTCGCCGTCGTGAACATATCAATATGGGGATTGCCCCATCGTTGAAATAGTAGCTCCACTTAAACCTGCCGGAGCTCCAACTCATGGCACGAGTGCAACTCCCTGCTGAGTGAGTCAGCAACGGTGTTCTTTACTCCTGCCAGGTGGAAGGGTACCAGGAACATCCCCTGGAAAATGGCCCAGTGCCAAAGATCCTGCGCTTCCTTGGATAGAGCTGGGGATCTGGTGCCCCCCTGCTTCCGGATATAGAACATCGTGGTGGTGTTGTTGGTGAAGACCCGTACCACTTTGCCCTTGAGGGAGGAAGGACCTGAGGGCCCAGAACACGGCCCAGAGCTCCAGGACGTTGATGTGTAGAGACTTCTCCTACGGGAGCCAAAGGCCTCTTGCATGGAGATCTCCGGTGTGCGTGCCCCATACCTCCAGGGAGGCATCCGTCGTCACCGTTTCCTGATGCGCTGGGGTCTTGAAGTCCATGCCTGCCGCGAGATGCGCGCGGGTGCCCCACCACCGGATCGCCTGCCGGAAAGTCTCGTTGAGGGCGATCTTGTCTTCGAAGCTACCCGTCACTTGTACCCACGGGCATCGAGGAACTCCTGCAGCCGCCGCATCCGTAACCTGCACAGTTGCATGAGGTAGATGCATGATGACATCATGCAGAGCAGGGACTTCATGGACCTCACCCTGGCAACCTCTGTGGTCAACAGCCGTTGTACCTTGCCCAGGATGGCCTTTATCCTCTCCTCCGACGGTGACGCCAGCCGTGCCACAGTGTTGAGTCTGGCTCCCAGGAATAGGGCATCCTGCTATGGCGCCAAGCAGTACTTTGCAAAGTTTATCGAGAACCCCAGTTCCGTGAGCAGGCGGACGGACCTCGCTGTGTGGTCGACAGCGAGTTCTCTTGACTTCGCTCGGATGAGCCAATCGTCCAGACGTGGATCCCCTGCAGGCGCAGCCGCGCCGCCACGGTGCCAGGCACTTGGTGAAGACCCTCGGGGCCGATTTCAAACCGAAGGGCAGAGCCTTGAACTGATAGTGCCGTCCTTGGACCACGAAGCGCAGAAACGTTCAATGTCCTTTGTGTATGGGCATGTGGAAGTAAGCATCCTCCAAGTCCAGCAACGACAGGAAGTCACCTTCCTCTAGTTGTCCCAGCACGTGTTTCAGGGTGACCATCCGGAACTTCTGGGATTTTATGAATTTGTTGAGGCGGCGGAGGTCTAGAATGGGCCGCCAGCCGCCGGTCTTCTTTCGGACGAGGAAGTACCGCAAGTATACTTCGGAGCCCCAGAGCCTCTTTGGGACGAGTTCTATCGCGCCCATCTTCAGCATTGCTCGTACCTCCAGAAGCAGCTGTGGAATGTGGTTTTCCTTCCTGGCCACTGGTGGAAAATGGGGACACTTCTTTTGGAACTCCACAGTGTGCCCGTGGGCCAGGGCATCCAGCACCCAACGATTGGTGGAGATGGACTTCCACGCGCCGACGAAGTTCGCCAGCCGGCCTCCCACCGGGGTGCTCGGGTGGGGGCCTGACATCATGGCCGGTTCAGTCTTGCTTCGCCGAGGCCTTGCCACCTTGGGCCCCTTGGAGACGACGACGGTGTCCACCGGCCTTGTTGCGGCCTCTGTAGGCTTCCTGCGACAAGGAGCGGGCCGCCTGGCGGTAAGACGAGGAGCTGCCGCCAAATCCTTTGGAGGCACCTTGAGACTTGCCTCCAGAGGACCGAAAGGACGGCCGTCGCTGATGGGGAGAGCCAAAGGCCTGGCCGTCTCGGTGTCCGCCTTGATGGCCTGCAGTGACTCATCCACTGCCTTGCTGAACAGGTTGTTCCCGTCGAAGGGCATGTCCAGTACCCTGGTCTGCACGTCCTGAGGGAAGTCAGTGGCCCTGAGCCAACTGCGCTGGCGAAGGCAAACGCTGTTGCCCATCTGGCGAAAACCGGTGTCGGCGATGTCCGTGGCCACCGTGATGGCATGGTCCGACGCCACCTCGCCTTCCTGCAGGATTTCCAGGGTTTCCGCCCTCTTGTCGTCTGGGAGGAAGTCCAAGAGGGGAGCGATCTTAAACCACAGCTCCCTGTTGTAGCGGGACACAATCGCAAGGGCGTTGGCCGCCTTGATGGTCGTCGCTGCTGACGAGATGACCCGTCGTCCCATGGCGTCCAGCTTCTTCCCTTCGCCGTCTGGTGGGGAAGTGGAAGTTGATGCCGTCGCCCCTGCCGATTTCTTCTTGGCCGCCGCGGAGACCACCAAATCCGCAGACGGCTGTGCCCTGAGGCACATAGGTGCGGAGCCTGGGACCCGGTACTTATTCTCGTACCGCTCCCTCTTCGCAGGGGCCGTGGACGGGTTCTTCAGAAGGGACAGTCCTTCGTCCCAGATGTCGTCCAGTAACAGGACTGAGAGGACGGTTTTCCTCTTGGCCTCCCGTTGTTGGTAGAGGAACCCCTCCTTCTTCTGCTCTTCGGGGCATAGCTGGAACAGCTCCGATGCCCTGGCAATCATGGCGTGAAAGGAGCCAATTTCTTTGGGAGGGGAAGCCCGGGGACGGGGTGATGGGAGATCCGTTCAGTGGTCACCACCGTCCTCCGTCCCCGTCGTCGCCGTCTCCGTCTCATACCTCGGTGGAGTAAATGGAGGTGAAGGATGGACGGTGGGTTGAGGATGGACTCTCCTCCGCTTGGGTAGAGGACTCCCCGACGGTCCTGGCGCCGCTGGATCGTCCACCGGAGGCAAGGGTAGCCTCGTCCTTATCTCGGTGCACAGGGTTTGCAGTGCCAACAAAATGTCATCCTGCCTGTCCGTAGGAGGTGGCATTGGTTGCAACGGGAGCGCCGGCAGCGGCATGGTGTCCGGTTCCTTGTTGATCTGCCGCTCTTCGCCGGCTCCACCCTCGCTCTCCACATCTGCCTCGTCGGGTTCCTTCCTGCGGGCCCTCTCCTCGAACCTCTTGTCCAGGGTTGCCTTGACGATAGACAGCTTGTCCTCGGAAGAGGTACCTGAGTCTGTTAGGACTACTCCGCCCCTCCACCCCCCATTTCTCATCCCAGGGTTTCATGGGGGTCTTTTCGATAGGCTGGAAAGACGATTCCCTCTGGGATGGCAGGGAAACTCTAGGCCTGGAGGTAGTCTCCGCTGGGGTCGCCTCTGCAGTCTTCGCCAGGGCCGCCACG
This sequence comes from Ambystoma mexicanum, assembly GCF_040938575.1. NCBI lineage: Eukaryota > Metazoa > Chordata > Amphibia > Caudata > Ambystomatidae > Ambystoma > Ambystoma mexicanum. The sequence continues at coordinate 91,340,182 of NC_090937.1, read as the reverse complement.
ACTCCCTCAATCGAGGCCTTATCCCTGTGAATCTGGGCCTTCACGACCTTGGGCGCGTCTGAGGCCTTCACCATGGGGGGAGGGTCACCGCCTCCCTCCCCCTTATCTTTCTCTGTCGGGACCTGCCGGGGCTTCTCCCGAAGCTTACCCGGGTTCTGCGATTTCCTTTTCACCGAGCCAGAGCATTGGCTCATGGTTGACGGCGTCAGTGACATTGCGCCCTGTCTGGCAGCCGAGGAGCCCGAACCAACAGCGCTCCCGGTACCCGCGGACTCGCGGTGCTTTGCCTTCTGTTGGGCCCCCGTCGCCAGAGCGCCCTAAAAGGTCTTAGAAGACCGCTTGGACTTATTCTTCTCACCCACTGCTGGGCTCTTCACCTTCAGCCAGTTAGCGAGTCGAGTACGACGGTCCTTCATGGTCCGGACGGACATGTTCTTGCAGAACGCACAGTCCTCCTCCACGTGCGACTTGTCGCCGTGAAGGCAGTAAAGGCACTGGGAGTGCTCATCCTCCTTGAAGACGTTCTGTAGTCCACATCCTGGGCAGATCCTAAACAGCTTGGATCCAGTTGGCGTCGAGTCTCCTTTGTCCTGGGCCAGGTCCACGCGGGGTAGGCCTCAAAGATCTTCCGGAATCCTCCAAGAAGTGAAAATCGATGAAAAATCACCCTCGAGGGGCGTAGAAATTTCCGAAACGGGTCGCCGTTAATTGGAAGATGAAACGGTGGAGCTTGAGGCTCGATTTGACTGAAAAATAAAGAGTAAACTCTTATGAAAAACGCAACACGCAGTAAAAGCTCGAGCGCTAAAGCACGAGGACTCCCAACACTTGAACGTGCGGTAATAATCTGAAGATGGCTGCCAGAGGAGGGGCTTAGGTAGAGGGCAGTCATTGGCTGGGGGCAGTATGACCCAGAGACCAGTGATTGGTTATTCAGTTCAGAAACTAAACTGAAACTGATTTTTTCTTTTACCGAGGATTCCCAGCCTGACGAAGGGGAATATTCATGAGCATGTGAATCCATGACGGACCCCATGCTGGAGAAGTACCGCAACCAGAAATGGAAACACACTAGGTTGCCACAAGGGTACTGCGAGTCACCTTCTATCTTTAACAGAGTAATACAGATGGATCTGGGAAATGTCCGGACAGAAAGCACAGTTTTTCAGTATGTAGATGACTGTCATGGCCACAGGACAAAGACCACAAGTTCCATCACATAAAGGTTCCAGTTGGCACCAGGCTCATGAGAAAATGTGCTCTGCACACTTTTATTCTGGTCCACGTGCATCCAGGTCGGGCGTGGCCATAGGAATACTTTGGGCTGCACGTGCAGCATCTTCTGGGAGTGGCAGGGTGGGGCCAAAAGGCAGAGCAAAGAGGCCTGGCTGGGACCAGGCTATTTAAGCCTGCCCCACCCGCATGCAAGCGCTTCGCGTTAGTCTGCTAATAGCAGCGTAACGCTCACCGCCGCCTGAAGCGCATCTTACCTTATTCCAGCAATACCATCGCCTGATGGAGAAGACTGCACTATCGATCTGGAATGCCTTGGTTCCATTCGGACGGATGTTTGCTCTCACCCAAACCGAGAGACAAGTTCTTCGGAGATACTTGGATACCAACATGGAAAATGGTCTCATCCAACCTTCAAAGTCTCCAGCAGGAGCTCCTTTGTTTTTCATTAAGAAAAGAGATTCCGCCGACCTTAGACCCTGCATCGACTACAGGGGCCTAAATACAGTGACAGTCCGTGACCGGTATCCTATGCCCCTAATCACGGACATTATTGAGGCGGTGCAAGGTGCTCGAGTCTTTACCAAACTGGATCTTCGCAACGCGTACCATCTGTTGCGGATTGCCAAGGGTGACGAATGGAAAACCGCATTTCGTACTCCTCTGGGCTTATTTGAGTATAAGGTTATGCCGTTCGGTTTGGTGAACGCCCCAGCGGTATTCCAGAGGTTTATGGACCGAATGTTCTCTGACATGCTTTCCATCTCGGTCATCATCTATTTAGATGATATCTTGGTTTTTTCCCCTAACATGAGAGACCACACAGCACAAGTACGACGAGTTTTGGAGCGTCTTAAGGAGAACAATCTACTGGTCAAGGAGGAGAAGTGCAGATTCGCTGTACCTTCGGTACATTATCTGGGATATGTTCTATCAGAAGGAGGGATCGCCATGGATCCTGACAAGGTGCACGTTATTCTTGACTGGCGGGCCCCGACCTCCATCCGAGAGGTCCAGAGGTTCTTGGGTCTTTCGAATTACTACAGGAGATTTATTGCAAACTTTTCGGAGGTGGTGTTTCCCATCACCCGCCTACTCAAGAAGGCGGCCTATCCTTTTTCCTGGTCTACTGAGGCGGAAAGAAGTTTCTGTCATCTGAAAACCCTCTTCTGCTCTGCCCCGATTCTGCAGCATCCCAACCAAACTCTTCCATTTATTCTGGAGACGGACGCCTCCGCTATAGCTGTCGGGCGGTGTTGCTTCAGTCCTTCAACATGGTAGAGCATCCTGTCGCCTATCTCTCTAAGACTCTTTCTCCCAGCCAACTCAAGTACTCAGTTCTGGAGAAGGAATTGTTGGCGATGAAATTGGCTTGTGAGGAATGGAGGCACCTTCTCATGGGTGCCCGTCATCGGTTCCTCATCCGCACCGACCATAAGAACCTGAAGACTTTACAGGACATGGAATGTTCGAACTCCAGGCAGGCTAGATGGGCCTACCTGTTTTCGCAGTATGACTTCCAGATCACGTATATCTCTGGGCCTCTCAATCGTCTGGCTGACGCTTTGTCTCGCAAGGATTCCCACTTGGAAACGGTAGCTGTCAGGTCTGAGACATTGTTCCACAGAAATCGGATCCTAGCCACGGTGTGTTCTTTCCTTCAGGAGGTCAAGGCTGCGGTTGCACAAGAGGCTCCTCATATCTCTTTTTCCGCTGATTCCCCTTTTCAAATCAAGGACGGTTGGGTCTTCTACAAGAAGAGGTGGTATATCCCTGAAGGGTCGCTGCGCCGGAAAGTTCTTAAATGGTGTCACGACTCACGTCTAGGCGGACACAGAAGTGGAGATGGTACGTTGGAACTTGTCTCGAGATCGTTTCTTTGGCCCAACATCAGGAGATACGTGTTCAACTACGTAAAGACCTGCCCAACTTGTGCCGGAGTCAAATATGCCTCAGGGAAGCCCCTAGGACTTCTCACCCAAGTGGAGATGCCGACTCGCCCGTGGGGACTCATCTCCACAGATTTCATAGTGGAACTTCCCGATTCTGAGTCATGCACATGTATCATGGTTACGGTGGACTCTCTAAGCAAGCTAGCACATTTCTCTCCTCTTCCAGGACTCCCTTCTGCCACCAAGATGGCAGAAACATTTGCCCGAGATATCTTCAAGCTTCATGGCCTCCCCGACAAGATAATATCCGATCGAGGAAGCCAGTACATTTCCAAATTCTGGACGGCTTTATGTACTCGATTGGGAGTGGAAAGGGCCCTTTCCTCTGGGTTTCACCCACAGACGAACGGCCAAACGGAGCGACTCAACGCAACCTTGGAGCAGTACTTGCGATGCTTTATTTCCCAGCAACAAGATAATTGGGTTTCTCTACTCCCTACTGCGGAATTTGCTTACAACAACTCCAGGCACACTGCCACAGGCGTATCCCCTTTTTTTTGTACCTACGGGGTTCACCCGCGTTATTTAATGCCCGAGGTGCCCAGTTTCTCCAACTCTCCAACTGCGGAAGAGGTGCTAAGAAATATCAAGGAGGCCAGGGACAGTGCAATGCTAAGTTTGGTGGATTGTAGACAGCGGAATAAGGTTGAAGCCGACAAACATCGCAGGGAAGCACCTTCATGGAAACCTGGGGTTGTCCACCAGATTCCTTCCCAGATGGACAAAACCTTCTAAACTGTCTCCACGTTTCTTGGGACCTTTCCCCATTCTCTCCAAGGTCAATCCTATTGCCTATCGTCTACAACTCTCTCCATCTCTCAAACGCATACACCCTGTCTTTCACACCTCTCTTCTTAAACCCTACTATTCAGATCCACATCGCCGTCCTCTCAACCGGAATCTTCCTGTCACTGCTGCCGATCAGGATGAATACGAAGTTTCTGCCATTCGTGATTCTAGATTCCTTCGTGGTCGGTTGGAATACCTCCTGTCCTGGAAGGGCTACCCGGTATCGGAGGATTCCTGGGAGCCAGCTTCCCAAATACATTCCCCTCAGCTGATGGCCAGGTTTCATCGCTTGCACCCGGGTAAGCCTGGGTGGTTGCACTCTAGGGGGGGGGCATACTGTCGCTCGCTGTCGCGGCCATCGCCGTGACTGGCGATGTCTTCCGCGTTGGAGTTTGAGAGGACGCAGAGGAAGGTTACTTTAGTCCTTTTTCTGTGTTCGCGTCCGCAGCTCCAAACGCGGGACGCAACGCTGCCGGGAGTATTTAAATCCCCGCCTCCCGGCAGGTCGTTGCGTTGCAACCCCCTCTGTTGTTTACCTTTCGACTCTGGGTCCTTCGCTCTTCCTCTGCATTTCGCTTTGGAACTACTCCGTTTTTTTTTTTTCCATGGTTACTCTTCTCCACCGCCTTCCCTGGGCGGCGCTACTTGTGTCTTTTTCTCCGGCGGTCTCTCTCTCTCTCTCTCTCTCTCTCTTTCTCTCTTTCTCTCTTTCTCTCTTTCTTCTCTTGCTCTTTGAGTCCAGTCAGCGTGGGGTTTTCTCCCGGGCTCCTCCGCAGTGCTTTTTTGGAAGATTCCTACCTCCACTTCAGCCATTTCAGCTGCCGCCTTCTCTGCCTGCTCTCCAGGCCTACTGCTGCCTTTGGACTTGGACGCTTTGTGGCCACACCCTCATTATTGGAGATCCTTCGCTTCCTTCTTTCATCTGTTTACAACTGGCCTTCAGAGACAAGACTTGACACCTCTTACCAGGGTTTTTTCTCCCCTTGCGGGTTTTTCCCTGTATTTTCTGGCTTGCTTCCGGAAAGGAGGTCACTGAGCCGCTGTTCTCACCCAGCGGCCACAGTGGCTTCTCTCCGTGACAAGCCCACGCACCAGAAGAAGGAGAGAGACTACCTGGCACGTCGAGGCCTGCAAGATACCATTGACTCGGAAAGCTCAGGTGAGGAGAGCGTGGGTACAGGGAGAACTCAGCCAAGGGTACCGTTCAAGTCACAGCAGGTCAGGTTCCACTACCTAGGATTGCACAGCCTCCTATGCCGCAGCCATCGCCACCAGTTCAAGTGGTCCTTCCAGGTGCAGTGCCAATGGCCCCGCCTGAACGCTTTACCAGCGATCCCAATAAGTATGCTATAATTATGAACCAATGTCGCCATCACTTTCTCTGCCGGCCTGGGGCTTTACCTAACGATAGCGCAAGAGTCGCCTTTGTTCTTTCATATTTAGGAGGCAGCACAGCGGACTGGTCGATACCATTAGTAAACCAGGATGATCTCTACTCCGAAACTTTGGGGAATTCCAACAGAATTTTTTTTGCTAGACGCACCCAAGGACAAGCCCTGGATAACTAACTATTGTCACTCAGGCAGGGAAACCAAGATCTGCTGACCTATATTGCTACCTTTAATCGTCTCATAGCACAGACAAATTGTTCAGAAGAGAAGAGGACCACACTCTTTTATCTGGGATTGCATGGGGAACTAAAGAATGTTCTAGCCCAAGTGGTCAACCCTCCTGAAGGTTGTGCGGTGTACATCAATCTGACGGTGCAGCTTGACCACAGGTTGCAGAATCGAAAAATGGATCGCACAAGAACTGAAGGGAGGTCGGTCTATATGCGACCCCGGGACAATCAAATCAAAACCCACGAACCAACTGAACCTATGCAGATTGGGGGTTTACGGACTCCTATTTCCAAGGCGGAGAGAGAAAAGAGGAGACAACAACAACTCTGTTTATACTGTGGAAGAACAGGACATTTCCTCCGGTAATGCCCGGTAAAACCCCCTAAGAGGACAGTTGGTGCAACGGACAATGGCAATGAAGAAAAGGAACAAAACCCGGAAAACTCCAACGCCCGACCACCGTAGGGGTCCACTTGTCGAGCGAAAAGAAGGAATCTGTACAGACCTGATATCTGGTCAATCCGGTACTTTTGGTCAACCACCAACAGCCGTCAAAGGTACATGTCTTGGAGGCATATATTGATAGCGGAGCGGTGGGAAATTATATTGATCAAGATCTGGCTGCATGAATAGGCCTTCCTCTCCAGCAAAAGCTACAATTGGAAAACGTCACAGCAGTGGATTGTTCTCAGTTGTCATCCGGCCCAGTGACGCAACATACCGAAAAAGTCATGCTGATGTATCAGGATGGTAATCGGGAAGACATCTCTTTCGATCTTATTGGAGCTCCTCAGTTCGAGATGATCTTAGGAATGCCTTGGCTGGAAACCCACAACCCTAGTATCGACTGGCGAACACGAGTGCTGACCTTTCCTCAAGAATGCGCTAACATCTGCTACCACAAAAGCGTGAAGAGCCAGGAACTCAAGACAAAATCTATCCTGGGACTCTCTGGTTCCCTACCCCCTGAATTTCTGGATTACCAGGATGTGTTCCAGAAGGAGCAAGCAAACACCCTGCCTCCACACAGACCTTACGACTGCCAGATCAATCTGGTGTCCGGAGCACAAATCCCCTGCAGTCAAATTTACGCTCGAACAGAGCAAGAAAATCAGCATCTGAAGTCTGACCTGGATCAGTACCTAGCTAACGGCTTCATCTGCCCGTCTAAGTCTTCTGCCTCCTCGGCTCTCATTTTCGTAGCAAAGGAAGAGGGCGACTTAAGAACTTGTATAGATTATAGAGCGCTGAACCAAATCACAGTAAAGAACAGATACCCCCTGCCACTCATCCCGGAAAATCTAGATCAGGTGAAGAATGCTGAAATCTACACAAAACTGGACCTACGAGGAGCCTATAACCTTGTGAGAGTTAAAAGGGGAGACGAGTGGAAGACAACATTCTGAACCAAATATGGACTTTTCGATTATCAGGTCATGCCCTTTGGATTATTTAATGCCCCAGCGGCGTTCCAATTCTTTATGAACGATGTGCTTCATGAATTATTGGACGTTTGCGCACTCGTCTACATTGATGACATTCTTATTTACTCAACGTCCAAGGAGGATCATGTTGGCCATGTAAGAGCAGTTCTGGAAAAGCTTTGTCAGCACCGGCTGTTTGCCAAATTGGAAAATGTTTTCGTCCATGTCACGGAAGTTGAATTTTTGGGCTTCCACGAGGAGTACACATGGACACACGCAAGGTAGATGCTATCCTTCAATGGCCATCACCAACATCCACAAAAGGAGTACAGAGTGTGCTCGGATTTGACAATTTTTATCATCGGTTTATTCCAATGTTTTCACAAATAGTTCATCCAATTATCTCCCTACTGAAAAAAATAAGAAATTCTTCGGGTCCCCCGAAGCAGAAAACGCTTTCCAGGAACTGAAACTTGCTTTCACCTCCGCACCAGTTCTTCGGCACCTTCGACCCGACCTGCCATATGTGGTCAAAACAGACGCCTCCAGCGCAGCCATGGGAGCAGTATTATAACAAAAGGACCCGGACAGGGGGCAATTACATCCCATAGCATTTTGGTCCCGTAAGTTTTCCGCGCTAGAATTGAACTATGCAATCAATGACAAGGAACTGCTAGCAATCAAAGGAGCCTTCAAAACATGGAGACATTATCTACTAGGAGCAAGACACACTGTCACAGTTATCACAGATCACCGTAATCTGCAATACTTGAAGACTGCCAGGGCCCAATCTTCACGCCAGCTTCGCTGGGCTCTCTTCTTTGCAGAATACGATTTTGTCATCACTTACAGACCTGGAGTATGCAATGGGAAAGCAGACGCCCTATCACGCATGGGTGAGGACAAAGAAGCTTTCACCACATCTGAGCCTGTGGCCATCATTCCCGAAGAACGGATCCAAAACCAAATCGCTGCAACCACCTGTTTGGATGACTTGAAAACCGATCTCCGATCTGGGATGAACCAAACAGCACAACAGGAGTGGCTGGCTAGGGGAGACCAATACACCATCAAAAATGATCTACCCTATTTTCAAGGGAGACTATATATTCAGGACAAGAAATTACAAGACCAGATAATAGCAAACTCCATGAATCATTAGTGAAAGGACACCCAGGGATTGCCAAGACTAGGGCTAACATACAAAAGAGCTATTGGTAGCTAACCTGGAGAAAAGACATTGCCCAATTCATTGCGACCTGTGGTGTCTGCGCGTGACACAAATCTCAGAAGTTAAGTCCTGCAGGGTTACTACGTCCCTTGACTGTACCACTAGCACCATGGCATACGCTGTCTATGGACTTTATCACTGATCTTCCTCCCTGTAACGTGTTTTACACGATCCTGGTTATTGTAAACTTATTCTCAAAGATGGCCCATTTTATTCCATTGAAGGGGCTTCCCGCTGCTTCCGCCCTTGCCACCGTGTTTTTGGAGCAAACTATCAAGTTGCACGGTTTGCCATCGGTATTGATTTCAGATCGCTGAACACAGTTTGTCTCAGCTCTCTGGAGGAGGTGCTGCAAAATAGCCAAAATTGACCTCCGGTTATCCACGACTCATCATCCCCAAACTAATGGCCAAACCGAACGGACCAACCAGACTTTGGATCAATACCTGAGGTGTATGTTACAACAAACTGAGGAGTCCTGGAAAAACATCCTCTGGTTGACCAAATTCACCTACAATAATTCCATCCACACTGGCACCGGACAGACCCCATTCTACACAGTGCATGGTCGGCATCCTCGAACGTCCACTTTTGATTCAATTGACGAATTGGAAATGCCAGCAGTTACAACATTGCACAAGACTATCACTCGAACCCTCAACGAAGCAGCTGAAAACGTGACCAGAGCCAAAGAACAACAGAAAAAATTTGCAGACCGACATCGAAGAGAGGCTCTGCATTATCAAGCCGGGGATACGTTTTGGTTGGCGTCCAAGAACATTCCCTTGAAAGGACCACGAGCCTTCCGTCCCAGGTACCTGGGACCTTACCCCATCAAGGCCATCATTAACCCTGCTGCCATGAAATTGGATTTACCAGCTAATATGCGGATCCATCCGGTGTTCCATGTTTCTCTCTTGAAACCAATGAAACCAGATACTCGGATTGAGGCACCACCCGAGCCCGACATCATAGAAGGAGAACCGGAATACGAAACCATTCTGGATTCCAAGATAGTGCGATCTAAACTGTACTACCTTATAGACTGGAAAGGTTATGGACCTCAAGACCATACATGGGAGCCTAGTGAATTCGTCCATGCCCCACGACTAATCAGACAATTCCATCGTAACAACCCCACCAAGCCAGGACCAGGAGGAAGAGCACCCGTGAGAGGGGCCTTGAGGGGGAGTGCTGTCATGGCCACAGGGCAAGGACAAGTTCCATCACATAAAGGGTCCAGTTGGACCCAGTCCTGGCGCCTTTGGCTCCAGGCTCATGAGAAAGTGTGCTCTGCACACTTTTATTCTGGTGCACGTCCTATTTCCTCCCCTGCAGGGCCTCCACGTTCATCCAGGTCAGGCGTGGCCATAGGAATACATTGGCAGCATCTTCTGGGAGTGGCAGGGTGGGGCCACAAGGCAGAGCAAAGAGGCGTGGCTGGGACCAGGCTATTTAAGCCTGCCCCGCCCGCATGCAAGCGCTTTGCGTTAGTCTGCTAATAGCAGCGTAACGCTCACCGCCGCCTGATGCGCATCTTACCTGATTCCAGCAATACCATCGCCTTAAGCGCATCTTACCTGATTCCAGCAATACCATCGCCTGAAGCGCATCCTACCTGATTCCAGCAGCAACCACAGTCGTAACAATGACACACTCATATGTAGCAAGACAGAGGAAGAATGCAGAAAAGACTCAGTGCACATGCTCACAGTACTAGCAGAAAAGGGGTACAAGGTGGACAAGGCCAAGCTTCAGTACTGTCAAAAGGAAGTGCTATATGTCGGACAGTTAATAATCAAAGATGGTAGGCAGATAGCACTAAAAAGAGCCCAGGCAATCCAGAACACACCACAACCTAAAACAGTGAGGGAATTGCAGCAGTTCCTCAGATTGTGTAATTACTGCAGAGCATGGGTTTTCGACTATAGCACTTACACATGTCCGCTTCTAACTGCCCTTAAGTAAGCACAAAAGGGAGAAAAACCACTGGGTTGGACAAGAGAAATGACCAAGGCATTCAACGAGCTGAAAGAAGCAATAAGCACAGCTCCAGAGTTAAGGACCCCAGATTACAAAAAGGAATTATTTCTGTTTTCACACGCCAACAGTGTGGTTATGAAAGCAGTACTGACTCAGAAGACAAGCATAGGCCATAAGCCAATTGCTTACTACAGTGGACAACTTGACCCAGCGATGAAAAGGCACTTGCCGTGCAAACAACACTTGGCTACTGCAGCCTTCGCAGTAGAAAGGCCTTCATCAATAACAATGGGGTGCACAACCATCCTTCATGTGCAACATGCCCTCTTTGTGATACTGCACAAGCCAAAGAGCACAGTGACAACACAAAGAACATCAGGGTACGAGATAATATTATCAAAACCAGAATTAATGATAGTGAGATGTAAAAATGTCATCCCAGCATTATTCATGGCAGATGTCTACCAACCAGGAGAATGGGCTCATCACTGTACTAAAAACATTGAGTTCTTCACTGAAACCCATAAGGTAGAGGAAGACGCACTTGAGGGGGGATAGGTACTGTACATTGATGGGTCTTCAACTATCAATCAAAGTAATGGTATCAGGAGAACTAGAGCTGCCGTAGTGAGATTGAAGGAAGATTGGACGAGTGAGTTAGTTCAGAGTGCTTGTTTACCTCCTCATTACTCAGCACAAGCAGCAGAACTAGTTGCACTAATATTGGCACTACAAAATAGTGTAGGGAAGAGGGTGACAATTTACTCAGATAGTGCTTATGTCACCTCCACAGTACATTCAGGTTTGGCAAAATGGCTCAGGAGGGCAGATGGGACCCCAGTAAAGCATGTTCTGCTGTTAGGAGAACTAATTGAAGTAATAACATACCCAGAAGAACTAGCTTTGGTGAAGTGCCAAGCACACACCAATGGGGAGGATCCAATTTCAAGGGGTAATGAAGCTGCAGACTATCAGGCGAAATGTGTATCATATTTTGGATAATTGTGGGATCTGAAGGAGAAGAAAAAACAGAGCGGAGGGGTAAGACAGATGCTTTTGAAGGATGTAATCATCCTTCAACATGGCTTCACTATAGCCCCCACAAAAGGCCGATTTGTTTATGTGAAGATGACTCCTGTCGCTTGGAATATCGACAGTAGAATTTGTACTATGTTGACTTTATGAACCAATGTGCGATGAATTTAACTTGCTTTTTGTTTTGTGTTACAATTTCTTTTGCTCTATGTGTATAATTTGGTGTTCTGCATTGAATTAATGCTACTAATTATAAAAATAAGTATCTTTACAACTGAGGTGTGGTACTTACATATTCTGTGTTTTTGAAAATGAACATTAAGAGGGGATACTGGTTACACTGACCCGTTCACCTGTATCTGATGATTGTATAGCCCTCCTGGGCAGAATAGGGTCACCACCAGGAGCCCATTTTTCTTAATTACTTATTGAAGGATGGATACACTCACCTACCAGAAGCACAGACAATTGAATTACAGGCATCTGCACCAAGAGATTAGAAGGAACCCTGGGTAAAGAGAGGATGCTCAATGTTCCCTACTGATGTGCTATGGCGACAAAACAATACGCACATCACATGCACACAGAGAAATAGGTAATTGCAGCACACATTGGAAAATCATGGTTCTGTCCCGACCTAAACGCCCATGTAGCATACTTTATTAGCAACTGTTTGACGTGCCAGCAGTTTACTGCTGGGCACACACTTAGAGCAGTGAGAGGAACCATACCCAGACCTGAAGTCTGTTCCTACACCTCCATGTTGACTACGTGGACATGATCCAGGTATGTCAAGGGTACCGGTGCATGATTGTGGTGGTCTGTTCCTTCTCGATATGGATAGATGCTGGACCATGTTCCCATGCCGACGCCCTCAGAGGCACACATTTTCTGGTCCAGGAAGTATTCCCAAGATGGGGCGTTTGTGAGGTCCTGCAATCTAACAATGGGCCTCACTTCGCCAATGAAATGTTCCAGCACATCACTGCCCTGCTAGGAATAAAACACAAATGTGTCTGTGCGTACCACCCACAAGCAAACGGGGTATGGGGACGCCTCAATGGTCTGCTGAAGGAGTGCATTGCAAAAACTCAGCAGAGCATCAAGAAGAATTGTCTCCACTGCCTGCCCTTAGCCTTGTTCGAATTGCGCAATAAACCAGGGTCCGACCACCATTTAACGCCCCACGAGGTGGTGACAGGACGAAGAATGCACCTCCCGTTGGCTCCACCCACAAGGGCCCTGAGGGATTGTGAAAATGTAGCTGATGTGTCAGGACAGGAGATGTATGATTACGTAACTTCACTTGTTTCTAGTGCTTCTTTTATCTCTCGCCAGATACAACAGACACAGGGGAGGCCGGAAGACGACACACAAGAAGACAACAGCAACCAGGAAATATGCAAAGAACTACCCATCCAAATTGGGGATTACGTACTCCTGAAGAACTTCACCCGGCGCTGGAACGCACCCTGCTTCACCGGCCCCCACCTTGTGGAGGCGATAACTGACAGGACAGAACAGCTGCAAGGCAAAATGGCTGCAGAAATCGACAGGGCCAACGTTACATCAACCAACGGTCAACAAGAAAGCACAAATATCGCTAACCCCACTGCACTAGAGACTACTGGCCACCCTATAGTCAAGTGCTCCCAAGTCCCTGAAATTCCCACAGCAACACTGGTACAAATTGACCAGTGAAGAACATTGCCCCTATCCCCAAGACATTTAGCAACTAAAATTTGAAATACAGCCCAGCCCAAATCCCCTCCCATGACCTGTAATAATTCAGACAATTAAATTGTAAGAACATGATTTAACTTTTCATTCCACACGCACAGTTCGTACTACCAACTACAGCAGTAACACTGTCTTAACATTTCTCCTTCCTCGCACATGCAGGGTTCTGTGACTGTTGATGTGAACTGTTAGGGAAGTGCAAGTGTTAGAGAATTCCTTGATGTTACCTCCCATTGACCGCCCTGAAGCATTCTCCAACCAATTTGTCCATGCTATAAGAAATCCCAGACATTTTAGAGCCCGATCACCCGAAATATACTACCTAGTGTTTATAGAATACCTGGCCCAAGCATACCCACAACTTGAGCAGAGCGCATATCCTGTCGTGCCCATGCTACGAAATTCCTTCATACAGAAGATCTGGGAAGAGATATTTGCATGGGCACTTAGTGACTATTTAGTATGCGGAGCTTGACCGTACTTACAAATACTAACATAATAACGCCTTTTATCGTGATTTTCAGGTAGGCAACTTTATCATTTCATCAGCTGCTCAACAGCAGCGTAAGTAACAATGGTAAATGTAATAGAAATAGTCATGTCTATTGTGTGGCTACTTCTATCTACTGGGCTCTTAGCCGCTGCCCTCTGGCAGCTCTATCTTGCTTTGCATGTCTCCACTGTATCCCACACTAACACTTCCCCGGCACAAGCTGCATGGGCTACTGTGTCAGGTGGTACAGAAGACATTGCTGATAAGGTAAGGAGAGGTAAGCGCAGTGTTGGCACGGACATGAAGGGAGTAGAAACATATCTCACTGACACTGCACACATAACAAACAGCATCTGGTATAAGCACATGTACAAACTTGGTAGGGACACAACTGGGGAGAGACGCTATGTTTGCTCATTGATCCCCTATGCCATGAGTGCCTCCAGGACCTTCTTAGCAACAGAGGTACCCGCAGCAACAGCACAATGCCTGATGTATCTAGCAATGTTCCAAACACGGGGAGATTCCAAGGGATAACATCCACTTTAAGATGGATGTACAAGGCGACATTCCCATATGAAGACAATTATATTAAGGCGTTACCCATGATGGACAATTACTGGCAACTCGCTGAAGGCCTGCAGTACATAAAAGAAGCATCTGAGAAAGGAGAGACAAAGACCATAACGTTGCAATACCTGCTGTGCAAGTGGAGAGCAAGAGAGATAGGAGGAGAACCGGGGTGCTGGGAAAGACCACAAGTTTTGATCTATGGACAAGTATACACAGATGATGGCTGGGTAGACAGAGTAGTGGGAAGAAAAGCAGTAACACTGGCAAAAGCAGCAGTGAATACGGTGCAAGAAGAAAATGACAAGTGCCTAAAGGAGTGGGACAGAAGTGCAAAACTAGTGACATGGGTAGACAATGAAGCTGGACCTATGCCAATAATTCCACTAACTACACCAGCACTATGCTTTCAACACACTGGTGAAGAAGAAGTGGGAAAAAACGTTGCATGCAAGAGAATAGAAACAATACCTGAAATGGGAACAGGAACAGTTGTTCTACTGGATCACTATCGGGCCTGTGGAGCGAAGGCATACGACAAGCTACCACCGAACTGGGGAGGAATATGCTCCCTAGCACATGTGCACATGCCCTCTTTAGTGGTGCCACAGAAGGACCTTCAACTAGATGAATTTCCAGAAGGAAAATCCAACAAAAGGAAGAAAAGGTCAACCACCTCAGCAACTGACCAACCAGAGAAAGCCAACCAGCACGAGACACTCAGCAGGGTGAAAAGAGAGGGAAAATACTTATGGGGAACATCAGAAGCAGCACTGGACAAAGTTCCTGCCTCTCACAGATTGTTCAGCAGGACACAAATGTTCTGTGCATCATTATTTCCTGGAGTGCAGGCGATGGCCCCGCTGGGAGCTGATGGTCACCATAAATTCAAAGGTAAATGGCTTCAACGCAATAAAAGAAGAGCTTAGAGCAATAAGGTTGGTAGCACTCCAGAACAGATATGTCCTTGACCTCCTCACTGCAATGGAAGGAGGAGTATGCGCGAAAATAGGAGGTTTCTATTGCACGTTCATACCTGCCAATGATGAAGATAACGGGACACTGTCAGATGCAGTAGCACAGTTGGCCCACATGCACGCAAAAATGGAACAAGAAGCAAGGGGGACGGGTAGGGACAAGAGCTGGTTCGCCTACCTCTGGTCATGGATGCCCTCCTGGCTGGCTGATGGCCTGAAAGTACTGGCCGCAGGGCTGATACTTGGAACACCATTGTTGTGTGGGGATAAAGATGTGCATTGTGAGATGTCAGAAGACAGCAGAAAAGGTAGCAGGAATACAACTACTAATGGAGCTGGAGAAGGGAGAGCAAATGGACGACATCATAAAGGAAAGAGAAAGGCTGAGACAAAAGATAGCAGAATCTGACATCTTCCCACCAGGAATGAAGGTTGAAAACCCTTGCAACCCAAAGAAGTACATAGAGAAATGGGTATACTGCAAACCCGAAGGTGGTTGTGTCTACATGTACTGGTTATTCGACGATCATGTCAAATACTACGGTCACCTGGCAGGAATAACAAAGGTGTGGCATTTGATAGACGATGGAAGAAACGATGGTGGTGTGGTCGACAAGTCAACCAGAGGGGGGACTGAAGAGGGAAGGTCAGAATATGCCTTCTGTCCCGAAAGACCCTCCAACCGGAAGAAGCACCAGAGACAATATGTCCGCCATTCATATGAGCTCACGTCAATTCCCACCGCTCCTACGATGGACAGCTATCACGAAAGGTACCCTCCCAGCAGGCCCTACAACCCTGCAGCATTGTGAACCCTACCCAGATTGGATGAAGACACACGAGAAGGAGATGGAAAAAGCTACATGGACAGAATTGACTAAAGCACCAAGAAGCCATGCCGCGAGTCTTTAGAGACACCATGACGGCATAGCTATGTCAGACATGAAACACACGTGCTATCCGCACACTCGGGACATTCACACACCACACTACATGAAGAGCACAGGTATACAGCTCTATGAGAGTACAGTGACATATACATACTGTTTGCACGTTTATTATTTTTTGCCATTAGGCTTGCTACAGCAGCGCAGGAATGCAAGAAGCAAGAATGGCTCATGTAAATGCTTGCAGATGCTTATATGCAAATAACCACATGGTATGGCAGGAGCACACAAGGGACCTGACAGCCATGACACACTAACCTATGGACGTTATAGAAGACGCATATAGTAGAAGCCAGACCATGGCTTAGGAAATCTAGCAGGCCACGATCGACTCAGAGAGACCCCACGCCTCAGAGACTGCTGCACAAGCAGAACCACTGTGGCAGGAACAAGGCCACTGCCAAGGTTGCGATGTTGCAAATGACATTCCTCACTCTGAACCAAAGTAACACCGGCTGCAGGAGAGGTGCGCTCTACGACAATTACAGAATAATTCAGAGCTCCTGTGCTCCCAAATGTGGTCTCCAAGCACGTGATCTGGCCGAGCTGAGGAGCTGCCAAGATTTGGTGGCTGAGAAGAGCAACTTGTCTCACCGACCAGACAATGGTCGCAACAAGTTGTTACATTCACGCTACAGTTCTGCGTTGGGAAACGGAGCGCTCTCATGGCAGCTATTGGTTACACATGGGTATGATGCTGACACATAGTTGCACCTTGCAGACACATAATTGCACGTGCACTGTTCACAGGTGACCTGCGGGCTGGGAACAGGGTTTGTCCCATGCTTGGGGGCTCGCGGTTCAGCCAACCAAAACTAAGGACCCTACGGGTGGATAGCGGGGGGCCACTGACCAATCACAGGACTTGCTCACTGTAACAATTCCGAAGTAACAGTTTTCGGGGATGGTCCGAGCATAGCACCTGACAGAGCCTTGTCCAATAACACCACTTCTCTATAGGCTCCTATATGGGACTTACCATTCAGCAACCTATCCCAAGGGGAGAAGGTCCTACAGAGTGACGCAAACTGTGACGTCACATGTCATCAAAACTGGCCTGCGAGCCAGAGTCTGCTGAGAAGTGCATGGACTTTCCTCCACGCATGTGATCCCTGTAGGTTTGCTGGCTGTAATAAACCTCAGTCATACCTTGCTTCTTGTGTGGACCTGGTGTTCTTTTTTGGCCGAGGGGAAGGAGTTAGGCCTTCCACGAGTTCGCACCCGTGGACTCCTAGCACGGCTCGGCCTGCCTGGGGGCCCACCCCTAACAACCCCCTGCAAATGGTGAAAGGCCAACAGAGGATGGAGGCGTACGTAGGAGCTAAAATCTAAACAGGCAGGCAAATCCAGGACCAGCAGGAAGGAGATCCAAGTACACCGACATAGTCAGGGGGAGTGACCCTGGAAAAACTTATGACAGCCATACAAGAGACAAGGAAGACACTTGAAACCAGGATCCAAGAAGTAGGTTTAGATGTATCACTGGTATGGGCGGACCTGGGGAAAATGAACGATAGAGTGTCATCAGCGGAACAGCGAATAAGTGATCTGGAAGATGTGGTGGAATCTATGCGAAACAAAATCCAGGGTCTTGTGGGGGCAACGAAGATTCTCGAAGACAAGGCGGAGGATGCAGAGGGACTCTCCAGACGATGCAATATCCGGATGATAGGGGTGCCTGAAAGGGAAGAGGGGGACAGCACAGAACTCTTTGTGGAAAAATGTATATTGGATACTGTGATGCTGGAAATGCATCTGAGGGACAGGGCCTCTGTATCCTTGTCCTTTACTGCTTTTTATCGTGTGTTCTGTTGTGTTTTCCGCGCAGGAGTTCATGTGGGACTCCTGGCGGTGCAGCTCTCTCTCTTTTGGTTTGGTGAACAGACCTGTGGGATACCCTTACGGCACCCATGGGTAGGGGTACAACCCTGTGCCCCTGGTGTATGTTTTTGGGCACCTGTGTGTGACCCACAGAGCAGGGTACGGGCTGGTGGCAGCTCCGTGCTGAAATGACTGGTGCCCTGAGCGTCCTCCATTTTGGGATGCCCAGGCCCTGTCGTTGGAATCGGTAGATTCCTGATGGAGACAAAATGGCCCCCATGGCCTCTTGCCTTCAATCACCTGTTACCTTGATCTTCCCGAAGTCCCGGGAAGCCCTGCCTCTGTCCCTTCCCCCTGACTGGCTGTTGGGTGGAAGTTCCATATATATGGTAGTGTGGGGAAGTGCCGACCAGACTGGCTGGAGCCTTCTCAACGACCGTATGTTGTGGGTACGCCTGTTGATGGGACCTGGGTGAATGGAGTGTGTGACGAATATGCATTCTATGTTGTGGCTGTCTAGTATCTGGTGGTTGACACAATGGTTGAGACAGCCCTGCCCGAAACCGGTATGAATGCAGCTTGGAGTGTTGAATGGCTCGGTACTTGTCCCAATACACATAACTTGTTGTGAGTGTCTGGAGGGAAGTGAATGGCCTGAATGCACCGTGTGCCTGATTGGCTGCCTGTCTGCATGAATGCCCGTCGTCGTGATTGGATGCTTGAGTGTGACCCAGCGGAATGAATGGGAGATCTACAGTATATCTGGGGACCTCTCACTGCTAGTAATCATGTTCGGAAGCTGAAGTCCACTACGACGAGTAACTGGAGTAACTGAAGCTTAACCTTGAGCCCTGCTGGACGAGAAGAATTGCTGTTGCTCTCCTTCGAAATCTGAAAGCTGCTGTGCCTCAAGTACTGACTCAGAGAGGACCTGGTAAGGTGCCCTCTTCCCGAGCTACGAGGGACCATCCTGCACAGCTGATCTTTGCCTAAGCTCCCTGGTAGACAGACCTTCGACAGGCTGCCGACCCGATACGGGGATTGCTGCGGAACTCCAAGGAGAAGCGCCCGGACTGTTGTCCGCCACTGTCGCCGACCGCCGTCGCCGACTGGAGCCGCTGTGCTCCCGTTGCCTAAGAACTTCATTGATCCAAGGACGCTCTCGTCCGCATCGTCGCCGCTGTATCCTGCTGGAGAAGGCCTGACCGTTGACGCGCCGAGGATCATCCACCGGTGGGTTTCCCGCCACCCAAGGACCACAGAGACGCCGACGACTCAACACCCTTGCTGGGCCACAGTTCTTCAACTGTTTGCGGTCCAGAACTATCGACACCGAGGTGCCCCGCATGCCTCTTCCTGGCAGGACGTTTACGCTTCCCCGTCAACGAGCACTGCTAGGAACGACGCGGCCACTTCACCGTCGTAGCTCGACCTGTTCTCCGTCGGACGTTCGACGATCCGTGACTCCCACCTGAAAGGGAGGACACTCAAGAAGGGCCGTTGATTCCCCGACGCGGAACGCTACAACGCCAAGGTACTTTGGGGTTGCAGAACTATTGGAAAGTCTAGTGGGAACAATATATGGACTGGGCTTGTATCTTTCTTCTACAGGTTGCCCATGTGGGGGGACCTCCACACGGAACTGTGTTTAACGGTAGTTACCAGTATTCTGCCAATTGTTCAACCATCTTGCTTTGCTTCTTCTCTCTACTGCTAGTTTCCTCTTTATTTCGATCTGTGTTTCATTCTGACCGTATGCACTTTAATGAGATCTAATAATGTTAGTGGTACCAATTTAGAATTGTATATATTTGCCATTGTTGATTTTCGGAGTACACAGTGAGTTATCGTGATCGTGTATATGACCTTGAATATTAATTATATAAAGACTGTGTTTTAACTGATACAGTGTGGGGACATTCCTTTGTGGGTGCTTGGGGACTACACTGTACTTAAGAACCAGCTCGCATCACCTCCTGAGAAGCTAGGCCTTGATTGCTCGACCACAACTACCAATATTAGAGAATCTTGGCAAGGGTCTCTGTGTCTCTCCTCTACCATATAAAGAGCGGAAGTACAGACCCCCCCCCCGGTCTTTACAGCTGGTGGCAGCGGTGGGATGCTTATGGTTTTAAGACTCAGTGTATAACCGTGCCAGTTACGAAGGATATCTGCACTTTGTTAAATTAAGGTTTAGTTGTGTACAAGATAACTGCATTACAAGCAATGGAATCTATTGCGAATGGTAAATTGACTCGGATGAGCTTAAAGGCTCTCCAGAGTGCTTGTGAAGCCAGGGAATTAGACTTTGTGGATAGGTCTAGGGCTGAGCTGATAGCTGCCCTGGTGGACTACCAGATCGATTGTGAAACTCTTGAAGGAGGGCGATGCAACTAATGAGGACTTTACCCCGGGGGTTGTCGCCGAGTCCGATTCTGGGAATGCCACCATTCCTGCTGCCTCTGTTCCGAACCCCAGCAGTTCTTTAGAGCTTGAGTTATTAAGGATGAAGTTGGCCTTTGAATATCGCAAGTTGGAACTAGATGCTGAGCTTAAGAAAGAAGAGTTGGCACAGCAAGTAGAGCTCAAGAATCGGGATCTTAAACTCAGAGATAGAGATCTTGAACTCAAAGATAAGGACCTTGAACTCAAAGACAAAGACACTGAATGTCAGCGAATCCAGCTAGAGAAAGCTCGAGTGGAGACTTCAGCTAAACCAGTTGAGAGTGTCAGGTCCCCAGCAACCAAGTTTATGAAAGATTTTGTTGGTGTGTATGCGTAGGGTTCTGATATCCTCCAATGGATTAAAGCGTTTGAGATGGCTTGTGCAATTCACGATGTTGACAAGAGAGATTGGGCTAACTGTTTGTTAAGCAGAGTGCCTCAAACTGGATATGACTGTATTCTGAAGCTGATTGTGGAAGAAAGGGGTCAGTATGAGTGCATGAAGTCTGCTTTGATTGCCAAGTTTGGCAAGACGCCTACCCAGTATCTTAAACGGTTCAGGGATTTTAAGAAACGAGAGAATGTGACTTGGGTTGACTGGCAGAGTGCTGCGCACATGAACGTGATGGGGTGGATTGATGGTTACAAAGTGAAAACGTTTGTTGAATTGTCTCACCTCTTGTTTGTTGAGCATTTTGCGGAAGCCTGTTCACCAGAGCTGCGTCAGTATGTTGCTGACCAGAACATTTTGGACCCCTTTAAGCTGGCTAGGTTGGCTGACAAGTGGGTCTCCCACCGGGTGTCCCCTAAGGACTCCAGTGGGAAGGACAAGGACAAAGAAAAGGGGGCCTCTCAGAAAGCTGAGGAGTCCCAAAAGCAATCGCAGTCGGGTAAACCAAAACCTTCCTCTCCGAAGACCCAAAAACCTAGTGGGGATAAGTCTGTTGTGGGTGGGAGTAAGAGTAGTGGTCTGCCTGCTGCAAAGCAGGGTCCCAGTGGCTCCAGTACTCTACCCCACACTCCTGGCACTTGTTGGGATTGTGGGGCTCTGGACCACCGAAGGGGTGACCCCAAGTGTAAGGGTAAGGCACTTGGAGTCCAGGCTGCTAGCCTGACCTATCCCTACTCCGTACCTGAGGTGGAGGCCACTG
The DNA here is from genome assembly GCF_040938575.1 of Ambystoma mexicanum. Taxonomy (NCBI): domain Eukaryota; kingdom Metazoa; phylum Chordata; class Amphibia; order Caudata; family Ambystomatidae; genus Ambystoma; species Ambystoma mexicanum. Next base: position 91,318,769 of record NC_090937.1, on the reverse strand, counting down.
TCCTCCCCTCCTCTACTGGGATCACCTTCGGGGCTCCCGTAGAGATTTCCTTAGTGTCCCTTGGGGCCTGGAACCAGTACGCAGAAGTACTGGCGACTATCCCGCAAAACACTCGTAGGTTTTTGAGAAGTGTCCTCTTGAATGGCCAGCCTTCTACTGATTTCAGAGACACTGGGGCAAGCATGACAGTGGTGGACAGGACCCTGCTCAAGCCAGAGGACTATGTAGGTGCTCCTCTGTGAACCACCAGGTTAGCTGGTGGGCCTCCCAAATTATTGCCTGTAGCCTTAGTCAACATTACGATTGGAGACAAGACAGCAAAGCTTCCGGTCCTGGTTCAGGACAACGTGCCTGCGAACGTTTTATTGGGAAACGATTTGGTCGAGTTGGGGATGATCACGGATGGTCTACCCATGGCTGCTGTGGCGGTCAACTGATCGCAGGTCACACAGGGTCCGGCTGCGAGCCCGGTATCCTTGCCGATGGGGAAACCCAAGGCACGAAAGAAATGGAAGAGTAAGAAGACCACCTTTGTGGAGGGAGCCCCTGCTCTTCCCGCTGTTCCGACAGCACCCATTGGGATCCATGCTCCGGACGGGCTGGGCCCAGTGGTAAATCCCGTCTCAACTCCTGTGGGAGACGAGCCAGAAGACTTTCCTGTGGGAGAGGCTCTTAACCCGGAGGATCATCCCGACATTCAATGCTTGTTAGCTGAAGGGGGACCCTCCCGGGCGGACTTCTGTAAGGGACAGAGAGAGTGCCACTCTCTCGAGGGTCTGAGGACACAGGCCCTGTCCCAGGCACAAGGAGAAGTGCCTAGGACATTTCAGATTTATTGGGAGGGTGAGCTCCTTCTTAGTGAGCCCACTAAGCCTGAACCTTGTGGCCTCAAGAGGTTGGTGGTACCCCAGGTTTACCGGCCCTTCTTGCTGCCGTTGGCGCACGAGGAGCCCTTGGCTGGTCATCTTGGTACCAAGAAGACGAAGCAGAGGCTCTCGGCCCATTTCTACTGGCCCCGGATGGGAGTAGAAGTAGAGTCCCACTGCAGGACCTGCCCAACTTGTCAGTTGTCTGGCAAGACTGGAGGCAGAGTCATCGCCCCACTGCAACCGTTGCCAGTGGTTGGCACACCGTTTGAGAGGGTGGGCATGGACATAGTCGGTCCCCTTGACCCTCCCACGTCGGGTGGACATTGGTTCATCCTAGTCTTGGTAGATCATGCCACCAGGTATCCTGAGGCTATACCCCTTCAGACGGTTACGGCCAAGGTGGTTGCCAGGGCTCTCCTGGGCATTTTCACTTGTGTTGGATTCCCTAAGGAGGTTGTCTCTGATAGAGGATCCAACTTCATGTCGAGTTACATGAAAACCACGTGGAAAGAATGCGGAGTAACTTACAAATTCTCCACCTCTTACCACCACCAGACCAACGGTTTGGTTGAGAGATTTAACAAAACTCTCAAGAGCATGTTAGGCGCTTTGGAAGAGCCCCTCAGGAAGAAGTGGGATCTTCTCCTAGCATGCCTGCTCTTTGCTTACAGAGAGGTACCTCAAGAGGGTGTTGGTTTCAGCCCCTTTGAGTTACTCTTTGGACATCCCGTGAGGGGACCCCTTGCCTTGATCTGAGAAGGTTGGGAGGCTGCCCCTCCAGGTCCCGCCAAGCAAGTGGGGGACTATGTGTTGGGCCTCAGACGGAGGATGACACAGATGATGGGTCAGGCAACAGCGAATCTTAAGGCCAGCAAGGAATTGAATAAGTACTGGCATGACCTTAAAGCCTCGCAAGTGGATTGGACTCCGGGACAGGAGGTCCTCGTGATGGAGCCTACCAAGCCTTGGGCTTTGGCAGATAAATGGACTGGACCCTTCAGGATAATCTCCAAGATGGGCAAAGTCAATTATCTGGTTGACCTTGGAGCCTCGGGGGTAGCCCCTCAGGTATTCCATGTTAACAGGCTCAAGCCTTTCCACAGGCGGGCCGAAGTCTCATGTCTCTTGCTAGCTTCAGGGCAAGAAGAGGATGAGAGTGAACCCCTTCCTGATTTGCTACATAGCAACCCTCAGGATGGCTCCGTGGAGGGAGTACATCTCTCTCCCGATCTAACAACAGAGAAGCAGAGGGCCTGCAGGGCTTTACTCCAGCAGTACGCCTCTCTGTTTTCACTGACGCCAGGCCTTACACCATGGTGTAGGCACGAGATTGACACTGGTGACAGTGTGCTTGTCAAAAACAGGTGCTACCATATGTCAGATACCGTCAAGAACCACATCCAGGCTGAGGTCGCCAAGATGTTGGATCTGGGTGTTATTGACCCCTCAACCAGTCCCTGGTCCAGTCCCGTGGTCCTTGTCCCCAAGGCAAGTTTCCAGGCAGGTACCAAGGATTGGAGGTTCTGTGTGGACTACCGAGGAGTCAATGCCGTCACCAAAACTGACGCGCACCCATTGCCCCGTGCTGATGAGCTTGTGGACACGATAGGTGCTGCCAAATTTGTGAGCACCTTCGACCTTACCTCAGGCTATTGGCAAATAGCTCTGACGGACCATGCCAAGGAAAAGACGGCGTTCTCAACACCAGAGGGACTCTACCAGTTTAGAGTCATGCCTTTTGGATTGAAGTACGCCCCTGCCACTTTCCAGTGATTAGTCAACCATGCGCTCAGTGGGATGGAAGCCTTTTGTGTGGCTTACTTAGACAACATTGCCGTCTACAGTTCCACTTGAGAAGAGCATTTGACGCATCTGGATAAAGTGTTGCAGGCGTTAAAAAGGGCTAACCTCACTATCAAGGCCACCAAGTGCCAGATAGCTCAGGGGAAGGGCATGTATCTTGGTCATGAGGGAGGAGGGGGTCAAATCCAACCTCTCCCCAGTAAAGTACAGGACGTACATGACTGGGAGACTCCCACTACTCAAACCCAAGTGAGAGCCTTTTTGGGCCTCACGGGGTATTATCGCAATTTCATGGCAGACTATGGAACCATAGCTGCACCCCTGACAGCTCTGACTTCGCCCAAACGACCGAGGAAGGTTAATTGGACGGAAGACTGTCAGAGGGCCTTCGATGGCTTGAAAGGAAGTCTGTGTAGGGCACCCGTGTTGTGTGCGCCTGATTACAGCAAGCCCTTTATCGTTCAAACTGACGCCTGCGACACCGGAATTGGAGCTGTCTTGCCCAGTTAGATGACAAAGGAAGAGAACATCCGATCATATTCATCAGTAGACAACTTAAGGGTAGGGAACTTAGGTGGGCTACTGTTGAAAAGGAGTGTTTTAGCATAGTTTGGAGCCTTAGGCGTTTTAGGCCCTACCTTACCGGGTCTACCTTCAAGGTCCAAACAGATCATAAGCCCCTTAAGTGGCTTATGCAGATGAAGGGTGAAAACCCGAAGCTGCTCAGGTGGTCCATTAGTCTGCAAGGGCTAGACTTTACCATTGAGCACAGACCAGGGAAGAGTCACGATAACGCAGATGGCCTTTCCAGAAGGTATGTTGACTGTCTGGATGAGGGTGCCTATCCCGTGGCAGATTAGGCACCCTAACCTCAGTCTGGTGGGGGGAGGGGGAGACTGTGATGCTGCAAATGCATCGGAGGGACAGGGCCTCCGTATCCTTGTCCTTTACTGCTTTTTATCGTGTGTTCTGTCGTGTTTTCCGCGCAGGAGTTCATGTGGGACTCCTGGCGGTGCATCTCTCTCTCTTTTGGTTTGGTGAACAGACCCGTGGGATACCCTTACGGCACCCATGGGTAGGGGTACAACACTGTGCCCCTAGTGTATGTTTTTGGGCACCTGTGTGTGACCCACAGAGCAGGGTACGGGCTGGTGGCAGCTCCGTGCTGAAATGACTGGTGCCCTGAGCGTCCACCATTTTGGGATGCCCAGGCCCTGTCGTTGGAATCGGTAGATTCCTGATGGAGACAAAATGACCCCCATGGCCTCTTGCCTTCCATCACCTGTTACCTTGATCTTCCCGAAGTCCCGGGAAGCCCTGCCTCTGTCCCTTCCCCCTGACTGGCTGTTGGGTGGAAGTTCCGTATATGGTAGTGTGGGAAAGTGCCGACCAGACTGGCTGGAGCCTTCTCAACGACCGTATGTTGTGGGTACGCCTGTGGGTGGGACCTGGGCGAATGGAGTGTGTGACGAATATGCATTCTATGTTGTGGCTGTCTAGTATCTGGTGGTTGACGCAATGGTTGAGACAGCCCTGCCCGAAACCGGTATGAATGCAGCTTGGAGGGTTGAATGGCTCGGTACTTGTCCCAATACACATAACTTGTTGTGAGTGTCTGGAGGGAAGTGAATGGCCTGAATGCACCATGTGCCTGATTGGCTGCCTGCCTGCATGAATGCCCGTCGTCGTGATTGGATGCTTGAGTGTGACCCAGCGGAATGAATGGGAGATCTACAGTATATCTGGGGACCTCTCACTGCTAGTAATCATGTTCGGAAGCTGAAGTCCACTACGACGAGTAACTGGAGTAACTGAAGCTTAACCTTGAGCCCTGCTGGACGAGAAGAATTGCTGTTGCTCTCCTTCGAAATCTGAAAGCTGCTGTGCCTCAAGTACTGACCCAGAGAGGACCTGGTAAGGCGCCCTCTTCCCGAGCTATGAGGGACCATCTTGCACAGCTGATCTTTGCCTAAGCTCCCTGGTAGACGGACCTTCGACAGGCTGCCGACCCAATACGGGGATTGCTGCAGAACTCCAAGGAGAAGCACCCGGACTGTTGTCCGCCATTGTCGCCGACCGCCGTCGCCGACTGGAGCCGCCATGCTCCCGTTGCCTAAGAACTTCATTGATCCAAGGATGCTCTCGTCCGCATCGTCGCCGCTGTATCCTACTGGAGAAGGCCTGACCGTCGACGCGCTGAGGAGCATCCACCGGTGGGTTTCCCGCCACCCAAGGACCACAGAGACGCCGACGACTCAACGCCCTTGCTGGGCCACAGTTCTTCAACTCTTTGCCGTCCAGAACTATCGACACGGAGGTGCCCCGCACGCCTCTTCCTGGCAGGACGTTTACGCTTCCCCGTCAACGAGCACCGCTAGGAACGATGCAGCCATTTCACCGTCGTATATCGACCTGTTCTCCGTCAGATGTTCGACGACCCGTGACTCCCGCCTGAAAGGAAGGACACTCAAGAAGGGCCGTAGATTCCCCGACGCGGAACTCTACAACGCCAAGGTACTTTGGGGTTGCAGAACTATTGGAAAGTCTAGTGGGAACAATATATGGACTGGGCTTGTATCTTTCTTCTACAGGTTGCCCAGGTGGGGGACCTCCACACAGAACTGTGTTTAACGGTAGTTACCAGTATTCTGCCAATTGTTCAACCATCTTGCTTTCCTTCCTCTCTCTACTGCTGGTTTCCTCTTTATTTTGATCTGTGTGTCATTCTGACCTTATGCACTTTAATGAGATCTAATAACGTTAGTGGTACCACTTTAGAATTGTATATATGTACCATTGTTGATTTTCGGAGTACAAAGTAAGTTATCGTGATCGTGTATATGACCTTGAATATTAATTATATAAAGACTGTGTTTTAACCGATACAGTGTGGGGACATTCCTTTGTGGGTGCTTGAGGACTACACTGTACTTAAGAACCAGCTCGCATCACCTCCTGAGAAGCTAGGCCTTGATTGCTCGACCACAACTACCAATATTAGAGAATCTTGGCAGGGGTCTCTGTGTCTCTTCTCTACCATATAGAGAGCGGAAGTACAGCCCCCCCCCCCTCCGGTCTTTACAGATACACTGCGACCCAGCGGTCTCTCCAAGTTGTTTACAGTTGAAAGGGCACATAGGGTGCCAGGCCGTCCACCACCCCGAGGAGCACCACTTTGGGCCATAATAGCCAAGCTACTTAACTTCACGGACCGGGATGCAATCCTACAGGAGGCACGGAAGCTGGGGAGCATACAGAAAGAGAACGCAGGAATCCTGATATTCCCAGACTTCACGCAAGAAGTGCAGAGACAATGACGGTCCTTCGACTCAAACGAAAACTCTGGGAACATGGCCTGAGATACATGATATTCTTTCCGGCCAAGTTGAAGGTGCTAGCAGATAACCAGTCGCACTTTTTCCTCTCAGCCAACAAAGCCATGTCCTGGATAGAATCCAAGAAGAGGACAGCAATGAACATCATGCAACTTTCTGAGAACATGGAACAGGACACCAAATCGCAGAAGGAGGAACATAGAAGCATCAGAACCTGAGGCCAACGTTAAGGCCAAGCCCCTGACTGGAGTCCCATAAGCCTTGCACCAACAAGCGAGATCGAAGGGTCGGTCAGTACAACCAATATCTTTTTCAAAGATGTCCAGTGGCGGGGTCCCGTCACAGTTTAAATCAGGAATCACTTCCTGCCGGAAGAATGCAGGGGAATGGGCAACTAGAAGGGGAGGGTGGGAGGGGAGGGAGGAAGGGGGAAGGGGAGAAAATGAAAGGGGAAGACAGCACAAACATTTTTGCGGTAACAGTCAAGCAGCAGGTTAAGTGTATGACATGCGATTGGTATGACCTGGGTGTAATCAGTGGTTTCAAAACCAGGGCGACACAATTGGATAGCAGGTGGGCACGAATGAAGACACAAAGGGCAATGGTGGTTTCTCCAATGGGGAGGGAGGTTCTAGGGGAACGGTATACCAAAGCACTCTAGATGTCGATAAAGATAGGGACCTGGAATACACGAGGCCTGGGCAATAGATCTAAGCACTCCCGCGTTTTGCAATTTTTACGCAGACACGGCATCCAATTGGCATTATTAAGGGAGACGCATTTACTCAAAGCTGATCTCATAGATCTGCAAAGGAGATGGGAAGGCATATTGGTGGGAACAACATACTCGTCATATTCTAGAGGGGTATTGATCTGGATAGATGCCAAAGTACCATTACAGCTGGAAGCTGCCAAGGGGGACAATGAAGGACACACGGTTATGGTACGGGGTACCTTAGAATGGCATAACATCTGCATAGTAAATGTGTATACGCCTAACATAGACAATGACGACTACTTCCAAAAGGCAGGGGAATTTGTGGGCAGAGACAGAGCAGATATTTTTATTTGGGGGGGGGGATTTTAACTGTTATTTTGACCGAGACAACGGGGGTCATACGAGGTAGGAGGTAGCCATGACGCTATTAGCGGCATGGCTACCCCCTTACCGGGTACCGGGTCCGGGTTCCTTGAATGAGGAATTACTGGGCCATTCCGACCTTGGAGGGCCCGGTAATTCCTCATTGAAGGAACCCATCCCCATTCCCATTCGAGCCCCCATAGGGAATGGGGAGGGTGCTAACAACGGGCCCGTTAATAACGGGCCCGTTGTTAGCACCCTGGTCTGCTTGCGGGACCCGCTAAGGGCGCCTGGTAAAACCAGGCGTCCTTAGCGGGTTGCCGCGAGCAGACTCGTAATGAGGCGGTAAGGGGTTGACGGCTCCGCCACCTTTACCAGCGCCGTTAACCCCTTACTGCTTCGTAATGACCCCCAAAGACCGGACAGGAACAGGGGTTTCCCAATGTCCCTGATCAACACGCTCTCTCAACAGAATGGTGTCGGAATTGGACTTGCAGAAATTATGGAGGGGGTCACACGTGGACGATAGGGAATATTCATTCTACTCACCAGTGCACGGGACACACTCTCGCCTGGATTATCTATTGACGGGCACAGAGAACTTACATAGATTTTTCCAGATGGAATACTTAGGGAAGGTGTAATCCGATCATCCCCCCCCCCCTTGTCATGCCATTACAGATTCGGGGCGTCGCCGCCCAGAAATACCAACTTGGAAATTAAGAGCAGAATTGCTGAAGGACAGGGCATTCAATGCAACACTGAGAGAGGAGATTGTCTCCTTCTTGGGGAACAATGAGAACTCAGTGGACAAGTTTAGTGTTGTATGGGAAGCCCTCAAGGTAACACTAAGAGGGGTATGGATATCTAAGATGGTGGGAATTAGAAAAACTTAATTCCAAAAATGTAAAGATTCAGAGAGAACAATTAGGGATCTAAAGAAGGAAAAAAGAGGTGGGTCATGATCTAGCAAGGGCTATCACAGTTCAAAACTCACACCAGGAAGCTCTGTCCAAATAAATTTGACAGGAATCACTACACCAAGAGAAAATAAATGGGGAAGGGGACAAAGCGGGTCGGTTACTAGCATGTCTGATCCGGAAAGAACATCCAAGAGGGGCGATTATGCAAATTTACGATAGTAAGGGGTCTAGAATAGCCACGCAACAACAGATCAATTGGGTATTCCAAGAATATTCTATGGCACTGTACTCGATCGAGGGAACATACTTGGAAGAGGAGGCCTTGGACCTATTAGAAATAGCACACATGCCTAGACTGATGGAACCCCAGAGGGAGATGTTAGAAGCACCTATAAAGGGGGGAGAGATTGAGTGGGTGCTAAAGACAATGAAAAAAGGTAAATCTCCAGGTACGGATGGCCTCCCGGTGGAGTACTATCTCGAATACATTGATATATTGCTCCCAGTGCTAAAAAAAGTCTACGAGGAAGCTTTTGCTCAGGGTATGATATGGCATCTATAACGCGCCTATACACAAGTGTTTCAAGGCACGACGACGCAAGGGAGGGGGAACAAAGGTTGGACAGACAATGATCCTACTAGGCCAGATGTCATTCAGATTGCGCAAGTGCATGGGATGGGGCAAGGGGTAAAGTGCGGGGGCAGGGGGAGGGGACAGTGCAGTACATGGCATAGAATAATAACAATAGGTAAGGTAACGGCCAACAGGTGGCAAGTGCAAAGGTAAGGAACAAGTTACTTACCTGTAACTGTTGTTCTCCAGCATGGGTCTGGCATGGATTCACATGCTCATGAATATTCCCCGTCGTCAGGCTGGGAATCCTCGGTATAGAAAAAATCAGTATCAGTTTTGTTTCTGATCTGTCTTTCTCAGTAGTAACCAATCACTGGTCTCTGGGTCATACTGCCCCCAGCCAATGTCTGCCCTTTCCCTAAGTCCCGCCCCTGGCAGCCATCCTCAGATTTGGTAGCACGTGAAGTGGCAGTATGACCAAGTGAAGAGCCGCAGAGGGGTAGGCGGGAGGGTTCGCATGTGAATCCATGCCAGAACCATGCTGTCAGGAATGGCACTCTGTCAAGAGTGGCACAGGGTACCCAAGTAGGTTTTGGGTGGCTGTGCTGAAGTAAGGAAGCAGATAAGCACACACAGCAGGAAGTTCAACAAGAAAGAAGAGTAGGAAACTGTAGCTGTGAGCCAAAAGGGGCAAAGATACAAAGGTACAAACAAACTGGATTCCCTCTTGGGGTGTATGCTGAAATGGGAAAGAGTGTTCCACGAACCTTAGGAAACTCCAGCCTTCTGCACAGATTGCTATAACAGAGGCCCACGCTGTATGCTCATGACTGGGAACAACAGCAGTGGGTGTCTGTAACACTGAAAACGCGACAAGGGAATGGGCAGAGGTTGCCTGCCGGAAACCAACAGGCAAGCTCTGTACAAAGGGATTACATAAGACACATGAGCAGGGGTGGACTGGGAACTAAAAGAGGCCCTGGAAATAATTACTGAGGACCAAAAGAGGCCCTGGAAATAATGTTCAAAGTGGCCCCATATGACACATTTTCAGCAAGCCCGCTGGTTTTCCGATGAGAGCATTTGTAAATACCAAACAAAAGAGGCCCAGCCCAGGGTGCAGAGGCCCACCGGGAAATCTCCAGAGTTCCCTATAGGCCAGTCCACCCCTGCACATGAGAAGACAAGAACAGATATATCCAGCGAAAAGGAAGTCAATGAGCAATCTAGCAGAAGGAAAAGAAGGAAAGACAGTTACCCTGAAGTAGATAACCAAAGGTGGAGTACAGAGGACTCAAGGAAGAGAACAAGGGAGCAGCAGTCAGGAAAACAGAAGGACTGCAAAGTAGGAAGCAGGTCTGCAGTCAAGAGTGGCACTAGGTGCAGGCAAACTGTAGTGGACTGCGGAGGACTGTAGTAGGCTGCAAGGCAGGGAGTCCAGAAGAACAGGACAGAGAGAGATTAGTAGTAGGCGACAGAGAGCCCAAAAGAATAGGGCTGGGAGGTAGGGAGCCCAGAGGAGCAGGGCCGTAGGCAGCTAAGTGTAAAACAGGCTGTAAGGCAGAGGAGTGAAGCAAGCCGCAAGGCAGGGAGCCCAGAGGACAAGGGCTGTAGGTAGCGGAGGGAGGCAGGCTGCAAGGCAAGGAGCCCAGATGACAAGGACTGTAGGCAGCCGGAGTGAGGCAGGCTGCAAGGCAAGGAGCCCAGATGAGCAGGGCAGCAAGGAGTGAGCCCAGAGGAGCAGGGCCACTGACTGTAGAGGGCTGCAGAGGACTGTAGTTAGCTGCATTATGGTAAATGTAGTTAATTGAATAAAATAAGAAAAAACCAAAGTTGAGCAAATGGAAATAAAAGACCAAGGCGTGAATAGGAGTTGTTCAAAGAGTATTAGAAGGATCAATGAGTACCAAGTAGTCCATGATGGTTGCCAATGCGTGCGCCAGCGGCGCGGGCATGACAGTATGCCCCTCTCCATGCCCCTCTCCAGGCCCCCTGAAGACTGACCAACAAGAAGAGCACGTCCAAGGCCTGTCACACCGCGAGAGAGTCTTATACCAAAAAGGCACATCATGAAGCACCAAAAACTGTTTAATGCTGCAAGGTGAGAGTCTTGAAGGGAGGAGACATTACCAATGTTTTGAACCTTTGAGGTAGAATTAAGAAAAGACAACTTCTTAGGGACCCAAAACCCAACAGTGCGTTCATGAACTGAGGAACTGTGGAGATGTGCTGCAGGCTCCATGGCATATATTGCTTTGAAAGAAGTGGTCTTCCTTAGGACTGGCAACAATACAGTGCTGAAAGGTGGAACCAGATATTCAGCTGAATTGGTTGCTCTAGGACGGTCGTCCAAGAAGTCAGAAGCAGCAATGGCAACATGAAGATTTGCGACAGAGACTTCAGGAGTAACAAATGTTGCAGGAACTCCATAAATTGCAGAGAGATCAGGAATGGCAGTAGGAAGTTCAGATGATGTAACAGCTGGAAGTATATGTGTCACAGGAGCACCAGCGGACAGGGACGCAACTGAGACTGATGGCGTCGTGACTGGTAGTTTAGGTGCAGCAGTGGCACCAACAGGATCTACCGGAGTTGTAGCCTTAATAAGAAAACTTTTAACTGGCTTTGCAACAGGTACTGTCCTTGCAGGCAGAGAGGAAAGGGGTGCTTCGACTGCAGTAGGAGTGATTTGAGATGCGGCATCGGTAGCAGATTCAGGAGTACTAGCAGGGGGAGCAGCAGAGATTGGGCTTGCAGATTTTGTAATAAGTAGCATGGTGGATGTAGGACCAGGAAAGGGTAAGCTTTCCGAAGGCTGGCCTGCAAAGTCTTGTGTGCCCAAGTTGATACATGGATCTGGGGTATTGACAGTAGGCAAAGTTGGTTTCCAGACAGGTACTGGGTATGTTTCCGGATCTGACTCATGGTCAGGAGTACCAATGTTCATAGAAGCAGAGTACATCTCAGATCTGGTCACTTCAGTAGAGGCTGTAAGTGGGAGTAAAGGACCGACATCAAGGGCAAGAATGGAACAATCCTTTGACTCAGCAGAATCTCCAGTCAGATGATTACACTTGATCTTTGGTGTAATGGCCGTGTGAGTGATCTGGCTCACTGAAGGAGTCCATTCTTCACTATCTGAACGACAGCCTCTGTTACTGTGGCTAGTAAGTGAATGAGCGGTGTCAAGCTTTAACTGGTATGTATATGCCAAGTTCAGGTCTTCCAACTGCTCTGTATGAGTCTGTATCCTCTTCTGTGTTACCAGTACGGGCTTTAATCTGTTAAACTCTAAAGACAGAATGTCGGGTGTTGGACATAGTGTCAGATGGTCTGGTAAATTGTGTCCCTTTGCTAGATTCTTATAATGCAGATAGACAAATTCATCATAGAGGTCTTGGGTTTGTCTTTTAAGGCGCAAGAGCTGTTCTTGAAACTGGTATGTTCCATTAGCCAGTTCTACAACTTCGGAATCTTGTGTAGCAGAAAAGCCAGGTGTTACAATCTGAAGACTGACCTTAGAGTTATCATGGTTAGTAGTTACAGGGGAAGCATTAAGACAACCAATGGTCAGTATTGGTCCTTTGTACCCACGACCAGCTGCTCTAACTTCAGGATACTGAATGTCTTGTCCTGTTAAATGAGTGGTATCGGTAGTCTGGGGAGGTTGTGTAGCTTGCCAAGCTGATCTTGAGGATGTCACTTTGGCAATAACGTACTCTGGTTGAGAGTTTGCCACAATGAGTGCAACATCTTTGGTTGAAGCAGTGTCAAAAGTAATGCCAGAAAGTGCATGAGTGTTATCCACTGTTTGGGCTAACAAAATCTGCAAGAATTTGTTATCTTGCTGTAGTTCTTCTACAGATAGAGACTGTGGATCATAGTTGCAAATGTCATAGTAGTTATACATAAAAGGGTCAGAGAGCCATTGAGTGTAGTACTGTGCTTGTAAACCTTTGTTTACTAGGGCGAGTCTGTCTTTTAAACTAGGGTTTTTGTTTGCTGTCCTTAGGAAAACTCTAGATTTTTGTAGAGGTTTCTTGAACCGAAAAGAAGGCATCTTTGGTCTGTGTGTGCCTTTCCTGCCTATGGAACAAGAATCTTTTTGGTCTTGCATTCTGTCAGGAATGGCACTCTGTCAAGAGTGGCACAGGGTACCCAGGTAGGTTTTGGGTGGCTGTGCTGAAGTAAGGAAGCAGATAAGCACACACAGCAGGAAGTTCAACAAGAAAGAAGAGTAGGAAACTGTAGCTGTGAGCCAAAAGGGGCAAAGATACAAAGGTACAAACAAACTGGATTCCCTCTTGGGGTGTATGCTGAAATGGGAAAGAGTGTTCCACGAACCTTAGGAAACTCCAGCCTTCTGCACAGATTGCTATAACAGAGGCCCACACTGTATGCTCATGGCTGGGAACAACAGCAATGGGTGTCTGTAACACTGAAAACGCGACAAGGGAAGGGGCAGAGGTTGCCTGCCGAAAACCAACAGGCAAGCTCTGTACAAAGGGATTACATAAGACACATGAGAAGACAAGAACAGATATATCCAGCGAAAAGGAAGTCAATGAGCAATCTAGCAGAAGGAAAAGAAGGAAAGACAGTTAGACTGAAGTAGATAACCAAAGGTGGAGTACAGAGGACTCAAGGAAGAGAACAAGGGAGCAGCAGTCAGGAAAACAGAAGGACTGCAAAGTAGGAAGCAGGTCTGCAGTCAAGAGTGGCACTAGGTGCAGGCAAACTGTAGTGGACTGCAGAGGACTGTAGTAGGCTGCAAGGCAGGGAGTCCAGAAGAACAGGACAGAGAGAGATTAGTAGTAGGCGACAGACAGAGAGCCCAAAAGAATAGGGCTGGGAGGTAGGGAGCCCAGAGGAGCAGGGCCGTAGGCAGCTAAGTGTAAAACAGGCTGTAAGGCAGAGGAGTGAAGCAAGCCGCAAGGCAGGGAGCCCAGAGGACAAGGGCTATAGGCAGCGGAGGGAGACAGGCTGCAAGGAAGGAGCCCAGAGGACACAGGCTGTAGGCAGCGGAGGGAGCAGGCCGCAAGGAAGGAGCCCAGAGGACAAGGGCTGTAGGCAGCGAAGAGGTGCAGGCTGCAAGGTAGGGAGCCCAGAGGACAAGGGCTTGGAGACAGCATAGGGTTGCAAGCTGCAAGGTAGGGAGCCCAGAGGACAAGGGCTGTAGGCAGCCGGAGTGAGGCAGGCTGTAGGCAGGGAGCCCAGAGGACAAGGACTGTAGACAGCCGGAGTGAGGCAGGCTGCAGGGCAGGGAGCCCAGAGGACAAGGACTGTAGGCAGCCGGAGTGAGGCAGGCTGCAAGGCAAGGAGCCCAGATGACAAGGACTGTAGGCAGCCGGAGTGAGGCAGGCTGCAAGGCAAGGAGCCCAGATGAGCAGGGCAGCAAGGAGTGAGCCTAGAGGAGCAGGGCCGCTGACTGTAGAGGGCTGCAGAGGACTGTAGTTAGCTGCATTATGGTAAATGTAGTTAATTGAATAAAATAAGAAAAAACCAAAGTTGAGCAAATGGAAATAAAAGACCAAGGCGTGAATAGGAGTTGTTCAATGAGTATTAGAAGGATCAATGAGTACCAAGTAGTCCATGATGGTTGCCAATGCGTGCACCAGCGGCGCGGCCATGACACATGCTGGAGAACAACAGTTACAGGTAAGTAACTTGTTCATTCTCCAGCATGGGGTCTGGCATGGATTCACATGCGCATGAATATAAGAATACATAGCAGTATACACATGCACAACCACGGGAGGTGGCAAAAGGCTCAATATCAAGCAATACAACAACTCAACATTAAGCAACTCTTACCTCCACACCAGGCTCACCTTAGGCGAACAGGTTGCGCAGCACTGCCTGGCCGACTCTGGACTCCTCCCTGGAATCCCAGTCGATGCAGTAGAATCTCGTGAAGGTGTGCGTCGACCTCCACGTAGCAGCCCTGCAGATGTCGAGCAGGGGCACATCAGACAGGAACGCCGTAGTAGCAGCGATCGCTCTGGTCGAATGGGCCCTCGGACGGCCTGGCAACGGTCGGTTTGCCAACCGGTGACAGTGCATGATGCAGCCGGAGAGCCATCTGGAAATGGAAGTCTTTGAGAGAGCCTTCCCTTGATTCACAGGTCCAAAGTTCACAAACAGCTGTGATGTCTTCCGAAAACTCTTCGTGCGGTCCACGTAGAACTTCAGCGCTCTAGCCACATCCAGCGAGTGCAAAGTCCTTTCGGCCGGCGACGAAGGCGACGGGAAGAAAACTGGCCACACCAAGGGCTCGTTGAGGTGGAAGTCCGACGGCACCTTGGGCATGAAGGAGGGGTGCATCCTCAGCACCACCCTTGTATCATGAAAAGTCAAGTATGGAGGCTTGCAAGACAGGGCCTGGATCTCTCCCACTCGTCGTGCAGAGGTGATGGCCACGAGGAATGCTGTCTTCCACGACAGAAACTTCAACGGCACTGAATGCATAGGTTCGAATGGGGCCCCCATGAGCCTAGTCAGCACCACGTTGAGCTCCCACGCCGGGGCAGGGGCCTTCACGGCGGGAATGATCGGAACAGTCCTTTCATAAATTCCTTCACCAGTCGATGAGACCACAAGGATGCCCGTCCTGTATTTCTGGTGTAACGTGAGACAGCAGCCAGATGTACCTTGATGGAAGCGTGAGATAGGCCAGCCTTGGCCAAAGACAATAGGTACGGCAATACTTGAGGGGCCGTAATCCGCAGAGGGTTAATCTTCTGTGCACGGCACCAGACAGAGAACCTCTTCCATTTGTGTCCGTAGCACTTGAGAGTTGAGGATGCCCTGGCCATCGCAAGAACCTCTCTGCAGTCGGCCGGGATGTCGTATCCTCCAAACTCTAGTGCTGCAGGAGCAGGCCTGCAAGTTCAGCGACTCTGGTTCGTGATGAAGAATGGCGCCTCCTTCTCTGGAGAGAAGATCCACGTCCGTCGGCAGCTTGACTGGTGTGGACGCTGACAAGTCCAGAAGGTCCGGGAACCAGATCTGCCTCGGCCACGCCGGTGCGACGAGGATCATCCTGCACCGGGACCTCTTGAGCTGGTTGACAAGCCGGAGTAGCAACGTCGGGAACGCATAAAGGAACAGGCCGTCCCAGGGGAACGAGAAAGCATCGCCCATGCTCCTCGGTTGGGGAAACCTGCTGGCGAACCTCCGGCACTTGGAGTTCGCAACCGTCACGAAGAGATCGATCTGGGGTTCGCCCCATCGTCGGAAGAGTCGGTCCACTTGATCCTGGCGCAGTTCCCACTCGTGGCACGAGCGCAGCTCTCTGCTGAGTGAGTAGGCGATGGTGTTTTTTATCCCTGCCAGATGAAAGGGTACCAGAAACATCCCTTGGGCGACGGCCCAATGCCACAGATCCTGGGCTTCCTTGGAGAGGGCAGGGGATCTGGTTCCGCCCTGCTTCCGAATGTAAAACATCGTGGTGGTGTTGTCGGTGAAGATCCTCACCACCTTGCCCTTGAGGTACGGAAGGAAGGACCTGAGGGCCCAGAACACTGCACGGAGCTCCAAGATGTTGATGTGGAGAGTCTTCTCCTCCGGGAGCCAAAGGCCTCTCGCGTGGAGACCCCCGGTGTGCGCTCCCCAACCTTCCAGGGAGGCATCCGTCGTCACGGTCACCTGGTGGGCCGGGGCTAGGAAACCTGTTCCCGCCGTGAGATGAGAGCGGACACCCCACCATCGTATCGCCTGACGGAACGCTTCGTCGAGCGGGATCCTCTCCTCGAAGCTGCCCGTCGTCTGGATCCAGTGGGCGTCGAGGCATTCTTGCAAGGGCCACATCCGAAGTCTGCAGTGGCGCACCAGATAAATGCAGGAGGACATCATTCCGAGGAGGGACTTGATAGACCTCACTCTGGTCACGTCCGTGGCTAGCATATGTTGCACCTTTCCCAGGATGGTCCTTATCCTTTCCTCCGACGGTGAGGCCCGCCGCGCCACTGTGTCGAGCTGTGCTCCCAGAAACAGGGTGACTTGCGACGGGACCAGGTGGGGTTTTGGAAAGTTGATGGAGAACCCCAGGTCCGTGAGCAGCTGGACGGTCTTCGCAGTGTGTTCCATGGCGAGCTCCCTTGTCCTTGCCCGTATGAGCCAGTCGTCCAGGTAGGGGTAGACGTGGATCCCCTGCAGGCGCAGCTGCGCCGCCACCGGTGCTAGGCACTTGGTGAACACCCTGGGCGCTGATTTTAATCCGAACGGGAGGGCCTTGAACTGGTAGTGCCGCCCTTTGACCACGAACCTGAGGAACTTTCGGTGTCTCTTTAGAATAGGGATGTGGAAGTATGCATCCTCCAAGTCCAACGACGACAGGAAATCGCCATCCTCCAGCTGTCCCAGCACGTGCTGGAGGGTGACCATCCGGAACTTCTGTGCCTTGATGTATTTGTTCAGTCGTCGCAGGTCCAGGATGGGACGCCATCCTCCTGTCTTCTTCTTTACGAGGAAGTATCTTGAGTAAACTCCTGAGCCCCAAAGCCTCTTTGGAACAAGCTCGATGGCACCTTTCCTGAGCATCGCCCTTACTTACAACAGCAGTTGAGGGACGTGATTTTCCTTCCTGGCCACGGGAGGAATGCGGGGGCACTTCTTCTGGAACTCGAGGGCGTGCCCCAGGGACAGGGCGTCCAGCACCCAACGGTCGGTGGAGATGGACTCCCACACGCCGACGAACTTCGTCAGCCGGCCTCCCACCGGGGTGCTTCGGCGGGGGCCCGACCCGACGGTCGGTTCAATCTTGCTTGGAGGCCGCTTTGCCTCCTTGACCACCTTGGCGACGACGGCGGGATCCACCTGACTTGCCGCGTCCCCTGTAGGCCTCCTGCGACGAAGATCTTGCCGCTTGACGGTACGTAGAGGAGTTGCTGCCGGCTCCCTTGGAGGCACCCTGTCTGCCTCCGGAGCTCCAAAAGGACGGCCGTTGCTGTTGGAGCACACCGAGTGCACGGGCCGTCTCTGTGTCCGTCTTGATCGCCTGAAGGGACTCATCAACCGCCTTGCCAAAAAGGTTGTTCCGATCGAAGGGCATGTCCAAAACCTTGCTCTGTACGTCCTGGCGGAAATCCGTCGCCTTGAGCCATCCTCGTCGTCTCAGGCAAACGCCACTGCCCAACTGACGTAAACCGATGGCGGCGATGTCCGTAGCCACCGTAATGGCGTGGTCCGAGGCAATCTCACCTTCCTGTCAGATTTCCAGGGCCTCAGCCCTCTTGGTGTCCGGAAGGAAGTCCAACAGAGGGGCGATCTTGAACCACAACTCCCTGTTGTAGCGGGCTTGAATGCCAGGGCGTTGGCCGCCTTGATGGTCGTCGCTGCAGATGAGATGACCCGTCATCCCATCGCATCCAGCTTCCTACCCTCGCCGTCCGGCGGAGAGGTTGAAGTCGAGGCCGATGCCCCCCCCGCTTTCTTCTTGGCCGCCGCCAAAACGACCGAATCCGGGGTAGGTTGCGCCCTAAGGCACAAGGGGGCAGCGTCGGGGACCCGGTACTTCTTCTCGTACCGGTCCCTCTTCGCAGGAGCCGTGGCAGGGTTCTTGAGGAGGGCGAGCCCCTCATCCCAGATGTCATCAAGAAGCGGTACGGCGAGGACCGTCTTCCTTTTAGCCTCGCGCCGTTGGTAAAGGAACCCTTCCTTCTTCTTTTCTTCGGGGCAGAGCTGGAAGAGCTCGGATGCCCTGGAAATCATAGCATGGAAGGATCCAATCTCGTCGAGCGGGGACACCCGGGCTGGGGGTGACGGGGGACACGTCCCGTCGTCACCTCCGTCGTCATCCGTACCCGTCGTAGTCGTGTCCATGCCTGTATCATCCCCGTGGGTAGTGGACCGGGGGGAAGGCAGAGAAGGCCGCAGAGGCGGGAGAGGAGGCCTAGGATGCGTCCTCCTCCTCTTAAGTGGTGGGCTCTCCGAAGGTCCTGGCTCCGGTTCCCCCGTCGGGTCTGGATCAGGTACCTCCGTCGGGGGAAGAGGCAACCTAGTCCTTATCTCCGAGCATAAGGACTGGATGGCTGACAAAATGGGCGCTGAGTTGTCCTGCGGCGCCGGAAACGACGGGAGCGAGGGCTCTTGAGGGGCCTCGTCTGCGACACCGTCGCCCTCGTCGTCACCCTCGTCGGGATCCCTCCCGATGGGCTGGGCCTCCTCCACGACTTGGATGAGCTCCTCTTCAGAGGTCGTGTCCGTATCCACGATGGCCACCAGCCCCTCCCCCACCCTTTCCAACGAGGACTTCGTGGGGGTCTTCTCGATGGGCCTGAAAGACGACTCCCTCCGCGGTGGCAGGGAGACTCTGGTACCTGAGGGCGCCTCCACTGGTGTAGCCTCCACAGGCTGAACCAGGGCCGGGGCGACATCCTCAATCGAGGTCTTAGCAGGGTGAATTAAGGCCAATGTCACCTTCTGTACGCCTGGGGCCTTCACCATGGGGGGAGGGTCCGAGCCTCGCTGCCCCTCTGCCGGAATCTTTGAGATCGACCGGGGCCTCTCCAGAAGCTTCGCCGGGTTCTCGGACTTCCTCTTACCCGAGCCAGAGCGTTGGCTCGTGGTTGATGGCGCCTGGGAGGATGCACCCTGCCTGGCAGCCAAGGAGCCCGACCGTTCGGTGCTCCCGGACTTGCGGTGCTTAGCCTTTTGTTGGGCCCCCGTCGCCGGGGCACCCTCACAGGACTTAGAAGACTGCTCGGACTTCTTTTTCTTCTTCTCGCCTGGCGGGCTCTTACCTTCCAGCCAGTTAGCGAGACGGAGGTGGCGATCCTTCATGGTCCGCTCCGACATGTTCCCACAAAACGCGCAATCCTTTTCCTTGTGCGTCTTGTCCTCATGGAGACAGTAGAGGCATAACGAATGCTCGTCCTCCTTGAAAACGTTCTGAAGCTGGCATCCAGGGCAGGTCCTGAACAGCTTCCCGGCCGTCGAGCCTCCTTTCTCCACGGACATGTCCGGGGTCGGCCTCGGAACTTCTGGAATCCTCCAAAAGCGTAACTCGACGAAATCTTCACCCTTGAGGGGCGTAGAAACTCTGAAACGGATCCCCGTTGATCGGATGTAGAAACGGTGGCGCTTGAGGCTCTATTTAACTGAAAAAATGAGAAAATCTCCTGAAAAAAGCGCGAAAACGCAGCAAAAGCTCCAGAGCTACACCACGAGGACTCCCAACACTTGAACGTGCGGTAAAAATCTGAGGATGGCTGCCAGGGGCGGGGCTTAGGGAGAGGGCAGTCATTGGCTGGGGGCAGTATGACCCAGAGACCAGTGATTGGTTACTACTGAGAAAGAAAGATCATAAACGAAACTGATACTGATTTTTTCTATACCGAGGATTCCCGGCCTGACGACGGGGAATATTCATGAGCATGTGAATCCAAGCCAGACCCCATGCTGGAGAAGTGCAGACATCAGGTGTCAAGTGCTGGTAGTGGGACTGTAGGGATACAGAAACAGTCCCCTTATGCGGGGGTTGCCAGGCATGCAGTGCAGGTGTGTGTGAATGGTGGGGGAGGGACCTGGGCCCGAGAACAGAGGGTGGCCAGGTAACCAGTGCAGAAGCAAAGAGAAACCAGTTCCGAAGTTAGTTGATATTCCGCTCAATGCTGTGCCGATTGACAAGACTATGGAGCAAACTTGCATATCACAGCAGGAAATCAAAACCTAGCATGGGTAGAGCCCTTAATGCGTTCAATCTTTTCTTTTAAAAATGTGCTAACTACGACTTAGCAAATAAAGAAACCAGGTCTGACCCTCATTTCTTGGAACTCATGCGGTCATCATGCACTTCATGGGTGGATAGCCACTTTCATTGATGAAGCTTATCCTGATATTAGCCTTCTACAGGAAACAATGAGTACTACTGATTTGTCTTTAGAAGGGTATTATACTGTATGCAAGCATGCAACTAAAGGTCTACTGGGACGTCCTATGGGAGGACTTGTAATTGCAATCAGCAACAGGATTAAATGTAAATCGTCCCATGTACATTCTCCTAATGTGGTAGCGATTGAAATGCATATGTATGAAAAGGATGTGGACTGGTTGTTTGTACTATCTTTATATTGGATTCCACTGAAAATAGCCTTAGAGGAGATGTTTGATGACTTAGTTCAATGTTTAGAATGTATACACAATTTGAGACCCTTGCCCAAGATCATCATAGCGGGGGATTTTAATTCCTTGTGTCTTATTAGCAATGTGGAGAATAATTTAATTGGCAATACAGTAAAGCTTGGAGCTCATGGTCGTGGTGCCAAATGGATTGCTTACGTTGACACTTGGGAGTTATCGTTTGTAAGCAATCAGGCAGTAGGTCTCCAGCATACATGGCGTCGTGGTAACTGCACCTCAATGATTGACTTTTTTGCTATTTCCAACACATTGTTGCATTTAGTCTCACCGGTGTTGATCCATACAATTACTACAGGAGACCATGCGCCTATTCAGTTAAACTTGACTCTGTTGCACGATTGCCATAGTATTAATCACTTGCTTCCTCTAAATGAAATCAATCGACCAAAGCTATCAGTGAGGTGGAATCCTGGCTTATGTAAGCGTACATCAGAGAAAGTAAAATCCGAATATACTATCGCCTCTCTGCACTGGGGTCCTCACATATCACCATTTGTTAAAGAAGGAATTACAGGAGATATAATTGCTGCCGCTATACAAGCTATTCAGGTTAAACCCTTGACAAAAGGTCTACCCTGGTCTCATAAATTTGATTCTGAGACGCAGATTTTAAAACACCAAAAAAACAAAGACTTGCGTACTATCAAAAAGCTAATCCCCAACTATGCTCAGTGCAAACTTGCTAAAAATCGAATTTTAATATTGTATAAAAACAAACAGAGATTTTTGCGGAAAGCGAACTCAAATGAGCTTAATTCTGAGATTGTACGCAAATTGTGTATGCATGACACTAAATACATATGGTCCATTATACGCAATACCACTCCCTCAAAAACAGCCTTTAATGAGAATATAATACCTGATCATATATGGGTCTCTTATATATCAGAGAAATTCTCTATTCCTGCTCGTCTCGGATCGAATGTGTTTGTGTTGAGTCATTCAGTGAAATGGGACACTTTGAATTGGTCCGAGGATGACATTGTTTGGGCAATTAATAAATTATCTCATTCTAATGCCCCGGGTCCGGATGGCATTCCTTCATGCATGTATAAAGCCGACACCGGTCGTATGGGCAACCATACTTAAGATCAAGTTTGATGTCATTCTTAAAACTGGTAATATACCAGAGCAATGGGGTACGTCAATAATTGTTCCAATATACAAGAAAGGCAACGCATTGGATCCCCGCAATTACCAACCCATTTCGCTTATTGACACAAGCGCAAAGATCTTTGCAAGCTTATTATTGCATGAGCTTGAAAAGTATACTGCAAGCAATAATATCCTTGCAAAAGCCCAGATAGGATTCAGGAAGGAGATGGGCACTTCTCTGAATGCAACTCTGATGTCCCACATCATTTCCAACATGAAAAAGAAAGGAGCGTACCGTGTATATACTGCAAGTATCGAACTCTCCTCTGCCCTTGACTGTGTAGTAAGGAAATGACTATGGTCTAAATTACTCTTACTGGGCATTCCTCTGGAGATAATATATTGGTTAATAAGGTTGCACTCTAACACTGCATATAAGGTAAAGCTGTCAAGAGAAGGCGCTATTACTGAAGCTATCAAAACTTATATTGGCCTTAAACAAGGTTGCAACCTTGCAGCGATTCTCTTTAACCACTATCTTTATGATCTGGAACAGGTATGGAAGGAGCTTGGGATGTACCCAGTAAGAATCGGCTCGCTTAGACTTCATTGGCTAGCATTTGCTGATGATTTGCTTATAATGGACACTACTCCAGCTGGTCTTCAGGCTAAATTGTCTGCATTTGAAAAATATGCTTATAATTTAAACCTTATCCCTAATGTAAGCAAAACAAGTATTCTAATTCTCCATGCTGGCAGAAAAATAAAATCATTCAGATGGAGAATTGGTGAACTTGTAGTCCAACTACAATCTGAGATTTGCTACCTCGGATACCAACTAAGTAGTAACTCTTCCATTTCCATCTGGAAAGAAAGACTTAACCAGAAAGCTCGTTCGTTAGGAAGCCAAATGAAGCAAATTTTTATCAAATATTGTCAATTCTCTCTTATCCCTATTATGTGATTTTTGTAACTATGAAAGTGCAACCTGCAATCATTTACATTCTGGATATATGCCCTTTTGATCTAAGTACATATCTTGATTCTCTGCAAGGTCGTCTACTCAAAGGAGCTCTTCACATGGCACTGTCAATTCCTGATTAGGCATGAGCTAAGTCTCATATCATTATCTTGCAGAGTGTCATGGCGCTCGTTGTCGATCTATGCAAAGTTTCTGAATCCTCCAAATAATTGCTTATACAAAGATCTGCAATGTCTGATGGAAGAAAAATCAGTGGGTTCCATTAATATGTTTAAAGCTCGTATGCAAGAGATTTTAGATAGACTTGGGGTAACACACAATGATCTATGCATTAAACCTGGCCTCATTACGAGGTTGGAGGTAGCCATGGCGCTATTAGCGCCATGGCTGCCTCCAAACACGTTCCGACTCCGCCTTGGTGAATGGAGCAATTACCGGCCCATTCCAAGGTTGGCGGGACCGGTAATTCCTCATCCACCAGGGCCCTTCCCCATTCCCATTTGAGCCCTCATAGGGCTCAATAGGAATGGGGAAGGCGCTAATAACGGTACCGCAAATTGCGCTACCGTTATTAGCTCCAGAGTCCCTTTGCGGGTCCCGTCCTTAACTCCTGGAAAAACCAGGCGTTAAGGGAGGACCCGCATAGGGAACTCGTAGTAGGGCGGTAAGGGATTACCGTCAGCGGTGCCCTTACAGGTGTCGGTAATCCCTTACCGCCCGCCTCGTAATGAGGCCCCGCTCTTGTTAAAAAGAAACTGTTAGAAGAAGATTGGATACGAACCATGGACCAATTGAAACTCTAATCTTCGTATTCACAATATGCAAAATTCTTACGGAGGAGTGTACCATGTAATCCTTATGTGGCTATATTTCCTTGTTCTACTATCAGAAGCTTAGTCATGCGTTTTAGGGTGAATCAATTTCGCACCAAAGAATGATGTCATCACTGGGCAGGCTTGACAGAATATATGCAATCTATGGAATGTAGGTTTCCCCTCTGTATGGAACCCTATGAAGCCCTGAAACATTTGGTGCTAGAGTGTCCACATTTTAAAAGTTCACGTACGCTTTTATTGATGAAATTTGTTAGCACCGAATTCGTTGATTGCACTGAATTCTTATGGGACAGACTCATGAATGGTACATATTACCCATTAATTTTAGCATTAGGAAATTTCTTAAAGATTGTGGAAAAAGAACTTGCTCGATTTGAAAGTCAAGATGAAATCAGCCAAACTTCATAAATGTATTCAATTCAAAGGGTGTTTTAATCAGAGTGTAAAATATATGTTGTTGTAATGGGGATAATGTGTAACATTTTATGAATGTAAAGATGTTTACTACTGTTTTAAGGTCTTCTGTATGAATTGTTATTTTATGATATAGTAAATGTGGTATTTTGTAAAGGCTTATTTTTAACCAAATACAAATAAAAAAAATAAAAAAAGAGAAAGGTTTTAGAGGCTTCCGGAACCAGGGATGGTTCTCCTCAAGTTTCAGGGAGGCAGGGAGGCAGTTCCAGAGGGAGGCCCCAGCCGAAGAAAGAGATCTACCACCAACTCGTTGCTTGGAGAAGAGACTGACCCTAAGGGAGTTGGAGGCAGAAGAGCGAAGACCTCGAGAGGCAAGATATTTAGAAAGAGAGAGTTGAAGGTATTGAGGCCCCAGGCCCCAGAAGGCCTTGTGGACAATGCAGAGGGTTTTGAACTTAATCCTCGCAGCCACTGGGAGCCAGTGCAGAGATTTCAGTCCTGGAGAGATACGATCCATGGGCTTGAGGCCAAGGACAAGTCTTGCAGTCCTGTTCTGGATGAGTTGCAGAGGGCAGAGAGTAGAGGCAGGCAGATTTAGAAAGAGGCTGTTGCAGTAGTCCAGCCTAGAGAGAACCAGAGCTCTGGAGACAGTGAGCTTCTGGGGGAAGGAGAGGAAAGGTAGAATACCTCTGAGGAGGTGCAGCTGGTAGTGTGACTTACTGATATGTGAGCAGAGAAGGAGAGTGTGGAGTCGAAGATGACTCCAAGGTTTTTAGCCTCGCAGATAGGAGCAGGAGGAGGGCCAAGAGATGCCGGCCAGAGAGCGACAGGAAAGGAGGGAGCGGATGCGCTGACGAGGAGAATCTCAGTCTTACTGGCATTAAGGCAGAGATCATTGGTGGCACACCACTCCTGGATAGCAGACAGTCAGAGATGAGAGACGGAGAAGAGGTGGCTGAAGGTAGCCTGAAAATCAGCTGAATGTCATCCGCATAGCACTGAAAGTTGGGGCAGAGAGCAGCAATGCGGTGGGCAAGAAGTGGCAGGTATAGGTTGAAAAACCAGGGAGAGAGGTTAGACCCCTGGGGTACAACACAGGTAGAAAGAAAGATAGCAGAGAGGAAGGACGCAAGTTGGACCTGGGAGGGTCGGTCAGAGAGGAAAGAAGTCAGCCACGCCAGGGCCTGACCGGTGATACCCAAGTTATCGCAGAGACATTTGAGCAGGATGGCATGGTTGACTGTGTCAAAGGCAGAAGAGATATCAAGCAAGATGAGGACACAGGGGGTGTTACAATCAAGGTTGCAGAGCAGGTCTTCACAGATGTTCAGGAGAGCAGTTTCCATGCTTCTGGCAGCTCTGAAGCCTGATTGATGGTCATGAAGACAACCAACAGATTCAGTGTGGAGATTAAGCTGGGAGATGGCCAGTTCTTCTAGAAGTTTGCCCAGGAAGGGAGTGATGGAGATTGGGCGATAGTTAGCCGGGCAGGAGGGGTCGGCAGAGGGTTTCTTAAGAAGAGGGTGCACAAGGGAGTGCTTCAGGGAGGATGGGAAGACTCCAGTGGCGAAGGAGTGGTTGCAGAAGTCGGCCAGGGCAGGAGCCAGGGAGTCGATGTGGTCCTTGATGGTTTTGGAGGAACATGGGTGAATCTGTTTTGATGAGACTTTCATAGATCGGACTTGTCTAGAAGCCTTGTCTGCGGAGAACAGGGGCAAGGCAGAGAAGGAGGGAAGAGAGGTGGCTGCAGAAGGGCCAGAGGAAGAGCAGGGAGTAGAGGGAGGGAGGAGAGTGAGGAGAGTATGTCCTGAGTTTTAGAGATGAAGTGAGAAGCCAGTGCCATGCAGAGGGCCTGGGAAGGGACAGGAGAGGTAGAGACTACGGCAGGATTGGCCAGTTCCTTGCAGATTTTAAAGAGTTCAGCCGAGTTGTTGGATGCCACAGAGTCGCGGGCTTGGATGAGAGCTCTCTTCTTGATGAGGACAGAGAGGCGGTATTGCCTTTGGAGCAGGCGGCAGACCGGTCTGTCAGAGGATGTACATGAAGCACGCCATTTCCTCTGGGCCACCCTGCACTTGCGTTTAAGGTTGACGAGGTCTGAGTCGTACTAGGAGTTGCACTTAGCTTTGGGCTTTATTCAGATTCTCATGACAGGGGCAAGAATATCAAGAGTATCAGATATAGCAGAGTGGAGCAGGGAAAGGGCTGTGTCAGGGTGAGAGACAGCCAAAAGGGGAGGGGGGGTGAGAAAGTGGCATCGAAAGCCTCAACTGACACGTGCTTCATGGGTCGGATGACCGAGAAGGTGGGTGGCAGTGATGGAAGTGGCTTGGCCTGAGGGGTAGAGAGGGTGAGATGGGAGGAAAGGAGAAAGTGGTCACTCCAGGAGAGAGGTGTGGTTAGCGGGACAAGAAGGGGAAGGTCTGAGGAGATCAGAACATCCAGGGTGTGCCCTGCAGAGTGAGTCGGGCCAGAGGGGAGAAGAGAGAATGAGAGCGAGTCGCAGAGGTCGCGAAAGAGTCCAGAGGGAGGACAGAATGCATCCAGGTGGATGTTGAAGTCTCCAAGAAGGAGGAGTTGAGTGGTCAAGACCAGGAGTGAAGAGGCGAGGTTGGCCCACTCAGAGAGGAAGGAGATCTGACCAAGTGGCCGATAGATAGTAGCCACAGTAAGGGAATAGCTAGGGGAGAGAGAGAGAGCCTGCAGATGAGGCATTCAAAGGAGGAGCAGGCCTGCGTAGGAATAACAGAGACAGGAATCCACTTGGGGAAGATCAGGGCTACACCCACTCCGGAGCGGTTGGGCCTGGGCGCACAGAGGATCTTGTAGCCGTCAAGGAGGAGCGTGTCAAAGCTTGTGACAGAGCTGGCCATGAACCATGTCTTGGTGAGACCGAGGACATCGAGGTCAAGTTCCTCCAGAAGGAGGCAGATGTCGGAGGAATGTTTGACAGCTGAGCGAGAGTTAAGAGTGCTAATATGGAGAAGGTTGCCATCCTTAAAGGACTTCCGGGGAGGGGTACAAATCAGAGGTACGCCCTGCGGAGGTGTAGAAGGAGCCTGAGGGGGGGCAGAGAGGGAAGGAGAGGGCAAGGTAGCCAAGGAGGAGGCAGCAGGGGGAGGCGAGGAGGCCGTGTTGGGGGGAGAGGGGACAGCAGGAGAAGAAAGGAAATTGATGAGGCGTGGGAAGTGTCTGTCGAAGAGGTGAAGGTTGGCCTGAGGGCCTTGCACCAGGACGGTGCCATTCACATAAACATTAATGATGATCTTAGAGGAGTAGAAGGAGGCCAGGAGGGCATCCCACTGAGTGCCAGCATTAATGGGAGAAGAAGAGAAAGGAGAGAGCACAGAGCCCATATGTAGGGTCCATAGGTCAGGTGAGGGAACGACAAAGAGGATGTCGGTGAAAGTTTGCCTGGAGGAGATGTCAGCGATAGGGAGGCCTGGGTTGGATACCAGGATTTATTCTCCCTGAGTCGATGAGAGAAACACTGATCACGGTTATCCTGAAACCCCGGAAAGATCCCACACACTGTGGACAATACAGACCTATATCGCTACTAAATGTTGACACAAAAATACCAGGGAAGATAATAGCCCTGAGATTGGAGAAGGTAGTCCTTAATATAGTACACCCGGACCAATGTGTCTTTATAGGGGGGCGAAATACCTCCATGAACATTAGGAGGCTACACTTTATAATGGAACATGTCCAACATCCAGAGGAGGAAATGGCCTTGATGGCATTCGACGCCAAAAAAGCCTTTGATTCCATGAAGTGGCGGTGGCTATTTAATGTCCTAGAAGGGATCGGGATGGGACCCCAAATATTGCAGTGGATTCAGCTATTATATGCAAACCCCCAATCAAGGGTTAAAATGGGCAATTGGATATCTGAGAAATGAACACTAGAAAGAGCCACCTGTCAAGGATGCCCGGCATCACCAATACTGTTCGCCCTAGCACTGGAGCCTTTGGCAGGATATTTCAGGCAATATATACAGGACACAGGGATCAGAGTCTGTGGTAAAATGCACAATATATCACTATATGCAGATGACGCGTTAATATATGTGAGCAACTCCAGGACAAATGTGCTGATGATATTACAGGTACTAGCTAATTTCAAGAGATTATCGGGCTATAGTGTGAACAAGGAAAAATCCCTGGTGTTCCCCGTTAGGTTCCCTGCGCACACAACCTGTGGATTTACACCCACAATGGGGGATTTGTTGGGAACTGGAATCTTCCGTTATCTAGGAGTCACAATTTTCCGTGAAATAGTGGAGACCTTTATGTTTAATACTGGGGGAGCATTGTCTAACATAGGTGACTCAATAACATTCTGGAAATCCCTACTGCTCTCCTTGATGGGGAAAATAGCCCTGTACAAAATGGTGATACTACCCAAATAACTTTATTATTTTATTAATATTCCTTATAAGATCAAGAAAGTATTCTTTAAAATGCTGGATGCCAACATAGGGGAATTGGTCTGGGGTTCAAACAGGAGAAGGGTGGCGTTAACCACTCTGCGGAAGTCATATATAGAAGGGGGGCTTACCTTACCAGATTTTGAGGCCTATTACGCAGCAGCCCAGCTGCAAACAGTCTCCAACTGGGTGGACACACCGGAAGGGGACTTGAGACGACTATTAGGGAATTTCCCAACACATAGAAAGGAACAAGTTACTTACCTGTAACTGTTGTTCTCCAGCATGGGTCTGGCATGGATTCACATGCTCATGAATATTCCCCGTCGTCAGGCTGGGAATCCTCGGTAAAGAAAAAACCAGTATCAGTTTCGTTTCTGATCTGTCTTTCGTAGTATTAACCAATCACTGGTCTCTGCGTCATACTGACCACAGCCAATGACTGCCCTCTACCTAAGCACCGCCTCTGGCAGCCATCTTCAGATTTGGAAGCACGTGAAGTGGCAGTATGACCAAGTGAAGAGCCGCAGAGGGGTAGGCGGGAGGGTTCGCATGTGAATCCATGCCAGACCCATGCTGGAGAACAACAGTTACAGGTAAGTAACTTGTTCCTTCTCCAGCATGGGGTCTGGCATGGATTCACATGCTCATGAATAAAGAATACATAGCAGTACACACATGCACAACCACGGGAGGTGGCAAAGGCTCAACATTAAGCATCACATCAAACTTAACATTAGCATCTTACCTCCTCACCAGGCTCACCTCAGGCGAACAGGTTGCGTAGCACTGCTTGGCCGACCCTGGACTCCTCCCTGGAATCCCGGTCGACGCAGTAAAATTTCGTGAAGGTGTGCGTCGACCTCCACGTAGCAGCCCTGCATATGTCCAGCAGGGGCACACCAGATAGGAACGCCGTGGTAGCTGCGATCGCTCTGGTGGAATGGGCTCTCGGACGGCCAGGCAGCGGTCGGTTTGCCAACCGGTGGCAGTACATGATACAGCCGGAGAGCCATCTGGAGATGGAAGCCTTCGAGAGAGCCTTCCCCTGATTGACAGGTCCAAAGTTCACAAAGAGTTGTGACGTCTTCCGAAAACCCTTCGTGCGGTCCACGTAGAACTTCAGCGCTCTAGCTACATCCAGCGAGTGCAAAGTCCTCTCAGCCGGCGACGAAGGCGACGGGAAGAACACAGGTAACACCAAGGGTTCGTTGAGATGGAAGTCCGACGGTACCTTGGGCATGAAGGAGGGGTGCGTCCTGAGCACCACCCTCGTGTCGTGGAAAGTCAAGAACGGGGCCTTGCAGGAAAGGGCCTGGATCTCTCCCACTCGTCGTGCGGAGGTGATGGCCACAAGAAAAGCTGTTTTCCACGATAGAAACTTCAACGGGGCCGAGTGCAGAGGCTCGAACGGAGGTCCCATGAGCTTGGTCAGCACCACGTTGAGCTCCCACGCCGGGGCCGGAGCCTTCACCGGCGGGAACGATCTGAACAGTCCCTTCATGAACTCTTTCACCAGACGATGAGACCACAAGGACGTCCGCCCCGTGGTTCTGGTGTATCGGGAGATCGCAGCAAGATGAATCTTGATGGACGCGTGTGCCAGCCCAGCTTTGGCCAGCGTCAGCAGGTACGGCAGTACTTGGGGAGCCGTAATCCGTAGAGGGTTAATCTTCTGTGCGTGGCACCAGACAGAGAACCTCTTCCATTTGTGTCCGTAGCATTTAAGAGTCGAGGACGCCCTGGCCTTTGCAAGAACCTCTCTGCAGTCGGCCGGTATGTCGTATCCTCCAAACTCTAGCGCTGCAGGAGCCAGGCCTGCAAGTTCAGCGACTTCGGGTCGTGGTGGAGGATGGCGCCTCCTTCCCTGGAGAGTAGATCCGCGTCCGCCGGCAGCTTGATCGGCGGGGACGCTGACAAGTCCAGAAGGTCCGGGAACCATATCTGCCTCGGCCACGCAGGTGCGACGAGGATCATCCTGCACCGTGACCTCTTGAGCTGGTTGACGAGCCGGATTAGCAGAGGCAAGGGAGGGAACGCGTAGAGGAACAGGCCCTCCCAGGGGAACGAGAAAGCATCGCCCATGCTCCTCGTCTGGGGAAACCTGCTGGCGAACCTCCGGCACTTGGTGTTCGTCGCCGTCGCGAACAGGTCGATCTGGGGTGTGCCCCACCGTCGGAAGAGGCGATCCACCAGATCCTGCCGTAGTTCCCACTCGTGGCACGAGCGCAGCTCCCTGCTGAGTGAGTCGGCGATGGTGTTTTTTATCCCTGCCAGATGAAACGGCACCAGAAAAATCCCTTGGGCGACGGCCCAATGCCACAGATCCTGCGCCTCCTTGGACAGCGCTGGGGACCTGGTTCCGCCCTGTTTCCTGATGTAAAACATGGTGGTGGTGTTGTCGGTGAAGATCCTCACCACCTTGCCCTTGAGGGACGGAAGGAAGGACCTGAGGGCCCAAAACACTGCACGGAGCTCCAGGACGTTGATATGCAGGGACTTCTCCGTCGGGAGCCAGAGTCCCCTTGCGTGCAGATTTTCGGTGTGCGCTCCCCACCCTTCCAGGGAGGCATCCGTGGTCACAGTCTCCTGGTGGGCTGGGGTCTGGAAGTCCATGCCCGCCGTCAGATGCGCGCGGGTGCCCCACCACCGTATCGCTCGTCGGAAGCTCTCGTCGAGCTTGATCCTTTCCTCGAAGCTGCCCGTCGTCTGGATCCAGCGCGCATCCAGGAATTCTTGCAACGGGCGCATCCGGAGCCTGCACATGGGAATGAGGTAGATGCAGGAAGACATCATCCCGAGGAGGGACTTGATGGACCTCACTTTGGCCGCGTCGGCCACCAACATCCGTTGCACCTTGCCCAAGATGGTCCTGGTCCTCTCCTCCGACGGGGAGGCCAGAAGGGACACTGTGTCGAGCCTCGCTCCCAGAAACAGTGCGTCTTGCGCGGGCACCAGGTGGGATTTGGCGTAGTTCACGGAGAATCCCAGGTCCGTGAGGAGTTGGACGGTCCTTGCCGTGTGGACCACGGCGAGCTCCCTCGTCTTGGCGCGGATGAGCCAGTCGTCCAGGTAGGGGTAGACGTGGATCCCCTCGCGGCGCAGCTGCGCCGCCACCGGTGCGAGGCACTTGGTGAATACCCTGGGTGCCGACCGTAGTCCGAAGGGGAGGGCTTTGAACTGGTAATGACGCCCTTGGACCACGAACCTGAGGAATTTCCGGTGCCCCTTTAGGATGGGAATGTGGAAGTAGGCATCCTCCAAATCCAACGACGATAGGAAGTCCCCTTCCTCCAGCTGACCCAGGACGTGCTGGAGGGTGACCATCCGGAACTTCTGCGCCTTGATGAACTTGTTCAGACGCCGCAGGTCTAGGATGGGGCGCCATCCTCCCGTCTTCTTCTTCACGAGGAAGTATCTCGAGTAGACTCCGGAGCCCCGAAGCCTCTTTGGGACGAGTTCGATGGCGCCCTTCCTGAGCATTGCTTTTACCTCCCGAAGAAGTTGAGGGACGTGAAGTTCTTTCCTGGCCACGGGGGGGACGCGCGGGCACTTTCTCTGAAACTCGAGCGCGTGGCCCCGGGCCAGGGCGTCCAGCACCCAACGGTCGGTGGAGATGGACTCCCACACGCTGACGAAGCTCGCCAGCCGGCCTCCCACCGGGGTGCTTCGGTGGGGGCCCGACCCCACGGCCGGTTCAATCCTGCTTGGAAGCGGCCTTGCCGCCTTGACCTCCTTGGCGACGACGGCGGGGTCCGCTAGACTTGCCTCGTCCTCTGTAGGCCTCTTGCGACGACGAGCGGGCCGCTTGACGGTAGGAAGCGAAACCGCCGCCGGAACCTTTGGAGGCGCCCTTGCCTCCGCTGCTCCGAAAGGGCGTCCGTCGTTGCTGCAGAACTCCAAGGGCCCGGGCCGTCTCAGTATCCGCCTTGATGGCCTGAAGGGAATCGTCCACAGTCTTCCCAAACAGGTTGTTCCCGTCGAAGGGCATGTCCAGGACTCTGGTCTGGACGTCCTGCCGGAAATCCATAGCTTTGAGCCATCCACGACGTCGAAGGCAAACGCCGTTGCCCAACTGGCGGAACCCAGTGTCGGCGATGTCCGTCGCCACGGTGATCGCGTGGTCGGAGGCCACCTCACCTTCCTGCAGGATCTCCAGGGC
This sequence comes from Ambystoma mexicanum, assembly GCF_040938575.1. Lineage (NCBI taxonomy): Eukaryota > Metazoa > Chordata > Amphibia > Caudata > Ambystomatidae > Ambystoma > Ambystoma mexicanum. The sequence continues at coordinate 91,286,119 of NC_090937.1, read as the reverse complement.
CTCCGCCCTCTTGTCGTCCGGCAGAAAATCCAGCAGGGGAGCTATCTTGTACCAGAGCTCCCTGTCGTAGCGAGTCACGATAGCCAAGGCGTTGGCCGCTTTAATCGTCGTCGCTGCCGACGAGATGACTCTACGTCCCATCGCATCCAGTTTCTTTCCCTCGCCGTCCGGCGGGGAAGTCGATGTGGAGGCCGCACCCCCCCGCTTTCTTCCTGGCCGCCGCGGAGACGACGGAATCCGGGGTAGGCTGCGCCCGGAGGCACAGGGGGGCCGTGTCCGGGACCCGGTACTTTTTCTCGTACCGGTCTCTTCTAGCTGGCGTCGTGGAAGGGTTCTTGAGGAGGGAAAGGCCCTCATCCCAAATGTCGTCCAGAAGAGGCACCGCGAGGACCGTCTTCCTCTTGGCCTCGCGCCGCTGATAAAGGAAGCCTTCCTTTTTCTTCTCCTCAGGGCAGAGTTGGAAAAGCTCGGAAGCCCTGGAGATCATGGAGTGGAAAGATCCGATCTCGTCGGGCGGAGAAGCCCTGGTGGGAGGCGACGACGGAATATCCTCGTCGTATGCCTCGTCGTCCGTACCCGTCGCTGCCGTGTCAGTCCCCGTATCATCCCCTCGGGTGGACGGGGAGGAGGGCTGAACGGGGCGCGACGGTTGAAAAGGAGGTGGTGGATGGATCCTTCTTTTCTTGGTAGGGGGAACACCAGAAGGCCCCGGTTCTGGATCCCCCGACGGGAGAGGTTCCTCCGTCGGTAACGGTAGCCTCGTCCTTATCTCGGTGCATAAGGACTGAATGGCCAACAAAATGGCCGCCGAGTTGTCTTGCGGCGCTGGCAGAGGGGAATCCGACGGGCGAGCAGGGGCCCCGTCGGTATCCTCGACGATGTCGTCGTCGTCACCTGCGTCGGGGTCCATTCCGACGGGCTGGCTTTCTTCCACGCCTAGGCCGTGGCTTAAGACCTCGATAAGCTCCTCTTCTGAGGTTGAGGCCGAATCTGCGACGACGCCCCGCCCCCCCTTCTTCTTCCCCACGGGGGGTTTTACGGGGGTCCTCTCGATGGGCACAAAAGAAGACTCCCTCCGAGGAGGCAGGGAGATTCTGGGCCCTGAGGTCGCCACCACTGGTGTAGCCTCCACAGGCTGAGCCAGGGCCGCCGCGACCGTTTCGATAGAGGGCTTGGTCGGATGGATCAAGGCCTTCACCACCTTAGGTGCGCTCACCGCCTTATCCTTGAGGGAGGGGGCACTGCCACGCTCCTCCTCTGCCTTAGAGCTCGTCCGGGGCCTCTCCAGGAGCTTCGCCGGGTGCTCGGCCTTCCTCTTACCCGACCCAGAGCGTTGGCTCGTGGTTGATGGTGCCGGGGAGGGTGCGCCCTGCCTGACGCCCGTAGAGCCCGACCGTTCGGCGCTCCCGGTGCCAGCGGACTCGCGGTGCTTGGCCTTATGTTGGGCCCCCATCGCCGGGGCGCCCTCAAAGGTCTTAGAAGACCGCTCGGATTTCTTTTTCTTCTCGCCAGACGGGCTCTTACCCTCCAGCCAGTTGGCGAGACGTTGATGACGGTCCTTCATGGTCCGTTCCGACATGTTGCCGCAAAACGCGCAGTCCTTCTCCACGTGCGTTTTGTCCTCATGAAGGCAGTAAAGGCAGAAAGAGTGTTCGTCCTCCTTAAAGACGTTCTGCAGCTGGCATCCAGGGCAGACCCTGAACAGCTTTCCGGGCGTCGAGCTTCCCTTCTCCTGGGCCATCTCCGAGACCGGGCCTGAGAAGCTTCTGGAGTCCTCCGAAGTGTAGCTCGACGAAATCTTCACCCTTGAGGGGCGCAGACGAATCCGACACGGGTCCCCGTTGATCGGATGTAGGATCGGTGGAGCTTGAGGCTCTTTTGACCGAAATATCGAAGTTTTTGTGAAAAAGCGCGAAAAAAAAATAGCACTAACGCTCGAGAGCAATAGCACGAGGATCCCAACACATGAACGTGCGGTAAAAATCTGAAGATGGCTGCCAGAGGCGGTGCTTAGGTAGAGGGCAGTCATTGGCTGTGGTCAGTATGACGCAGAGACCAGTGATTGGTTAATACTACGAAAGACAGATCAGAAACGAAACTGATACTGGTTTTTTCTTTACCGAGGATTCCCAGCCTGACGACGGGGAATATTCATGAGCATGTGAATCCATGCCAGACCCCATGCTGGAGAAAGGGATTGAATTATTGTGGGATTTAATTATTGTGGGACCAATGGCTGGAATGGGAAAGAGCGAGACACACACAGTGCCAAGGGAAATCTGGAAACAGACAGTAGGGAAATTACAGGACCCCCACCCGTATGACCTGGACCTACCACTGACCTTTGACACAGTGGTAAGGGGAATACTGACTAATCTTGACTGGTCTAGACTACGACACAATGGGTGCACGAGACTGAGGGATCTCTATGATGGAGGGACATTTTTGCCATTCCAAGAATGGCCCCTATGGTATGAGGGGGCTTTCTTGAATTATGCTCGAATTGTTAGAAGAATAGCTGACTTATGGGAAGAGACCCAGACGGAACCAGAACATAACCCCCTAATGCAGCAAATACTAAACACAAAACAAAGTAGAGGACTGATCTTACGCCTGTATCAACAGAAGGAAACTCCCGGAATAAGGTGTTAAAGCAAAATGGGAACGTGATGTTGGGAGGGAGAGCCCAAAAGAGCAGATGGCCAGGATATGGGAACAAACTCACAAAGTGTCATGAAATGCCAGGCTCAGGCTCATACATTACAATTTCATTTATAGGGTTTATATGGTTTATAGTCATAATGTCGAAAACATAATACCGAAATACAAAAATGTCGAAAAAAAAATGTCGAAAACAAAAATGTCGAAAATATATAAATGTAATAGGAAAAGTCAAATAGTCGAAACAAAAATGTCGAAAAAAAAGTCGAACGATAATACTAACATACCAATGTGAAGTAATGCTAATCGTCCATTTTTATGGGGGGGGGGTTACCTCCTTCCAACCCCCCCTTACCTCTACACCGAAACTCTCCCACCCTCCTCTCGACCACCAACACATAACCTTTTCCAATGTGTAAATAAGGTACATTATGACTAACGAAAACCCCATACAATCAGGAGTCGTAAGGGTTAAGCCAATATGTGACACCCACAAGTAAAGAACCTTGCCTAAACACAAAAGGGACAGATGACGGTTGGGGACAACTGTCATTACCTGACAGGACCAGAGTCAGAGTGAACTAACGTGGATTCGATTCGGCTACGTCAGGCAAACAATCAGGTAATTTAAAAAAAAAAAATATGTGACTAGATATTTAAATCGTAAAATATATTACTATTAGTGTATGGCAAACATAGTAAAACATTTTTTTCCGTTATTTTAGATTGAACATGACAGAAAGGGTTGAATACATAACCTCACAAAAAGGCGGAAAACAGCTGGTTTTGAACGGTTACATTTATAGTAAGGAATTTGAAAAAAATGAACGCTCGTACTGGAAGTGCATTGAATATGGGCGATCAAAATGTGCCGCACGAGTTATAGTTGAATGTTCCAATACAAAAATAAAGGGAGAACACAACCATCTACCGGACAAGACAAATATAGTAATAAAACAAACTCTCCACAAGCTAAAAAGAAAGGCAATAGAACAACCCGGACAGGCAAGCGGTTTGGTAATATCAACGGTATGCGACACGTTACCTTCACACATATCTGCGCAGATGCCAAGTGAAAAACATATGCAACGAACAGTAAACCGCAAGAAACAGCAAAAGGAAAATCTACCACCAGCACCTACAACGTACAATGACATAACCATACCAGAAGTGTTTAGAGTGACAGCTAATGGAGAAAATTTCCACCATTCTACCGTTGATGTACGAGACGAAAAAATGTTGATATTTTCAACTGCTACCAATTTCAAGCATCTAAGTGAAAGTGCCCAGTGGCAAGGTGACGCAACTTTCAAAGCCTGTCCGAACCCCTTCCAACAATTTTATTCACTACATGGAACAATAAATAACAAACTAATTCCACTTGTTTATGTTTTAATGCCCAAAAAAAATGAAGAATCATGTTGAACAAAATCAAGGACACTGTACCAAATTCAAAACCCAAGAACATAATCATGGATTTTGAATTAGCACAGATTAAGGCATTTTCTTCAATATACCCGGATTCTAGCATACAAGGCTGCTTTTTTCATTTTACTCAGTCGATATGGAAAAAACTACAAAAACTTGGACTAAGTAGTAAATACACAGACGACAGCATATTTCAACATAACATAAAAAAACTATTCGGATTAGCATTTGTGAAAGAAGATCAGGTTATACATTACTATGAACATTTACTTGACACTGACTATTTTAAAAATCATGAGGAAGAAAATTCGGACATGCTAGATTACATGGAAAATACATGGATTGGACAGTTAACAAGGAATGGCACCAGAAGAAGGCCAAAATACAATATAAACTTATGGAATTGCTACAAAGCAACCTTGGAAGGGCGACCTAGAACAAACAATTCACTTGAGGGATGGCACAGCCGTATTAATAAAAGTTTCAACACAAGTAATCCTAATTTGTGGCATTTTTTGAAAGAATTAAACAAAGAACAATCACATCAGGAATTTCGAGTCTCCCAAGCAGTTTCACTCGCAAACACAGAGGTAAAAAAGAAAAAATACAGAGACTATGAACAACGCCTTGAGCAAATAGTACAACATTTTAATGAAAATGACAAAGACAACTACCTAGATTCAATAGCGTATAATTTAAAATGTTAAAGGTACTCACGTTTTTAAGAAATCACCAATCCACCATGACAAATCCAAGCGATACCCGTAAATAGCACCAAGCAGCATAATCCAAGGAACCCATAATCCAGAAAGCTAGCCAGGGAAAATCACCATCCAAAAAGAAATCCACATGTGCGATCCATAACAGTGAAATCCAGAAAGGAAATAAAGTTGAAGATCCAAGAAAGTCCGTCGAAAAAAATCACCGATCCAACACGAAAAAAAATCCATGGCTAGGAAAAACCAAAACATCCATCGAATCCAGTAAAAAAAAACTCCATTGGGTCCATGAAAAGGGTGAAAAACCTTGAAAATCCAAAAAGAAATCCACACGAAAGCACGGAGACCCCAACGCGATGGAAACGCTGCACGAATGAACTTTAAAAATGGCGCCTACGTATACGTACAGTAACGCAACCTTACGTAGCATGCAATTACCATATATAAACAAAATGGTCATTCTCATTTCTTAAACAATAGCGCCATCTATTGGAAAAAAAGTATACTAAATGTTCAACGTTATCAGTTTGCAATTTGTTATTTATTTATTTATAATTGAAGTTTACAATAAATATATATTTATTTAACTCAAATATGCAATTTCTGTTCAAAAATACTTAATAAAACATAGTAAATAATAGCAATGTTCAAAAATGCATAATAAAACATATTTAACACTTACCTTGTATTAACATCAATTCGAAAAAAATCGAAAAAAATTCGACATTTTTGTAATTCGACATTTTTATTTTCGACATTTTTTTTTCGACATTTTGACTTTCGAAATTATTACATTCGATATTATGACTGGACACCGGTTTATATGACACCATCCAGACTCCACATGATTAACCCACAACACGCACACACTTGCCCAAGATGTAAGCTGGCCACAGCAGGATTCTGGCATATGGTTTGGCCCAAAGATCAGGATATTCTGCAAAGAAATAGTGAGTAAGACCAACTCCTGGGCCCATAGTGAGTACACCCGCACACCAGAAACGTGCTTATGGGGAATATTACCTGGTGGAAAGAGAACCAAGGCCAAAAGGAAAATAGTGGTCTTCTTGCTCATACTGGTCAAACGCAGGACTGCGATGTTGTGGAAAAATCCAGGGGGTCCATCGAATCAAATGTGGATGAAAGACGCACACCGTCGGGGGATGGCAGAGATGGAGATATTGAAGGATCAGACCTCAACAGACACAGAAGAGGATAGGCAAATGGATTGGGGACAAATGTTGGATGAACTGATGAATACTCCTGATTTACGCCAATCATGACGGGAGACATAAGGGAATGGGTCTACCGAGCATCAAATGCTAGCCTTTATTCGAAATTGGATTAGTTACAGAGAAGTTTATCTGTATTATTGGCATCAATCTGACTGCTCAAACCTGATGGATAAACAGGTGCAAAGCTCCATAACCCCACGCCTCAGACCAGAACATTTAAGTTGCATGTTGAATGCTCTAAGTTTACATTTATGGTTTGAAATGTTTAGTAACCAAGTCATGTCTTATGTGTTGCAGTACTGTACGCACTTGCTGAGAATGTAACTGTAACTGAAGCTGTCACTACTTAACCAATAAACAAGTTAGGTGGTTTGGTAGTTAACTGGCCAAGGGATTTGAGGGTGTCGAATTCTTCCTTAGCGTTTTTTAGAGCGTCCTCGACTGCCTTCCCAAACAGGAGATCACTTTCCACTGGTTTGTCTAAGAGCGCAGCTTGTGTTTCTGCTTTGAATCCCGACTGCCTCAACCAAGCATGCCTTTTGATGACAGTCCCCTCTGCTATAAGTCTACCCGCATTGTCAGCGGCGTCCAGAGTTGCTTTTACAGTGCAGCCTGAGACATTCCTTCCTTCCGCACAAATGCGAGCTAGCTGGCTTTTAAGGGGGTCGGGAGCAGAATCTATTAGTGCTGCCACTTCTTCCCACTGGTGACAGTTGTAGCTAGCCAACAGTGTGGTGGAATTCGCGATTCTGGCTTGGTAGGCTGCCGTGGAAGCTACTTTCCTGCCAAAACCATAAAGTCTCTTACTTTCTTTGTCGGGGGGAGCCTCAGAGGAAGATAATGGTGTACCAGCTCTTTTGCGGGTGTTGGTTACTAATAGAGAGTCTGGCTTAAGTTGACCTCTAATATATAGGGGGTCCGACTGGGCTGCTTTAAACAGCTTCTCCACTCTCGGATTTACAGGTCTTGTCAGGTTTGGGTTGACAAGGGATGGTGCTATTCTGCGTTGAACAGATTTTAGGATGGGAATGGTTTGGGCTACTGGCTTCCTTTCCCCTATTAGTTCTTCCGCAAAGTCCCTTTCTTCCTGGACACCTTGTGTGTCTATGTGGAAGTGGTTAGCTGCCCGAAAGAGCAGTTCATTCAGGAGGGGCTGATTATCTATTGGGGAATCAGACACTGGGGCTTCCCTTTCGACTGGTGAGTCCATTCTGAAAATATCTGGGCTATTTTCTGGCTCATCCTCGTCTTCGTCTTCGCCGTAATAATCTGATCCTGCAGGATCTTCTGGCGTGTCAATTTCCTGACCTTCTATAAGGGAAGAGTTTCCTTGGTCTGTAGGGAAGAGGTAAGAATAGGGTTGGACCTCGATGGGGTCTAAAGGCCTAAATGGTGTCTCGACCCGGGGTCTTTTATTTGAGGGGATAGGGTCCCTTGACCCTGAGGGAGAATCTTCCTGAGGGTTTAAAGCTAGGAGTTGTTCAGGGTGTCTTTCGAAAAAATTCGCCAAGGAAGACATCCTTGACATTACTCTGTCAATGTCCTCGCATGACCAGAGTTTGGAGCTTGGGGTGACCTTGCTGGGACTTTCTATGTACAGGCCCTGAGAAGACTTGAACGGGGAAGTCAGTTCTTTTGTTGTGGAGGATTGCAAGGGTTGTTTCCTTTGCTGATTACCCCCTTCCCCGTGGGTGGAAGTGTGTTTGCCATTTCCCTTATCTTTCGACGCCTGGCGTCGAGAATCGGAGGTGGAATCCCTGTCCTTCGAAGTAGCCTTCGAAACTGGGCCCTCTTTACTCCCAAGTGGTGTACCCTTTCCCTGGGGTGCAGGCTGGTGATGGAAGTCGTGTTCGTCTCCGGACGAGTGATCTTCCGTGATGTTAATGGGCGAGGCACTATGTGCAAGTGTGGAGGCTTGCCTGACGTCGTGCGGCGACCTCGACCGGGAGCGCCCAGAGGACGTCCTTTCGGACCGCTCCTTCTGTGCCTCTTTCCGAGGTTTCGACGACGTCGAATCTCGGGTGGATTTTTTGTGTTTAGCGTGTGTATGTGTAACGCTTTTGTCGCCGGGGGACTTCCCCATAGTCGCCGGGACGGACGACCTTCCGAGGCCGGGGACGTGCGTTCGGCTGTCTTTCGACGCCTTGGTGCCCTCGCCGTCCGAAAGTTCGGCGTCGCTGCCGTCGCTGAAGGTACCCTCCGCCTCCATAGCTGCTAGCTTGGCGTGGTGGGCCCAACGCTTGGTGGAGCGGTCCTTGAGAGTTTTGGGCTTAAACCTACTACAGGCCTTGCAACCCGCCTCGGGGTGGTCTCTGGGTAGGCAAAGATTGCACGTAGCGTGCTTATCTACCCAAGGGTATTTTTTATTACACTTGGGGCAAAACTGAAAGGGCGTACCCTCCATACGCACCTGTGGGCAGCGGGCAAGTGTATGTAGGTAATAAGGTGTCTATATATATAATATCTATATAGCCGAGTGTGGAAGTGTACCACCCCCCACTCTCCCTACTTGTAGGGCCGAGGCCAGCGGCCCAGGCCCGAGCCGAGGCGGAAGCCTCAAGGCCCAATCCGTCGGTATTCGACGTTGATCTCCTCCCCGGTTCGGCGTCGAGATGTTGATCGACGAAGGGTGACAAAACGGGGCAAATTAGAATTAATTTTTGTTGAAAATAAGGCAAAGCCAGGGAACTCCGATGAAGTGCTTCCGACCAGAATGGCGGAAAAAAACAATCTGGGGATCCTAGACGCGTGAGGGATCATGGGTACAGTGGACGTCACACTAGGGATAGTATTACTGGCACGCCCTGTGTCGACGCCCATTTTCGACTTTCGAAAAACAAACTGTAATACTCCGCAGCTTCCACTAGATGTCGGCCTATGCACAGCATGTGATCTAAGCAGATTCCACAAGCCTCAGAAATATATATATATATGTGCATTAGAGGATTCTTGCAGGAAACCACATTTCACTGAGGATTGCTGCTTTGAGGTTTTATAACAAAAGGTTTGGAAAATGTTGAAATGATTGAATTGCTTTTCAACAAGATGTAAGTAGGAAATTGATGTACCTGTATTTGTTTAATGCAGAGATGCTTCAAATAATTAATTCATTTTCTTTTTTTTGTACAATGTAAAGGTACTCCAAGTACATCTGCTTTGAAGATCTCCCAACAGTCATTTCAATTCAGTTTCTCGCACTGTTCCCTTTACTGACTGACCAAGGTTCCTTGAACTCAGAATCTATCACTTGTTAAACAATGCACCAAGATAGCAAGGACCTTGCCAATCCAATGAAGAGTGAAGCCCACTCAGGTTTTCAGAATGTCCACAAAGGTTGCATATGAGAAAAAGCTTTCATGCAATGGATTTTAATAATTTTGGTCATTCTGTAAACCAAAGTTAATATATTCTAATGTGATCATAGATAACAACAACTCTCTCCTTGCGTTGTGTTACTGACTACAAAGGGAGATAAACGGCGCAGCAGCAGTCCTAGAGGTCGTGGCTGTCGGTGCTGCGCACGGCAACACTAATTCACAAGACGCAGAGACAGACCCTACCAGCGCACGGCTATCAACGACACCTGTCCTGATGGAAGAGAAAACTGCCTCTTCTGTGATAAAGGGTACAGTGGTGGATGACAGCACTACATCACTAGAAAGCAACCAACTAGGAACACTGCATATGCAGTGAAAATCCTGCTGCAGCTTTGTGGCAGGATCTTTGATGAGGTTGGGATGTAGAGGATGCTGTTATAAAATTGGAATCTCACTACTGCACAAAGGCCTGAAAACCTATTGGATGAAATGGGCTCAGAGATGGAAAGACAAAGTGACGCTGGACTTATAAACCTCCAAGCTGCTGATGTAATGGAGGATGAGCCAGAAGAATTAGAAATCTTCCCGATGGCAAGTAAAGAAAGGCACAGAATAAAATGATTGAAACAGCTGTAACCACGAACTGCACTGGCACTACCTCCTGATAATACTGACAAGCAGCAAATAATAGGATCACTTGTCCCCACAAATGAGGGAATCAATCCTAAAAGGAAGAGAATAAATGCAAAGAGGAAATTAAATAGAGCAGAGAAAAAGTCGGAACCCTGACTAGTTGGCTCGTTATAACCTTGTTGCGAAGGGGCAAACACAGAGGAGTGGATGAGGTTAAATAAGCAAACAAAAGGAGGTAGAAACAACAGGGTTGACCGGTGAGGAAAATGACACTGCGGATATGGATCACTCCTCCATGGCGGAAACCAACAAGGGATAAGGTCGAGCTCACAAAACGGAACTGGGCCAAACAAGATTCTGAATAAAACACCAGAGGGCAGTTGGAAAATCTTCAAAATAAGCAGCCTTTTTCCTAGTGGGGAGGGAAAATGTCTGAACCTCACTGCCATATTGCAAATCATCCACATGATCCCACAACTGAGAGTACTGATCTCCTGTGACATTGACTACGTGGTCCTCTCTGAAGACGAGAAAACGATGTCCTTAGTGGTATTCTGCTTCACAAGCCCTATAGCCGACCTCATCTTGGCACACCAGCAACTCTTTTTGTGAATTTGCGAATAGTGACAATACAGATAAACCTGCTGTGGCTCAAACTCCATCTGAACCTATGATTCAGGATATACCTGCACTCAATGATCTAAATATGTTAGGCAAAGATGAGCCAATATATGACATGACTTTTGAGGATCAAGACGAATGGACGACAATGCTACCTGCCAGCATCAATACAAACATGGCAGCTTGTAGCAACGTAAGTAACAAGTCCAAATTTAATTCATCTAACATCAATAGGCCGACAATAGATCTATTCGAAGAGCTCATTATTGATTATCTCAAAGCTCTAGCGATTAAATCTAAAAACACTAAGGTTTAACCTAACCAAGGCACCGCAGTCGGCAATGGAGAGCCTTCGAACTGACAGGTCAATAATGATCAAAGCTTCGGATAAGGGCGGTAATGTGGTGGTTTTAAACACTGTATACTATCAGAGGGAAGCTATGACACAATTGAGAGACACTCATAGCTATGCCAAACTACAAAATTACCCATTTCTTTTTTTTTTTTTAAAGAATTTTATTAATTTTCCAACACAACCAACAACACAAACCAAATACGCAGTGCAATCCTAAATCATTACAATTAACATCAATTGGTCATTGTTCACTGCTCCCCTGTTCCCGCCCCCCTCCGCGAGCCTGTTTGTCCTTCACATCTAGTATCTGCCTCACATGGATGAGCGTCATTATCGTCAGATTCCTCTGAATCTAACATTATTCCAAATAGACCAGATATTAATGTTTTCCAAGCCATCAGGGTGCCCATTTCCTCTTCCCAGGACATGCTACTTGCCTCCTGCCACACCATCGTTTCAGCTTCCGCCCATTTCTGTAAGTCCTTCCACCACACCTCCACCCGTGGCTTATAACATTTTTTCCATCCCATAGCTATCCTTCGTTTAGCAAGCACATACGCTAAGTCTTTCAATTTACCCACGTTTCAGCTTCCGAGGCCTGGGAAACCCTCCCAACAGGCAGGCCCAGGCCGTATCAACGGCAAGCATGACCCCTTTCTCTGCTAACTTTTGTGCAACTTCTCTCCAAAAACCCTCAATCACTGGGCACGCCCAAAACATATGTGTCATATCAGCGTTCTCTTCATCGCACTTAGGGCACGCTTGTCTTCCGGCATTCCGGAATTTAGATATCCTCAGCGGGGTCATGTACGCTCTATGCGTTACATACAGCTGTACCTGCTGCAATCTGGCATTCCTAGATACTTTCTTATGGTATCCCAGGGCCCGCTCCCACATCCCATCTTCCATTTGGGCTCCCACCTCTGTTTCCCAATCCAATCTCAAATGTGTCAATTCCTTTCCAACCTTAGCCATTACCATCTCATACAATCTAGAGATGTCATGCCCCCCATCAGTTGTGCCATATATCACTCCCATGTTGGCATCCGGCTCCTCTGCCAGAATTGTCTCAGGCCACCTTAACCGTATCTTCCGCACCAACCTGCGATGCGTTACGTATTGGCCCCCATGTAGTCCCACTTCCTCCCCAAGTCCTTCAAACTCCTTGATGGCCCCTTCGTACCATATATCACCTAACGTAACTAGTCCCACTGACTCCCAATAGGTTCTGATAATCACCCTCAGTTGCTCATCTCCCCCCGCCAAGGCAACCAGTGGCACATGCGGGGAACACGGGAGCGGGTCCCCCATCATTGTACATGCCCATCGCCACATTTTCCACCCAAGCCTCATCATCCCCGGGTACTCCTTTATTACTGTCTCAGGCAACCAGATAATTTCATTCAGGTAAAACGGGGCACAATCATGCCCGAACAATCTAAATTCCGGGGTCTCTTCATCGGAGAGCCATTTGGCCACATACTGTAATTGACACGCAATATAATAGGCCTCAAAATTAGGTAGCTTGACACCCACTTTTTCGTGAAAGTTCTGCAACTTCCAGAGCGCTACTCTATTTCGGGTACCATGCCACAAAAAGTCTCTGCACACCCCATCTAATTTAACAAAAAAGCTCTTAGGAATCATGTGTGGGATATTGCTAAAATAATGCAGGAGCCTAGGCAGAACCACCATCTTAAGCATCGCTACCCGCCCCATCATTGCCAAGGGCAACTTTTCCCAAAAACTCGTGCATTTGCGGATTCTTTCAACAGCCATCTCGGTATTACACCTGTGTTCCTCCTCCACCGTATGGCACACATCTATTCCCAGGTAGCGGAAAGAACTCACAGTCCACGGTACCTGCAACACCGGTAACCTTTCCACAGGGATTCCTCTATAGCTACCCAACGGGAAAATGCTGGATTTCTGGGGGTTCACCGCTATTCCGGATAACTTCGCATACCTTCCCATGACCTCCAGAATATACTGCAGGTTTTCTTCCGGGTATCTCAAATATAATAACAAATCATCCGCATACAGGGATATCAGGTGCCGTTCCCTCCCAACCTCGATACCTATTGCATCGTATTGCTGTCTCAGGTACAGCGCCAGAGGTTCCAGAGCCAATATATACAACATCGGAGACCAGGGGCACCCCTGTCTAGTGCCCCTGCTAAGTTGCCACCTCTCCGATATCACTGTACCCGTCCGCACTCTGGCCAATGGGGCACTATACAGCATCTCCACCCATCTAATGTACCCAGGCCCCATGCCATACTCTCCCAAAGCCGCCAGCAGCCACGCCCATCTGACCGAATCGAAAGCTTTCACCGCGTCTAACGATACGATTGCCATCTCACCATCATTGACACATCCCCATTCGATCACCCGATGGAGTCGCCTGTGGTTGTGAGTGATGTTTCTGTCCGGGACATAGCCCGTTTGGTCCGGGTGGATCAACTTGCCTATTACTTTCCGCAGTCTATTCGCCAGGACAGCCGTTAATATCTTGCTGTCCTGGTTCAACATCGACAACGGCCTGTACGATCCGCAGCTATGCCCAGGTTTATTGGGCTTAGGGAGCGGTATTATGACCGCCTCTCTGAGCGACTCCGGCAACCGTCCCACCTCAAACGCCTCATTGAGCATTTCCAACATAGGGGGGAGCACTTCCGCCCCATATGCTTTGTAAAATTCACTAGGTAATCCATCTGCTCCCGGGGTCTTACTAGTGGTTAGCTGCCTAACAACCTCCTCCAACTCCTCTAACGTAATTGGAGCATCTAGTTCTTCCCTTTCCTCTGTGCTTATCTTAGGCAACCCAATGTCTTGCAAAGTTTCCAGCATTTCCTCCCGGCTACCTCCTCCTCCATCCCCATACAATTCTCTATAGTAGTCCGCAAATTCACTATTTATTCCCTCCTGGGTCTCTACCACCTCCCTATCTTCTCTAATTATTGTCCTAATCAGGGCTCTCAGGGTTTCCCTTTTGTATAGCCAAGCCAAGAGACGGCCCGTTTTATCTCCTCCTGCATGTTGTCTCTCAATGTACTTTTTGTAATTGAGGTTACAGAGCCTTTCCCAGTATACCATGCACTGTTGCTGTAGTTTAAGCACCAGCTCGGTATCCATGCACTCGCTTTTTAGTTCTCTCTCTAACTCGCCTTCCACTCTTTGTAAATCAGCCAGAACCCCATCCTGCAGGTCTTTCGATTTAGCAATGGCCACACCCCGCACCACCACCTTGAAAGCCTCCCACAGTGTCCCTGCCGAGTCAACACTGCCTGTATTCACCTCAAAATAACTAATGATTTCTTCTATTACATCTTCCCGAAAAGCCGGGTCCTTAAGCGCCTCCGAACGGAGGCGCCACATCGGAATCCGTGCCCTAGGGCGGCTGTATTGCCACCCCGCCACCAAGGCGAGTGATCCGACAGGACCCTCGCTTTATATTCTATACAAGAAATTTCTACCATTACATCCGACGTGGCGAAGACATAATCAAGTCTAGTATGCAGCTGCTGTGGGGCCGAGTAGTGTGAATACTGCCTCTCGTTAGGGTGCTTAATTCTCCACACATCTACCAGTCCGAAGTCATCTAGCAACGCCTGCAACGCCCGAGCCGCTGGGGCAGGCCTGACCATCTTGTCATCTGACCTGTCCACTACGGGGTTCAGCACACAATTGAAATCCCCTCCCCAAATCACTGCGCCACCCACACAACAGCTCAAGTTGGCGCACATAGTCTAGGGGCGTACGTGTTTACAATGCACACCTCCTTATTCTCCACCACCCCTTGCACCGTGGCCAAACGCCCCTCAGTATCCACCAATTCCTGCCTCAGCTGAAACGGGACGTGCGGCGCCACCCAAACCAGCACACCCCTAGCATAGGCCGAGTACGTGGACCCCACTACAATACCTTTCCACTTTCTTTTCACCAGCTCCAGTTTATCTCGGGACAAATGCGTTTCTTGTAATAGCGCGATGTCTATTTTCTGTCTTTTCAAATACAGCATGACCTTGTTCCGTTTTAGATAGCTATTGAGCCCCCTGACATTCCACGTCAATATTTTAAGCTCCCCCATGATTCATCAATACCTTTCTCCTTCCCTTCCAACCTCCCCCATCCACCTGCGCAATCCAGAGACAATGCTAGGGCTATTCCCTGTAGGCTCGCGATTAAACTCAAACTCCCCAACACTATATACACACCAAACTCCCAACTTCCCTCCCCTACACCCTCCCATCCCTTCCCCTGCAACTCCATCCCCAACTGTTGCCTAGCTCCATCCCTGGATCTCAGGCACCCCCACATCTAGCCCTGTCTAGTACGCTCAGAGCTCAGTAGGGTGAAGTCGCCCTAGTGGCCACTTAACTATTAATACTAAATGGGGGTGTGAGGACTAGTCCCGAAAGGCTCCTGCCTAAAGCAACAGCCATAGTGCAAACAATGCATTATCTGTCCCATTCCAGGCCCGTCTACAAACAGGCCACTTCAGTGACTATAATCAAGTCCCACAGTCTCAAACAACACCATCTCCAATTACTGTTTACTTATCTCCTTTGCCTCTTCCTTCCGTCTGGACATCTGGCTCCTGGGGGCAGCCCTGCGTATCTAGCCATCCCATGGCATCCTCCGGAGTGTCAAAAAAGAGAGTTCTGTTTTTATGAAAGACCTTCAGCTTTGCTGGGTAAAGTAGCATATATTTCTGCCCCGCCTCTCTCAGTCTCCTCTTGACCACCCCAAAGTTCATTCGGCTCCTCTGCACCATCAGGGTGTAGTCCGGGTAGGCTGTTATCTTTGCCTCCCCTCGCATGATTGTTCCACCTTTCCGAAAGTGTTCCAGAATCCTCTCCCGATCTCTATAATTAAGGATCTTGGCAATCACTGGCCTGGGCGGGTTGCCTGGTGGCGGCCTCCTCGTCAAAGCCTTGTGTGCCCGCTCCACAGCAAATCCCTGCGACAAAACGCCTCCAGTGATCTCCTGTAACAGCATGTTTTCAATAAACTCTGTGGGGTTGCGGCCCTCTGTTCCCTCTGGTATGCCCACAATGCGGATGTTGTTCCTTCGGGCGCGCCCTTCCGCTTCCTCCGCTCTGTTCTCTAGGTTGCTCACTCTTTGCGCCAGGGCATGCAGTTCCAGTTTATGTGTGGTGCAGTCAGCCGTGTTCGAACTCCCTTCTTTTTCCAGGCTCTCTGTGCGCTCCGACAGGGACCTCACGTCCTGTCGAAGCAGGTTCACTTCCTCCTGCACTTCACCGACCTTATGGTCCAACACAGTTTTCAAATCAGCCACTACCATTTCAAGCTTGGCCTCCCAGGCTGCTTTCAAATCAGCTTTCAGCTCCGCAATTGCAGCCAGAACCTCTTGATAGGGGCTCGCGGCGGCCATGCCTCCTGCAGGCAACTTGTCCTTGCTCTTAACACCCTCCGGGCCCGTCGGTGTTCTGGCAAAATCGTCCAGCGTAGGTTGCTTAACTCTCTGTCTGAGAGGCTTGTTAGCCATGACGCACTCGCAGTATTGCGCGGGTCCACCCACTTTCACTGCTCCACAATCAGGGGGAGAAGGGCACACTTTCCATTCCAATGATTAACGCCCTATCTTATCATGGGGGGCCACAAAAATTAAGAAGCTCCACCAACCTTCGCCGCTCCCCACTCTCTCCACCGACGTATACCTCGTCGTGCAATGTGTCTCTAATTTCTCCTCCTTGCAATCTCCGGCTCGCCCACTTCCACTTACAGACCACGGTGTAGAGCATCCACCATAGCCTTATCCCTGAATGCGGTGGTGCCACCTCCCATGCAGTGCGCCCCCACAACTGTCACGTAGTCCCAACGGGGCAGTCCGTTGCCGCCTTTCGTGTCTGGGGCGACCTTCACACCCGCGTCCCTTCGCGCAATGGATTGTGTCCTCCCACGTAGTTAAAAAATTCCTGCATAGGAGTACTCCGTGTCACTGGTCCTGCGTATCACTGAGGCAATTATGCCGCTAGAAGTGCCCCCGATCTGTTCAGGATTGCACTGGCACAACGTAGTGTGCCTTTTAATTGCAATACAGCATATTATACTTTCAATGTTATGTTGCTTTGTTCTGCGCCGGCAGCTCTGCAAGGCTCTGCTCATTACCTTGGGACACCATCTCAGGTGCCATTATTGCGCAACTTCCATCCATACACTGGCCTTGCATAGGTGGACCTTTTGTTATACACGTCGGTCCTTCTCTTCAGTCAGCATTGGCTTTATCACTCCCTCGTTGCCTGCCGGTATGTCGGGCTCCCATGCCCTTCGCCTCCACGATGCGAAGTCGGATCGCGCGCCAGGGCTCCCCGCCACAGCGTCCCCCGGCAGGGGCTAGCTGTAATCTGAATGTATCCTATTTCGGACACATTGCATTTCCTGCCCAGCCTCAGCTTCACGGTGTCTCTCTCTGCCCGTGGGCGTCCGCCACTTCTCTTCCTCCGTCACAATGCCGATCTTGCATCCAGCAAGTCTCACCACTCACGCCACACTCAGCCGTCTCACTGCAGAAAGGTAATTTCAGGATTATCACGCTCCGACCGCCATAAATCCATGCACTTTTATTTTCGGTCCTCTTTAAAAGTTATATGCTGTATAAGTGTCATAAAGGCACCCCGTCACGCCGCGGGTGTACGGATCCTTTCTAGCGCATATGTCCGCATCTGGAGGACCGCTCTGTCTCTCCAGTCTGCTACAGTCATCTCACGGCTCCTCAGTCAGTCGATTCCTTTGTCTTCGCTTTCGGGCGGCCATCTTGCCTCCTTCTTCTGTCCGGCCCACAATTTCTTCTTTTGGAATTATCTCCTTCGCGTCTCAACCGCACTCCACGCAAGCCTCGGCAGGCACAGCCGCTCTGTTCATGAGTCCACACCTGGAGTTGTAGACATCTACAGGCGTATTTTCATGCACTTTTAACACAGGATCAATGCAGGATCAGAGGAGCTCCTTCGGCGCACGTCTCTTCACATGGCCCTCTTGGCCACGCCCCCAACTACCAAATGACCCATACCCTCAGTATAAGAAAGAATATGATGAAAAACGATCACACTGACATGAACAAGGCCTGATTAACATGAAAGAAAATACATATTTGACCAAAGATCATCCAATTACCCCGATAATTCACTTTATCCCCAAAATCCACAAATCTATGTCCAAACCACCAGCACGGCCAATAGTTGCATCAATTGACTCACTATTGGAAAACACATCAGAATTTGTGGATTTGTTTCTGTTCCCATTTGTAGAGACCCTTTCGTCCTACACGAAAGATACCACGGCCTTCCTCAACCAGATTGCTGATATTCCC
Source organism: Ambystoma mexicanum (assembly GCF_040938575.1). Classification (NCBI taxonomy): domain Eukaryota; kingdom Metazoa; phylum Chordata; class Amphibia; order Caudata; family Ambystomatidae; genus Ambystoma; species Ambystoma mexicanum. The sequence continues at coordinate 91,267,814 of NC_090937.1, read as the reverse complement.
TGGCATCATGATTTTCATCTGGTGACATTAGACATGGTCTCACAATATACTTGTATTTCTCATTCTCAAGGTCTTGTAGCGGTGAAAAGATACCTGTGGACACAATCTCTTAGTTATCGTGAACATTCACAGGTGTTGCTAGATATGCTATCCTTTATCTTGACCCACAATACATTCATGCTTAACCAGATTTTTTATAATCAAGTCTGTGGTACCACTGTGGGCAGTGCAGTAGCCCCCACTTTTGGCAACTTATAAATAGGGCCTGGGAAGAAAGCCTGTTTTCCAATGAAGAAAAAAAGAGGTACACTGACAAGGTTATCCTATGGCAAAGGTACATTGATGACCTCTTTATCATATGGAACAGCACAGAGGCGGAATGGATGGCCTTTTTCTATATGTTAAACCAGAAACATTTGAATTTATAATTCACTGAACACCATCATAGATCTGAAATAGTCTATTTGGACATTAAGGTCAAAATAGTGAAGGACATCATCACTACGGAATTATACAGGAAAGACACCAGCTGTTTTACATACTACAAGTGCACACCCCACGTGCCTTAAGAACAGCATTCCCTATGGGGAGTTCCTCCGGAGTAAGAGGAATTGTAGCGAAAAGGTGATTTGGAAGGACAATGCCAAAAAAACGGCGGCTCGATTTCTAGCAAGAAGCTATCGTAAATGCATCATTAATAAAGTGTACAATCGTGGCTGCAGCAAAACTAGAGAAGATATACTTATCAAACAACCAGCATGACATAAAAATTCGCAAGAAAGAGGTGATCATTTCATTCGATTTATCACTACATAGAACCTTGGTGTCAAAGGAATAAAGCAAAGTCTGGGCAAACATTGGCACTTGCTAAAACGAGACAAAGATATCAGTCATCTTCTCCAAGCAAACGCAACAGTCACATACAGGAAACCTGCTTCCATTCAGACAAAATTATCACCAAGCATGTTTCAACCTGTCAACACTCAAGACTGCAGGCAGTTGGTTTCCCAATCGAATGCCTGGTTTTTTCACTTGTGCAAAATGTAAAGCATGTCGCTTTGGTTTGAATACAAGAAAATACATCCATCCACGAACAAGGAATGAAGTGGCAATCAAGAAGGAAATCAAATGTTTTACCCAATTTGTAATCTACTTCATCACCTGCGGATGTAACATGTGGTACATAGGCAGTACTAAATTGGAGGTATGACTGCGCATCCTGCAACATCTGCGAGCGATCAAAAACCGAGATATCTTGCTAAACACTTTGAAGACAAACATCAGGGTAACATTTTGTATTTCAAATACTTTGCAATTGATACTGTGACTGTCCATCCCTGGGCTGGTGACAGACTCAGGAGGCTCAGATAAATGGAATCTCGTTATATAATGTACTACAATACTACATTTCCAGCAGGCCACAATCGAGATGAAGAACTTTATACATTTATTGGGGACTAATAATCTGAGCCAGACCTGTCAGTCACACTCTCATGGGTACTCTGTTTTAACAACAAAATGGACATTTTCAAGTTCGTTTTATCTTTAGTGTATTATAAGATTGGCAAATCTGTAGTTTGGAGAGTATTTTGAACTTTCACTTATGTACAGTGTTTTAACGTTTGCTCTATACTCTTTCTCTCCCTTTTTTAGTTTGTATTGTCATATTGGAACCTACACACACTTTTATCTATCACAATGAGGATTTGGTACAAAAACTAGCAGATGATATTTTAAGTATGCCAATTGCAAGTATAGAATTAAGACTGTCTATTCAGCTTATTGAAGTTTCAAGAAAGCATAGGACACTGGTGCCCGCAAGGGATAACTATCAGCGATCTTCTGCACAAGTACGGAGGACAAGTGATGCCTTTATACCAGCTCAGTGCACTTTTATATGCCCAGAATGGATGTAGTATCCTTAAGGAAATACCAGTACTTGCGTTTACAGCACATTGCACATTTAAGAACTTATGGAACACTGGCGCCCGTAACGGGTTCACTGCCAGTGATCATCTGTATGATATACAAAGACATGTGATGTCTCTATTAGATTTGCACATTGCACTTTATACCTAGACGGCCAGTAAACCCACTTGGGAGTATCCAACCAATGCCACTTGTTGTTGCTCACTGTATAAGAAATGTTTTGTCTGCATGGCTAGAATTTGCACTTTATTCGTTTGGACTATATAATTGGGCCCTATAATAACTAGTAAAAAGGCCCATGCCCAGTATATTACATTTTATAGCACTGCCACTTAAAGGAAACTGGCGCCCGCAAGGGACTACTGCCTAGTGTCCCACCACAGAGATGTTTGGTTTACATCATTACAGTGCCTTCCATAGTGAAGCCCTGGCACCCGCGAGTGTTAACTGCCTGTGAGCCGTCATATAATGCCTTAGGCATCTCTCAACTCCATGTCAGCACGTCACACTTTATACATTTAGATGGCAGCTAAACCCACAAGGGAGGTTTTTATACGGATATTCATGTACCTTTTAAAAATACATATTTACAATGTATATTGGCTTTTTGCACATTGTATAACATAATTCATTTAACGTGGAATCATCATGCTGCTAGTGGGTATTTGCTTATATAAACATCCACCGTTTTATGGATTTAGTCTGCACTGAGCATAAGGCACCTTTGAAATATGAGGCATTCACAATCCAGCACAATACGGATGAAAAGTTTCCTTTATGCTGTATATGCTGTTTTATTAATTCGCACAGAGCACATTTCACTTTATAAGACACAAATGTTAACATAGTATCAAACTGTTAAGGCATTGTATACCATCGATGACTGGTGGAAGAATGGTAACATAATATAACATAGCAGGCATTCACCCACAAGGGTTGACGGTCTGATACAGCTTGCCATGCATTTTTCCGTTGTGTTTACTTATCTATTTATCCATCCATCCAATTGTCATCTTTATTCAAATTATTTACCATACATTAATGTATTTTACATTATACATGTGGATGCAATGTTTGGATTATAATGCTGAGGACATACACTATTAATATAACACAGCAGGTATTCTCCCACAAGGGCTGACGGTCTTATATAGCTTGCTATCAATTTACCGTTGTGTTTATTTATTTATTTTTCCATCCATTTGTCATATCTATCCGAACTATGTACCATACACCAATGTATTATACATTATACATGTGGATGCAATGTTTGAATTATAATGCCGAAAGTATATACCAAAGTACTTATGCAATCGATGACATTCCAAGATGGTGTCTCCCCTTGCTATAACTGCGCTAACAACAGAGATGTAAGACCAAAAATCTGCTATAAAATACAAGTCCTCTTTCCTTTGCACTTAACCTGGCGAAGCCTGCCTAGGGTGAAACACGTTGTTTTTTCCTGCTTTTGCTGCTGCCCCTTTGTCCATCGGCAATGTATCAATAAAGGACGTGTTTGCACAGCAAGGACATCTGGGATTGAATCTGTAATTTAATTTCTATGTGTGCCTGAGTGCCGCTGCAATTTAGACTGTTTCACCGTCTGCCCTTTTCCTTTCATATATATGGGATACATTACTCACCGTAATCGTATTTCCGATGCTTGTATCTGCTTAGATTCACATGCTGTGCATAGGCCGACATCTAGTGGAAGCTGCAGGGTATTACAGTTGTTGTTTTAAAAATTCGAAAAGGGACGTCGACAGGTCGTGCCAGTAATACTATTCCAAGTGCGACATCCGCTGTACCCATGGTCCTTCAAGCGTCGAGGTCCCTCAGATTGTTTTGTTTCTGACATGAGGTATCATGAAGTGCAGCATGAGTACAGGTGTATCCAAGCAGTTATGTATCAGACAAGCTCATAAAGCATCCATGCATCTTCTCTCCAAGGTGAGGAGGGGTGGGTCGCATATGAATCTAAGCAGATACAAGCATCAGAAATACAATTACGGTGAGTAATGTATCCCTTCTGAGGCTTGTGGAATCTGCTTAGATCACATGCTGTGCATAGATTAGCGAGCAGTATTAGGAGAAGGTGGTGGATTGTGAGAAGGTTCATTGGCAAACAGATGTTTTAGAACTGCTTGTCCCACCTGTGCTGTGTATCTGTCTTGGAATGTGTGTCAATGCAGTAGTGCTGAGTGAAGGTGTGTACTGAGCTCCATGTAGCTGCTTTGCAAATGCTGGGACATTTGCAATGAAAGCCAGAGTGGCTCCTGTGCTCCTTGTGGAGTGAGCTCTTGGCGTGAAATGCAGTGTCCTGTTTGATAAAGAATAGCAGAGCTGTATACCTCTGACTATCCATCTGGAGATGGCATTCTTGGAAATGTGGTCTCCTTCTCTGCCTGGTGCTACGGAGACAAACAGTTGATCTGTTTTCCTCAGCTGTCTGGTCTTGTTTACATAGTAAAGGACCGCCCTCCTCACATCTAGTGTGTGTAGTTTAACATCAGCTGAGCAGGTGGGGTTCTGGAAGAAGGCCGGTAGCTCAATGGACTGGTTTACGTGAAATTTAGAGATGAATTTAGGAGAAAACCTAGGATGAGTGCGTAAAACCAGTTTGTCCTTGTCTATGAGAAAGAAAGGATTCTGCACTGACAATGCTTGTAATTCACTAACTCTTCTTATGGAAGTATTAGCCACTAAGAAGGCAGTCTTGTAGGTCAGGTGCTTAAGACTTGATTTATGCATCGGCTTGAAGGGTTCCCCCATGAGCGTTGTGAGTACTACGTTGTGATCGCATCCCGGCGGAAGGTTAGAAACGGGAGGGTGGAGTTGTTTCACTCCCTCCATGAATGCTTTAAAGACCGGCACCTTCCACCACAATACTTTATTGTGCGAGGTGGTGTAAGCCGATAAAGCCGCCAGGTGGACCTTTATAGAGTTGAAGACTAACCCCAAATCTAGCAAGTGGAGCATATCATTTAGAATATGTGATGGAGTACATTCTATGGGGTTTATTTATTTAGACTGGCACCAAACTACAAATTGTCTCCACTTGTCGAAATAACAGTGCCTAGTGTTAGGTTTTCTTGCTTCCTTTAGAATGTCCATACACCTCTGTAAGGTTAAAATGTCCGAACTCTATGACTTCAGGAGCCACGCTGCCAAGTTCATAGACTGAGGTTGAGGATGCACTGTTTTTCCCCCGTGCCGAGTGAGTAGGTAGGTCTGGCACGGGAGTTTGATGGGATTGCCAGTTTACGCAGATGTGGGTACCAAGGCTGTCTTGCCCACATGGGAGCAACTAGGATGAGCGTCCGTTGTTCCGTGTGAAAACCACCTTGTTCAAGCGAGGAGCGGGTGGAAAAGCGTAAGCAAACCTCCCTGACCAATTAATCCAGAGAGCGTTCCCCTTGGAGCCTGGTTGTGGGAACCTGGATGCGAAGTCTGGGCATTGCTTGTTTTCGCTTGTAGCGAAAAAGTCTAGCGTGGGGTAACCCCATTGAGAGAAGAGTTGATCTACGACTTCTGTGTTTAGTTGCCACTCGTGTTCCTCTGGTAGGGGATCTCTGCTTAGAGAGTCTGCTAATGTATTGAGTTCCCCTGGAACGTGTTGTTAGGATAGGAATATTTTCTGTTTGGGTGCCCATTTCCAAATCTGTTGTGCTAGTTTGGACAGATTTGGAGAATGTGTGCCCCCTGTTTGTTGATGAAGAACATAGCTGTTGTGCTGTCGGTGAGGACTTGTACCAACAGATTTGTTAGCTGTATCTCGAATTCCTGAAGGGCCTTGAATACCGCCAGCAGTTCTAATAGATTGATGTGGTTCCGTGCCGTGGTATGAGTCCACAGACCCTGAGCCGTGTGATGAAGGTGATGAGCTCCCCACTTGGTAAGTGAGGCATCTGTCATCACAATCGCTTGCACGTCTGAATCGTGGAAGGGTTTGCCCCTTAACAGATTCTCCCTTGTCCATCAGCGAAGGTTTTGTACTAGTGTTGGCGAAACGACCACTAGATCGTCACACTAACCGCTTGCCTGAGACCACTGTTTCGCCAACCACTCCTGCATGGGATGCATGTGCAGGCGTGCGTGCGGCACCAGGTAAATGCAAGATGCCGTTGTGCCTAGCAATCGCATAGCTTTGCGTACGCTTATCTGGTGACATGCCTGATAATGTGGTATTTGCAGTAACATGTTTTGGACTCTTTCCTCTGTGGTGAAGACCCTTGTGTTTATTACAGCTCCTAGGAACTGTTTGGTTGTGCTTGGCACTAGGCTTGATTTTTTCTTGTTTATTGAGAAGCCCAATTGAAAGAGAAGATTTATTGTTCTTTGAATGTTTGTCCTGCAAATCTGGGGGGTTTCCCCTGTAATCAGCCAGTTGTCCAGGTAAGGGTTCAGTGGGATAGACTCCCTGAGCAGGTGCGCTGTCACCACCGCTAGTACCTTCGTGAATACCCTTGGAGCAGAAGCTATGCCGAAGGGTAGCACCTTGAATTGGTAGTGCTGGTTCGCTATCTTGAATCACAATAATTTTCTGTGCGCTGGGAACATTGAAATATGAAAATAAGCACCTTTCATATCCAGGGTTGCCATGTAGTCCCCCCGCTTTAGCAGGGGGATTACTTCTTGTAGCGTAGTCATGCAGAATTTTTGTGGCTTGACATATTTGTTTGCATGGCGTAGGTCTAAAGCTGGGCGCATTGTTAGATCTTTCTTTGGCACAAGGAAGTAGGTTCAATAAATACCCTTGTTTACCTGGTTCGCCAGGACGACCTCTATGCCGTCCTTTAGGAGCAGCGTTGCGATTTCCTCGATATGGATGCGCTGTTCTTCCTCTGAGTGTGTCTTTTGGCATAGGGGATGGTTCCGGGGTAGCTGGATTAGTTCCACACAGTACCCGTCCGCCACAGTGGATATCACCCATTTGTCTGAGGTGATCCCCTCCCATGCTTGGGTGAAGTTTGAAAGGCGCCCTCCTACTGGAGAGGCATGGGAGGGCACCTGAAGCGGGTTGTCACTGTTTTGGAGGTGTTGCTCCACATCTAGCGATGGAGGACCTCCCCCGGGCCGCGAGATCGGCGCTGCCCCCTCTGGTAACCCTGTGAGGCTTGGCCTTGATTATTACCCCAGGATGCCCCTTGGTTTTGACCATACCCTGAACCCCTCTGGGAATTTCATCCTCTAAAGCGAAAAGTATTATTCCCTCTTTGGCCAGAGGGTTTATCTGTAAGTTGTCCCAAGGACTTTAGGGTATCATACTCGTCTTAAGCAGACTTGAGTGCGTCCTCTACAGCCTTCCCAAAGGGGATGTTGGGCTTGACAGGCATATTTAGCAGTGTTGCTTGAGTTTCCTGCTTGAACCCGGATTGGCAAAGCCAAGCATGGCGCTTAATAATAGTGCCTTCCGCAATAATTCTTCCCGCATTATCAGCGGCGTCTAAATCATTCTTTAGGATGCAGCTAGAGACTGCTCTGCCCTCTGCTGCTTCTTGGTCAAACTGTGTCTTTAGGGGCTCAGGGGCTGAAGATAGAAGTGCGGACACCTTGTCCCATTTATGACAATTGTAGCTAGACAAGTGAGTAGTGTTGTTAGCTACCCTAGCCTGAAAGGCAGCAGAGGAGGCTACCTTCCTGCCCATGGTGTAGAAGCGTTTGCTTTCCTTGTCAGGTGGAGCCTCAGAGGAAGCTAATGGAGTACCAGCTCTATTTCTGGTGGTAGTTACTACCAGAGAGTCTGGCTTAAGTTGGCCCCTGATATAGAGGGGGTCTTTGGGCGCTGGGCGAAAGAGTTTCTCAATGCGTGGGTTAACCGCACCAGTTTGGTTTCGTGTCTCTAGAGAAGGCTGGATCCTTCTCTGGACGGATTGTAGGAATGGAATAAACTGAGTAAATGCCTTTTTATCTCCCAGGATATCCTCAACAAAATCCTTGTCCTGCTGAGTCTCTTGTGTTTTGATTTGGAAGTGCTCAGCAGCCTTAATGAGCATGTCATTCAGAAGAGGCTGGTTGGCAATAGGCGAATCAGCCACAGGTGGGTATGGGTGATGGGAGAGGCTATATTGTACATATCGTATAAGTATCCACAGCATCCTCCTCATAGTCTGTGTCATAGAGATCAACGTAGGGGGGTCAACCTGGGATGGGATCTCTGGGGTTTCCGGGTGAGACCGCTTAGAAGGGGAGTGAGTATTAGGGGCATTTACAGTGGCCTGAGAGCCTGAGGCAGCTGTAGTAGGAGGAGTGTTTTGCATGCTTTGGAAAGCTGCTGGGTTTTTCTAAAGAAATTACCAATAAAGGTCATCCTCTTCATGACCCTGTCTATATCTTCACAGGTCCATTGTGCTGAACTCGGAATGTACATAGGGTCTACTGTGGAAGTTATAGGGCCTGTTGTGGAAGTTATAGGGCCTGGTGAGGCCGTTAGAGGGCCTGGTAAGGACTCTTCTTGGAAGGAAGTGAACTCTTGATAGGTCTGTGCTGTCTTTCGACAGTCGGGGTCTGTCATGTGGCGAACGGGACCTCGAATGCCAAGTGCTCCCTAGACATTGTGTGGCCTTTAGTCGACGAGCGCGGCGAGTCTCGGGCCTTGTGTATGTGTTTAGGAGTAGGGGCAGTGTGAGCGCCGGTGCCGCCGGGGGATCGTCCCCATAACAGGGCCGCTGGCCTGTCTGGTGGGGTCAGGGGCTTGCGCTTGGGAAACTAACGTCTCCTCTTGACCTTCGCAGTCCAAAATGGCAGCGACGCTGCCATTGCTGAAAGTCCCCTCCACGTCCATGGTGGAGTCGGCCTGCATGGTGTGGTGGGCCCAGCGTTTCATTTTACAGTCCTTCAACATCTTCGGTTTGAAGAGCCTGTAGGCTCGACAGTTCTCCTCAACGAGATCTCGTGGGAGTCAGAGGTTGCACACTAAGTGCTTGTCGACCCACAGGAATGTTTTCTTACAACTTGGGCAGAACTTAAAGGGGGTTCTATCCATGATCATATCTAATGGCAGCTCGGCGAATGTAATGTAGTAAAAGGGGCACCTTTCCTCCCCCTCTCTCCCTACTGCGAGGGCCGAAGCCTGGTGCGGCCCTGCCGGGCCTAACGGATTTGTCGAAGAGTCTTCTCCGATGATTGTCTTCCTTCACCGTTGACGAATGATGTCGAAAATCCGTGATCGAATATAAAGGATAGGAAGAAAGACTATCAATAATTATAATAATCAAAGGCGCAAGCCGAAAGAGAACTCTCCTTTTTTGCGTCCGTCTTCGATGGCGGAAAAAAACAATCTGAGGGACCTCGATGCGTAAAGGACCATGGGTACAGTGGACGTCACACTAGCGATACTATTACTGGCATGCCCTGTCAACGTCCCTTTTTGAATTTCAAAAACAACAACTGTACTACTGCGCATCTTCCACTAGATGTCGGCCTATGCACAGCATGTGATCTAAGCAGATTCCACAAGCCACAGAAATATATATACACACATCATTGTTTCATTATGAATATTAATGATAAAATACACCGAAAAACGAAATGTAAAATCTGAGGCAGCAACAATGTTTTCAAATTCATAAAATCCACCATGTCATATCGAGATCTCATGTTAAGCCAGCAAAATGTGTAATATATTTCCATCTAATGTGCATAACAGCAATTAATAGGCGCCCAAGATGCCAGCAGGATGCTGGACGACATTGCCTAAAATGTTAACTTCCGCAATATTCGTTATAAAAAAATATTTCTTGGAATTCCGTTAAGTGTTTACAAATGAAATATCATATACATGTTTGATTTCAAAGGGGTATTATCACATTTCCAAACAAACTCAAAATCAGAAGGCCACACTGCACAGTTTACAGCTAAAGGTTGTTGGAATAAATGCAATTTTGTAATCACAATTCATTCATGTCAGTTATGAATAAAACTAAAACAATTATGTAAACCGTGATTAAAAAATATAAATGGGTAATATACATTTACAGAGGGCTTATCTTGTATAGCAAGATACAATCGAGTTTCATGCAATTTCGCAGCAGCTTGGGTTAAGAGCAGCTTGTCCTCTTTGGTCAAGAAGCACCGATTATTATAAAAACCTAAGTAAGCCTACAGACGCTAATGTGGCGATAACAGCAGCAAGACATTTGGAGGCACTCCCTCTAACCATAGAGAAAATATCTTCCAAAATAAGATTGTCTGAATCAACTCTATCATTAGACCAGATCAATAAACACAGAATGGCCACTTGTAGAGATATCGCGAGACCCTCTGGTCTCGCGAGATCTCACCCGCGGCCGGAAGTGCCGCCCCCGCGCTCGTAGTGCGGATTACGAGGGAGCAGAGGACAGGAGACGGACGCGTCCTGTGTGCTTCTCTCCAGCACAGGCCCCAGAGCCTATGAGGAGACCTATTAACTATGTACTAGCTTAACCACAGTTTAAGGGCCTGTTGCCCATTGACAATCTTTCATTATACTGTTACAGATAAAGTCGATGTCTACTGTTAAATAAAAGGACATCAAAGAAGCTAAGACGCCTCCTGTTATCTGTCGAGATAAATATACAACATAATTGGCGACGAGGATTACCACTGAAACCCGCGCGGAACAATGCAAGGAGCGACACCACCACCGCCCTTCCTGCAAACTCCAGGTAGACCTGCCATTCCGTGGCCACAATGGCAACCCTTGTTCACGACGTATGTAGAGGCCTTGGGCGGTGCAGGCTACTCGGCGGCGAGACACAGGGCGATGTTACTTAATGCTCTGGGCATCGAAGGGCAGAGGGTGTTCGAAAGTCTCACCCCGGAGCCGGTGGCAGGTGACAACGATGACGTTTTCAAGGAGGCCGTAAGAAGGATTGTTAAAAGGTTCGCCAGCAAAGAGCATACGGTCCTGCACAGAATCCGGTTTTATAGCCGCAAGCAGGAAGTCTCAGAACCCGTTGATGACTATGTTACCAAGCTGCGCGAACTGGCGGCGCTTTGCAACTTTGGTAACAATGCCGAGAGCCTCATCTGCGACATGCTGGTGGTTCACACCAACAGCAGGAAAGTACAAGACAAGTTCATTTTGGAGAAGGAACTGCTGCTGGATAAAGCGATTGAAATAGCGAGAGCGGTCGAGGAAACGGCCGGGAGAAGGAAAGAACTCGCAGGAGGCCACAGTCCTGCCGAAATACAAGCAGTGGCGTTCCCCCGGAAGAAAGAGAGGCAGGTACCCGACACGAGAGAAGGGAAATGGGGGAAGAAAGAACCACTGAAATGCCACAGGTGCACAAGCACGAAACGCACGAAACACCTAGCGTTCGACAGAGAGTGCCCGGCCAGAGACAAAGAGTGCTCGGTATGCAAAAAAATTGGTCATTTCTCTATTGTGTGTCGTTGGCGCAACAAGAAAATCATGAGCGTAAACACTGACCACAACACAGAGAGTGAATCGTCCTCCGAAGACGAAGGGAGACCTACAGTTATCATGGTGAACAGCCCACGGGCTAGAAGAGAAAAACCCCATTGTGCAATCAAGATCAATGGGTTGGAAACAAGAGTCATGGCTGATTCAGGTTCTCACCATAATACCCCTGCACACGTACAAAGAGATGATGGGGACAGAAAAAGTCCAAGTGCTCACCATACGGCACAGGCCTACGGTTTTTGGTGGGGCGTCAGTAGACCTACTGGGCTACATCAAAGGGAAAGTGGAGTTTAAAGGAAGAGAGACCACCACCAAAGTCTATTTCAGTCAAGAAGGCCCGGCGGTATTAGGATGGGATGACCAGGCTAAGCTGAAAATCAGACTGGACCCCAGCATGGAAGATTAGGTACTGTCAGTCAGTGGGAGGAGTACACCAGTAGCTAAAGGAGATTATCCTAAACTATTTTCGGAGGAGCCAGGACACATCAAGGGCTTCGTCCACAAAATATTGCTCAAAACCAATGCGGTCCCAGTCAAACACAGAGTAAGGCCAGTACCAGCAACTGCGAGACCCACACTCAGAAGTCAATTGGACAGAATGAGGATGGATGGCGTCATTGAAGAAATCGAAGCTTGTGAGTGGCTGAGCCCAGTCGTACTTATAAAGAAACCGAACTCACAAGAGTTAAGAGTTTGCATCGATCTTCGCAGCCTAAACTTGGAAGTTATCACGGACAGCTACCCACTACCGAGCATTAATGAGTTGATCCTCATGATGAAGGAAGCCAAAATATTCTCTAAACTGGACATGAGGAACGCGTACCACCAAATACAATTGCACAAGGAGTCCAAATCTCTCTCTGCTTTCATCACCCGTTTGGCACGTACCAGTTCACCAAGATGCCATTCAGCTTATCATCAGCTGCCTCAGCGTTTCAACGAATGATGGATGCTCTACTACAGAACATCAGAAACGTGGCCTATTTCCAGGATGACATCCTTGTCTATGCAGGGGATGAACAGACCCACGATGCCACATTGAGAACAGTCCTCACCAAACTGCAAGAAGCGGGAGTGAGATTGAAGTACGAAAAATGCGTATTCATGGTGAAAGAAGTTGAGTATTTGGGGTACAAAATATCAGAGAAAGGCATAAATCCCAAACAAAATTTAATGCAGGCCATTACTAAAGCACCGGAACCACCAACAAAGACAAAGTGAGGTTATTCCTCGGGTTGGCGGAGTACTATGCTAAATTCATTCCCAAATTCTCGGAAACCTCAGCGCCGCTCCGCGAACTCCTCAAAAAGGGATTGGAGTACACGTGGCAAGAACCCCAGAAGAAAGCGGTGGAAAGCATAAAACGACATATAGTAGAAGCGCCGTGCTTGCAACCGTTCAACCCTGAGTGGGGTACAGTCATCACAACAGACGCCAGTGCATACGGACTAGGAGCTGTGTTAACTCAGAAGAAAGGTGACACGGAACATGTGGTAGCTTTTGCCTCGAAAGCCTTATTATCAGCCGAACAAAACTACTCCACCATAGAGAAGGAGATGCTACCGTGTGCATGGGCCGTAGAACATTTCAGAACATATGTGTGGGGCACAAAATTCAAGTTAGTTACCGACCATAAACCCCTCATCCACATGCTCAGCCCAGGCGGCACCAAGGTGTCAACGCCCAGATTAGCACGCATAGCAGCCAAACTGCAGGAATATACTTTTGAGGTACAACACATCTCAGGATGGAAGAATTCGCAGGCGGACTGCATGTCAAGATTGCCAGAGGGCAAGGACAATGCCACCACCTTCCTGCAAGAAGAATGCATTGTAGCATCCATTACAGATCTCAAGTCACCAGACTACCTAGAACTCAGTGAGAAACACTGGATGGAAGAAGACGGAAAGGATCCGACCATGGCGAGGATCAGAGAGTGGATCAGAAACGTTTGGCCAAATGAAAAGGCAGTTCCAGAAGGTATGAGACCTTATTGGAAAGTGGCAGATGAGATCTCAGAGGCCGACGGAATAATCATGAAAACGGACCAGGTAATCCCGCCCACGGGTATGAGGAAGACCATTCTCTGCAGAGCTCATGCGGGCCACCTGGGGAACACTATGACACGTCGAAGAGTGAGGGAAGCCTACTGGTGGCCGTCCATGGATCAAGAGATCCGCACCATGATCGAGAGATGCCATGAGTGTCTTAACAGTGACAAGCGCCTAAAGATCAGACAGGCGCCGCTGATCCCCACGGAAGTCCCAGAAGCAGTGTGGTCAAAAGTAGGTCTAGATTTCATAGGACCATTGGAGGCGATGGCGCCCGAACATCGGTACGGCATAGTGCTAGTGGACTACTTATCAAAGTGGGTCGAAGCCAAGTTTGTTCCCAACATCACCACTGCACCAACAGTAATAGAGGTCCTTACCGCCATTTTACAGAGGGAAGGGCTCCCCATTGAGTTAGTAACGGACAATGGGGTACAACTGATTTCCAGGGACATGGAACTATTCCTGAAGAAGCACCACATACACCAGAAGAAAGCAGCGCTATATCATCCCCAAGCCAACGGGCTTGTCGAGAGAGCCAACAGGTTTATCAAGGGAGCTATCCAATTAGCGACTGCTTCCGGGATGGACCCGCTCAAAACAACAAAAGAGGCCATAGCGGCTCACAGGCTGACTCCCAACGGGTTCACCCAAATCTCCCTGTTTCGCATGTTGAGAGGGAGGAGAGCAGCCTCCACGCTAGTGTCACCATGTTTGGCCAAAGTAAGAGAAGACGAAGAAGTAGACATGTCGGAAGTGGTATGGAGAATAGAGAACAGCAAAGCACGCATGAAAATATGGAGTGACAGAAGAAGAAGGACCAAACAAGGGTCAGATGTTAAAGAAGGAGACTGGATCAAAATACGGCTACCGACCAAGGATCAAATCACGGGCTCACGGTTAAGCAGACCCGTAAAGGTGATTCACCGAGGAACCAACCACGTCCGCACCGAAGATGGGTGCACATGGAACATGGAAAGAGTAGCCTTGTTTGAGAAGAGGCAAGAGAGCGAGAAGACCGTGGAAAGATCTGAAGCCGAAGGAGAAATGGACTATGAGAGAGGGGAAGAACGTGACCGATGGCAGAGAAAGGGAAGAAACTGAGCTGGAAGCGGATGCACCCAAACAGTGCACAACATCACATCTCCCCTTTTTTAACACATTAGATAAACATTGTTACCCCATCTCTTCAATTAGTCTTCCAGGCATTTGCGAGACGGCCAGCTCCTCTTCATTTTCGGTCATCTCTCCATTCCCTAGATACGAATCATCTGAATCTGAGTCATGCCGGTCAGCACTGGTGGGGTACCATGCGTGCATGTCCTTATCAGGGCATTTGCTTAAGTGTGAGGTGTTTTGGGTGATTGTCTTGCGAGACCCCCCTTGAGCTATCAGCATTGTTCCTCTTTTGTCTCTTAAGATCAGCTGTTCCGGTGGAAAAGTGGGATCCTCCTTCTGAGCCCTGGGCTGTTGCACTACCACCTAGTCTCCCACCTTTATATTGCTGTCCTTCATTTTCTCCTTTTCTGCCTGGTCACGAGCCCTGATTTGTTGCTCTAGCAGGCTCGTGGGATGAGTAATCAGGCCCTCTCGTAGGCGAGTGTGGATGGCTATCCCAAACATGAGGTCTGCAGGACACACTCCTGTGGTGCTGTGTGTCCCGGTATTCCCTGAGCAGCTGGTATAGTGTCTTTTCGAATGGGCTGTTGGTGACCTTGGCCACCTGCAGAGACCGTTTGACATTCGCCATGAAGCATTTTGCAATTCCGTTGGCCTGTGACCATAATGGTGTGATCCCGTGTTGAAAACTCATGTACCTAGCGAAATTCGTGAAGTCCTGGCTAGTGAATGGAGGACCTTTGTCAGATTTGATTACTTTGGGGATGCCATAGGTCGAGAGCATTCAATCCAGCACAGTTATGACACATGTGGCAGAGGTGGACAGAATTATCTGGCCATCCGGGAAACAGGAATGTTCATCAATCAGATCTAACACATGTGATCCATCCCGCAGTGACCCAAAGAAGTCCATGGCCAGTTCCTCCCACACTCCCTCCGGGAGCAGGGACATGTGTAAGGCACTGGGGTGAGGCGGTGATGCTATGACACGACATGTGGTGCAGTTCTGAACCTTGTTCTCCACCATGAGTTCAGCTTGAAAAACCAGACCTTCTGCCGTAGCACCCTTTTAGTGGACACCACCCCCTGTGCCCCTCATGGGAGAGATGGACAACTCGCTGTCGGAGCATTCTGGTCAGCAGGACTCTACATCCTTTCATGAAAATGTGGTCCACCACCACCATGAGTTCATCCTGCACCAGCTCCAGGCTACATACATCGTCCTGCATGGCCACAGCCTGACTCTTCACCTGCACCCTGGCATGTTTCTTTTTTCTCTTGGATAATCAGCCTGTGATGATGTGTAAGGCTGGATCACATCTGACTCACTCCTGAGGGTGGCCCAGTCAATGGGTAAGAGTTGCATGTGGTGCACCACTTAGTTGAGGTATGCATCTGCGATGGACGGGCCAGTGGAACTCGCACTTATTTTTATGTAGTATCAGGCCTGCTGCCTCAAGTGCAGAACATACCCGGTGAAGTGCAGCATTGTGCTCCTCAGTGGATTTTCTGAAAACCAGGACATCGTCTGAGTAGTTTAGGCAATTTGGTATCTGCCGAATGACCTTGTGAATTTCGTTCTGAAAGGTTTCAGCTGCAGATGATATTCTGAAACTGAGCCGTTTGTAACGGAATAGGCCCATGTGTGTTACAAATGTGGTGATGTATCTTGATTCCGGAGCAATTTCTAGCTGGTGATACCCCTTGGTGAGGTCCAGTTTCGAGAATACCTTGGCTTCGTGGAGCAAGTGAACCATGTCTGTGATTCAAGGCACCGGATGCCTTTCTCTTTGTATTGCCTCTTTCGCGCTCCTCATGTGTACACATAATCAGATGGACGCTTCTGCTGCCTTTTTGGGGACTGGTACTATTGGGGATACACAGGGCGTGGGCCCTACAGCGGGTTCAATTACTTGTTGGTCTAGTCGTTTTTTGAGTTCATCCTCCACCTGTCTATGTATGTTGATCGGGATGCCCTGATAATGTTGGGCTATCCGCTTGACATTTGGGTCTATGTGAAGCTGTATTTTGCCGTTCTTTGAATAATTTTGGGAATGCTTTTTCGATTCATCAACTTTTGCCAGATATTTATGTGCCATCAACTGGTAGAGGACGTGTACCACCCCCATCTCTACTGTGGTCTTGAAACTGAGAATACACCCACTGTTTGTCTTTGTCTTCAAAACGTGGTGCTGGAGACGTGCTGCATGTGACTTGTGCAAGCATACTGCAGAAATGACTCCTCTGCATGGCTGGGGTGTGGGGAACCAATATGGGTAGATGCCTGTGGTCGACGGACTCAGCTTTGGGGGTTGCGGGAGACTATTATACACCTCTTAATTCAGGATGTTAACTGTCACCCCTGTGTCGATGAGGAACTCAGCAGGGGTGTTGTTAACGTGCATGATCAACGTAGGGCTGTGCTCCTTGGACACATCATTATTCAGTGTCCACATGTAGCCCTTCTTTCTTTGATCATCTGTAGAAGATATAGGGCCTCAGTACACGGTAGGCGGTGAGCCATGGCGCTATTAGCGCCATGGCTCATGCCGGTAAAATACCGGCACCGCCTTGGCGGAAAGGGGATTTACCGCCCCATTCCAAGGTTGGAGGGGCGGTAAATCCCCTTTCCGCCATTGCCCTTCCCCATTCCCATTTCTGCCCCATAGGGCTCTATGGGAATGGGGAAGGCGCTAATTACGGCACCGCAATTTTGCGGTGCCGTAATTAGCTCCGAGGTCCCTTAGCGGGTTGGTATTTAACGCCTGCTAAAAGCAGGCGTTAAAACTCCAACCCGCTAAGGGACCTCGTAGTAAGGCGGCAGGGATTTACCGGTACCGGTATTTTACCGGTGCCGGTAAATCCCTACCGCCTACCGTGTAATGAGGCCCATAGAGTTGCTGCTTGATGGTGGCCGCACCACTATGTATCAGACATGTCAGTCTGATGATCAGCGTTCACCACGGGAGTATGACCTGGTGCTCTCGCCTCTTTCCACCCTTTATCTTCTTGTTTCACTGATGCCCCACACTACACACAACTGGTCCGTGTCGCTCGCCATCTCTCCATTGGCATTCTTCTCCCTTGTGGCGGTAGAGGGGCATTCTTGCAGACAGCCTGAAAGTGATCTTCGCCTCCGCAGGCTGCAGACTTTTGTTCCAGTGGTGGGCACATGCTGGGATATAGTAGCCACACTTGAAACACATGGCTTATCTGTGTCTGGAGGCACTGCTGGTCGTTGCAGTGATTTTGTTTACACTCTTACCTTCTGCCTGTTGAGGCTGTATGGTCACTTTGTTCATGTTGTCCATTTCTTGATCAATGGCGGATTCCGTGCGGGCAAGTGCAGGTATTTCTTCAAGGGATCATTCTTTCTGCAACAATTTCTTTCGGAATGCTTGAGACTCACATCCCCCGATGACTTGAGAGCGCACCGCTTCATTGTTGGAATATTGGTGGAATTCACAATGTTTGATCTTGATGCGCATTTACGTTACAAAATTGTCAAAGTTTCACCCTTTTCCTGGCATGTCATGTGAAAAATGTGGCTCTCATAGTCCACATTCGTTTTAGGTGCAAAATAGTTAGATAGCGTTTCATGTAGGTCTCGGAACGATGATGTCTCCATGTCAAATGTCCCTCACCACCAGGCCCACTCTGAGTGAGAGCATATTCTTCACCCTCATATCGTCGGTGAGACCCAAGAACCCCACATGAAACTTGAAGTCTCTTAGCCATCACATCCCAAATTGTTGGTGTCACGCAGGTCAAATTCAGGGAGCAGATTCATAACTTGCGTCTCACCTGGTGTTTGTTGAAAAACATCTGAGGGCTTTGCTGACACAGTTGCTGGTACCTCACATCTCACATGGTGTAGTTTTCTTTACTGGTCCCGAGAAACATGTGGTTGACGTGTTTTATGGCACTTCCCTTTTCTCTTGTCACGCAGGCTGAACAGCCTTGCTTGGAAGTGTCTTCTGGGACACCAACAGCGTTTTCCTTGTCCCTTTTACTCTAATTTCTTTCACTTTCTGGTTATTTGTATTCTTTTGCAGCTGTATGTATCTGCAGCAGTGCAGATCTAGGGTTCACCAGCAGCCTAGTGTGCTTAACGATGATGATGTTTGTTTTATTTCTCTGTGTGACGCTGCATGTTATTGAAGTTCCCTGGGTGGCACCAGCAGTATCTTCTGCTTTTATTCCTCGGGTAGCGCTGTGTACACTCTGCGCCAACTGTACCTTCAGTTTTGATTCCCCGGGTATCGCTCTGTACTAGCAACGCTTTCGTGCCCGCTGCAGGTAAAACAGCGGAAGGAGAGAGACTTCAGGAGGTGCACCGACACGCTCCCAGTGCTCGACTGCACCCCTCCTGCTGCGCCGCCTGCCTCCGGGCACCTGCCAGTAATGAGATAAAAGCATACCCGTGCAACGGCACATACCCGGCCAACGCAGCCCTTACTCACGTGGTCTCCCGGGTTCCTTCACGTCACCTGGATGCGCGCAGGTCGCACCGGACAGGATCCGCTGGATGGCCTCTCCCAATCGTCGCCAATGTAATGGCCCTGCCCATAGCTGCAACAGAGAACTGCCCCGCTGCTGGTAACAGCAAGACACACACACCAGCTTTTCACGTGCAAACTTCTTTACTTATTACATTAGCCTAACTGCCCATGCGCCCAGACCCCTCCCTAGCCCAACGTCACTTCCCATGTTTCTTGGCCCAAACGTGTATATGCATCACCCTCACTCAACATGCCCCTCACTTAACAACTAGCCATGGCTGCAATTTGATAAAGATTACTTAAGTAAAGAACCTACCCCTAGTAAATCCATTTGAATGCTGATAACAACTGTAAAAGTTAGGGGTCACAGATTAAGCATAAACATTGCAGTTATTTCTACTATGTCTACGCTTAATATAAAAGTGTGCAAAAACTAATTTGCACATACTTTTCAGCGCTACAATGATATCTGGATCATGTTTTTGTAAGCAGCAAGGTGCAGTGCAGAGGGACTGGATGGAATGTGATGTGTGTGTGTGTGCACAGTATGTTTGTTTGTAGGGCAGAAGACAACAGCGTGATTGGGGGGGGCAAAAAGCAAGACTCTGTAAATGCCACTTTTGGGAATGGACAAACACCATTTCTAGAGGAATATCACTCTTTGCTACCTACTTTCATTTTGGCTACTTAGATTTGTAGGTATCAAGGGGAATCGATGCTAGGTTTCCTCTTCAAAAGCTGATATCTTGGACATGCGTCTAACATGGCACAGACAACAGACCTGGCCCCACCACCTCTCGTACACCACTCGATTCCCTGGGAACAATGTTACCACTAGCACAGGCTGCCTCAGAACACCCCTCCCTATTTAATCTCTGAGTCAGGGGTTGTACTGTCATGCTTAGGACTCAGGGCGTATACAATTCATGTGTCCAACGATATTTTCAGACAGCGCGCTGCATTCAATAACTTTGTATTTCAGCGGGTGAGACAATCTAGGACAAATTAAAGAATTTGATTCCGAATTGAGACTTGCCAAACTGTTAACAGCCGGAAATCTAGAAAAAAGGGAATTCAGCCTGGCAATTATTGTCAGTGGCACACACAGAATGTAATAACAATCACCCCTGTATAAGTGAACAAAGGATGCTCTTCTTTTTAATCAGCAGAAATGAGATGAAAATGGAACTGATGTTTTAGTAGGGCAGATAGGAGACGTAGGACCTCATTCACAAAAAAAGCACAAAGTCTGCACTCAGTAGTTAGCGTGAGCAAGAACATTGCAAGAATGAAATGAACAACGCTGCAACCTGATTCATGCAATTAAATTTGTGCTGAAACCTGCAGCTCAAATAAAATATAGTAGCGCCCGGAACACCCACAAAATGCCCCCATGGCAAACAGAACATAGCGCTGTCAAACAACTATTGTGTCTGCCCCATGTAATAAAGTAATCAAGAATTATTCACCAGCTATCACCATTACTACCACTCCTCTCCTGCGACCGACAAATCCCTATAGCACCACCTCCACTAATCTGAGTCCCAAACCCCTAACGTAAGGCAGCACCCACAAGTCCGACCTTGTCCCAATACCCCCACTAATCTGCACCCGAACTCCCTAACGTAAGACAGCACAAAAAGTCTGCCCTTATCCCATTAGCCCCACTAATCTGCGCCCCAAAACCCTAACATAAGGCAGCACCCGCAAGTCTGCCCTCTTCCCAGTCCAATATGGAGCACTTACCTACCTCAACTCCTCTGGTCTGTGCCTACCATGAAGTACATCTACAAAAAAGAAGACCAGGTCCTGCATTCCTATGGAGAAGTCTAACGAATAACATGGTATCATTAGCTGTGGACAGCAATTATTTACAAGTTGATAAATTGGTCAAATATGCACTTCATTGGTAGTGTGAAAAACCAGAGGGCGTTTCACGACCTAGTCCCCGGGGATCCCATACTCAGGTGGCCAGTGGAAGGCCATCCCTTTTGGATCCCGACCCTGGGGGTGGACAAGCAAGGGAGGATCACCTGGGTAATGGGTCCTCTGAGAGTGGGGGAGAAGCACCTAATGGTGACACATGGTATCCCCCTTTTTCCACAACCCATCTAACCCCTATCCCCACTTATTGCATGGGAAACTACAACTCCCATAACTCCTCCCCACTTCTCCCTGACAAAAGTACTGCACCAAAGAAGATGAGGCATGAGGTTAGAAGGATTACCTCCCCTGACTTGCACTGGCCCTGTTCCTGTAATGAGGCCAGTCAGAGTCAGGTATTTAACTCAAACAATGTACACCTGCCACATTTTAGCACTTTCTTTGAAGATAAAAGGTGGCGCACACAAGCACACTTGGAACGAGGCTGGGTACGAGAAGGAACAGCTCTTCCAAAGCTCTTCAGTGGAAGGTCAACGGACTGATCGTCAGTGGAACAGATCAAGAGAAAGCCAGGCAAGATTTCCATGCTTTCGGGAGGCCATGAGCATTCTAAAAGTAAAGCCGAGAGAGCAGAGGAAAAAAAACTTCAATTTGCCGGAAAGCAGCCCGCGACCCTCCCAGGTGAATGGTAGAGTTGGGGAGGACCAGAAGAGCGTTGGTAATGGCCTTGAGCTGCAGAAAAGAGATGAAAGAAATCCAATTAACATAGCCGGTGAGGTATTGAGGGAAACAAAAGTATGGCTGAAGTTAAAGGAAAAGTGACTGTAATTTGAAAGTTGAAGGTTGCGACGATAAAATGCGAATTAAGAGAATAATTGTTAAAAGACAAAGATGCAAAGTAGCAGAGTGGTCCTGCAAGAGAAAGTCACACATTCGAAAGTCTCTCTGAAATGTTTGTGGAATTTGAAAGATATTGCAAACGGAGGTCCAAGGAAACCGCAATAAGGAAAGAAGGTTGAATAAGAGAAAAGTGAACTGTGTGAACTGTGAAATATGCCAAGAGGGCAAAAGTAAAATATAAGAACCTTGGAGAAAGGCCAAGAAGGCGAGTGAAAGAGAATAAGATCTAAGAAATAAGAATTACAAGTACCAAGAGTTAATTGGTGTTGAATATGAACTTTTGAAAAGGCCAAGGGGGCAGACTAAAGAGAGTGAGAAGTATTGGTGCCATAAGATGTTGTTTATTACAAATTGAAGGATTGTAGTAAGAGAAGTTGAAGTGGTCATGCAGAGGTGTACGTTAATTCCTTGCAGTCTCGAAAGTCTTCGATAGTGAAAAAGATATATGAGATAAAAACATGGGGAAGGGAACCCCCCCCCCCCACCAAAGAGAGACAGGCTCAAGCCGGCAGAGGGAAGTCTGTGCAGAACTGTGAGAAATTGTGTGATAAGTGAAAGAACACAGGCTAGAGCCCGGCAGAGTGATGCCTGTGCAGAACTGTGGGAAATTGTGTGGTAAAAGTGGAACAAAACAGGCTTGAGCCCGGCAGAGGGAAGCCTGTGCAGAAATGTGAGAAATTGAGAATTTATGAACTGAGTCTTGATGGCAAGGTGGGCGAAGCATAAAGAAGTGATTGAGCTACCAGAAGTTGAAAGCCTAAGAATGAACTGTTGAATTGTACCAGTAAGCCAAGTGTGCAAGACTGACAGAATTGTGCCATACACCCATCCTTTGTGTTTTGAGAAACTCTCTAGACACCATGGGGTTGAATCTGAGGAAGGGAGTTGGTGCTGAAGCCGTTCTGACATTTCGTTTTGAGACACTATTTTCATTTTGTATTCCCTTAACACATTTGTTATTCTAAGAAGGAGGGCAAGATTAGGTTTTCTTAGTATAGTCCTTTTTATTTTGATAAGACTGTCTTTGACATGTTTGTTATTGTTTAATGGTCGAGATTACTCCCAGTTTAGAGTTAGGGCCAGTAAGGAATTTTACCGTTCCAATCAAAAGTATAAAGATTTTCAAAACTTGTATCCATTGTGTCTACTATAGATACCATGCCTTCCTGGCATATGGTGTCAGGAGTTGGATCCGATTCAGTTTATAAAAATGGAAGACTCTATGTTGATTATTGTTGTACCACCAGTTGGGGATTAATTTATTGTTAACATTGAAGACTGAGACCAAATTCATACCAAAAGAAGGCCCTTCTCCTACAAGCACACATCCCTATTAGATATCAAGATCTGTTTTTTCAGTCCCATTTGTTGCTGGATATCTGCCGATTTCCCATTATCATTTACAGCAGTGGGACCATGTAATCCTGAAGATAAGGTCACCTCATACTTTTATTAGAACTAGTGCCCTAGATTCCTTCCTTAAAGGGAAATCCGATCTTGCACGGAGCTCCCGTTCCACCTCTACCTTACCAGTAACAGACATGAATTTTCAACCCGCAGCATCCCAATCTGGTTCCAAAGCTGAGGACTTAGAATTCTTTGAGAGCAATCCCGAAGAAGAAGAAGCTGGGTCAATCCTTTTTCTCTCAGAGTCAGAGGAAGAATCAGAGAGAACTTTAATACCTTATACAAATGTGGGCGCCATTGAAGACGCTTTAGCCCATCAGAAGCACGCCTTCAGTCAGGCTTGGAACAATTAATCACCATCCGCACTAAACCCCTGTTACACCTCAAGATATTCTACAACCATACCTAGAGGGTGAAGACTTGGGGAATTTTTTCTTAAGTATGAAAGGTTGGCAGTGGAGTTTTGGTGGGATGATAATTTGAAAATCTGTTATTTAGGACCATTACTGAAAGGTGAATTACAAACATTGTATCTGTTACTCAGTCTCCAAGGGGATGCTACTTTTGCATATATTAAAGAAGGTCTCTTGCAAAGGGTAGGACAAACTCATAATTTCTACAGACAGAAATTAAGAAATATTAAACTCAACTGCAGAGAAACTCCCTTAGAGTTGGCGGAGCGAGTTAAGAACACTATTTCTCTTTGGACGGCTACAAATTCTCTACCCAAATTAATAGAGATGTTAACCATATAATGATTTATTAGCTCTCTATCTCCATCTTTACAGAAGGAGGTCCTTTAATTGAGCAAACCTACTCTCACTTTAGCCATTGAGACAGCACAAAATTATTCAGATACCAATAAACCTTTTAATTCCCTCCATAAATTCGAGGATATGAGAGATCATAAAGCTTCCTCCCGTGCGACACCCTTCGTGTCAGAATGAGGAGGAAATCCTCACAAAACGAAAGAAAGGATGGGAAATGACTGGAATAAGTATGAGTTTTAAAATACAGAATTCAAAGTCAGAGACGAGGGAAGGAAAGATGAGCCTAAGTTATCTAAAATACAATTGCCTACCTGTTATTCATGTAAAGAGGTTGGTCACCTAGCTAGACATTGGGCCTCATTATGAATTTGGCGGTAGCCGTGCCGGTAAAACCAGCACAGCTGCCGCTGGAGTCCTTTTTTTACCGGCACCCGGCAATGGGCAATTACCGGGCATTCCGGCCCCGCCGGACCCGGTAATTGCCCACTGCAGCGTGCTTGTAAGTATTAGTCCCTATTCCCATTGAGCCCCATAGGGCCCCATAGGGCCCCATAGGGCTCAATGGGAAATGGGTAGCACGGTAGAGCCGGCAACGTTAATAATGGTGTTGGTGCTACCGTGAATGTCTGCAGGTGGGTGTCGGTCCGCCAGCCAGGTTTGACCTGCCGGGCGGGAGGGTGACCGCCCGCAGAACTCGTAGTTTGCCGGACCGGCAAACTTGTAATGAGGCCCATTGTCCCAAGAATCAGAAAAAAGAACCCATGGAATTAGGATGTTTAATGGGGGATGAATGAGAGGAGCCAGAAGAAAATATTGAGTCTGTTAGTGGATGTTTCTGTCATTCACCTAGTGCATTTACCTACGAAAAAGCATCCATTGATGGAAAAGTTTAATAGATTCAGATAGTAAGCAAACAGTAGTCAGAGCAGACCTGATCTCGCAGAAGGATCTCTAAAAGCAAATGCAGGTCAGAATTACCTGCGTGCATGGGGACAATGAAATGTATGCCAAAATACTAGTTCCCATTAATATCAGAGGGCAGCACATCAGCATACCTTCTGCCATTATAGTAGAGGTAATCATCGGTAGGGACTTTCCCAACTTCTCTATGTTAATACAGGATGTGCCATCACAGCTCTCTCAATTTTCCCATGTTGAAAATTGGCAATCCGACGTTTTCTTTCCTACGACACCAACATGGGATTGGTCAAAGTATCCATCTAATAACTGTGCTATGCCAAGTGTTTCTTCAATGGGTAGCCAAAGTCCCAAGGAAAAAATATGTGGAAAACCTGAGAGGCCTTTCACCTTTTTTCCTAGGGTTCTTCAGTCCTAGGGAATAGAGGGGAGTCCATAGAGACTAAAAACAAAGAGATCTTATGTGAGATACAACATAAGAATAAGAAAGACCTACCAGAGGCCTTGTGAGATATTTGACAGAGTGTCCTGTTGAAATTAATCATTCTCCCCTTTTTTGGGTAGGTCCGTGAAGAGAGTCCAATTCACGGGAGATGCGATGGTTGATGGACTTACATCCATGCCGTTTCACAGTTGAACACCGAAAAGAGAAAAATCAGAGCAACATTTTCCTTCCTGGTTCTCCTGTGAAACAGATTTGTCCACATCACATAGGGGAAGGGTATGTGAAAAAACAGAATGTGTTTCATGACTTAGTCCCCTGGGATCCCGTACTCAGGTGGCCAGGGAAAGGCCATCGCGTTTGGATACCGAACCTGGTGGTCGATATGCGAGGGAGGATTACCTGGTATGGGGTACCTTGGGGAGTGGGGAAGAAGCACCCAATGGTGAGACATGGTATACCTTTTTTCCACAACCCCTCTAACTCCTATCCCTGCCTATTTTATGGGAAACTACAACCCATAATTCCTCCCCACTTCTCCCTGACAAAAGTACTGCACCAAAGAAGATGAGGAATGAGGTTAGAAGGATTACCTCCTCTGACTTGCATTAGTCCTGTCCCTGTAATGAGGCCATGCAGAGTAATGCATTTGACTCCAACAATGTACACCTGCCACTTATTAGCACTCCCTGCGAAGATAAAAGGTGGTGCACACAAGCACACTTTGAGCGAAGGCTGGGTACGAGAAGGAGGAGTTATTCCAAGGCTGTTGCGAACCAGGCTGTGGAAGGCCAACGGGCTGATCGCCAGTGGAATGGATCAAGAGAAAGCCAGGCAAGATTTCCATGCTTTCGGGAGACCGTGAGCATTCTAAAAGCAAAGCTGAGCGAGCGGAGGAAAGAAACCTTCAAGTTGCCAGAAAACGGCTTGCGACCCTTCCGGGTGAACGGCGGAGTTGGGCAGGAGCAGAAGATGCATTGGTAACGGCCTTTAGCTGCAGAAAAGAGATGAAAGAAATGCAATTAACATAGCCGGTGACTTATCGAGGAAAACAAAAGTCTGTTTGATGTTAAAGGGAAAGTGGCTGTAATTTGAAAGTTGAAGGTTGCGCGTGTGCCGATAAAACGTGAATGAAGAGAACAATTGTTAAAAGACAAAGATACAAAGTAGCAGAGTGGTCCTGTGAGAGAAAGTCACTCATTCGAAAGTCTCTGAAATGTTTATGGAATTTGAAAAATATTGCAAGCGGAGGTCCAAGGAAACCGCAATAACGAAAGACGATTGAATAACAGTTAAGTGAACTGTGTGAAATGTGAAATATACCAAGAGGGCAAAAGTAAAGTGAACTGTGGAATATACCAAGAGGGCAAAAGTAAAATATAAGAACCTTAGAGAAAGGCCAAGAAGGCGAGTGAAAGAGAATAAGAAATAAGAACTACAAGTACCAAGAGGCAATTGGTGTTGAATATGAACTTTGAAATTAAAAGAGAATAAGAACTACACATACCAAGAGGTATTCCTTTTACATATGAACTTTTGAAAAGGCCAAGGGGGCAGACAAAAGAGAGCGAGGATCATAAGGACCAAGAAGTATTGGTTCCATAAGATGTTGTTGATTACAAATTGAAGAATTGTTATAAGAGAAGTCGAAGTGTTCATGCAGATGCGTATTTAAACCTGACAGCAGGTCAGGCTCTGTTTACACATTGGCATGACCAGAAGGCCAACATGGGGGAGTTTATGCCAGACCAGCTTGTCTTGGTTATGGTACCTACAAGGCAGAGCGCCTTGCAGGACAAATGGATTGGACCCCTCAAGATTGTGGGTAAACGTGGAGAGGTCAATTATTTAGTGGACTTGGGCAACCCCAAGGAGGCCCCTAGGGTCTATCACACTAACAGTCTGAAGGCTTATGTTTCCAGACCAGAACTAACAGCTTTGCTTCTAGCCTCTGATCAAGAGGAGGCCTCTCCCTGATATCCTCAGGGGAAAACCCTCAGATGAGACGAATGAAGGAGTAAAACTCTCTTCAGATTTGACTCTGCAACAATAGGAGGAGTGCAAGTCTCTGTTTAATCAGTTTGCCTCCCTGTTTTCACTGACACTAGGCTTGACCCTTGGGGCCAGCAGGATATTCTCACTGGTGACATTCTCCCTGTCAAAAGCAGGGGTTACAGAATGTCAGATCATGTAAGAACCCACATAAAGAGGGAGGTCAAGAAGAGGCTTGATCACAGGGTTATTGAGCCATCTTCCAGTCCAATGGCTAGTCCAGTTGTACTAGTACCAAAAGCAGGAACCAATGAGTTGAGATTCTGTGTGGACTACAGAGCTCTGATTGCAATCAACACGACTGATGCCCATCATTTACCCAGGATAGATGAGCTGGTGGACAAACATGGTTCAGCCAAGTTCCTGAGTACATTTGACCTGACCTCAGGCTATTGGCAAATAGCTCAGACAGACCATGCCAAGGAGAAAACTGCATTTTCCACCCCAGGAGGCCTCTACCAGTTTAAGGTTATGCCATTTGAACTCAAAATTGCACCTGCTACATTTCAGAGGATGGTGAATCAAGTTCTGAATGGGTTAGAGGACTTCTGCATAGCATACTTGGATGACATTGCAGTGTTCAGACCCACTTGGGAAGAGCATCTTTACCACCTAGGATATGTTTTGCAGGCTCTGGAACAGGCCCATCTGACCATAAAGGCTAGTAAATGTCAAATTGGTCAGAGTAAAGTGGTCTACCTTGGACATGAGGTAGGAGGAGGTGAAATAAGGCCATTGCCTAGCAAAGTACAAGCTTTACAAGACTGGACCACCCCTACTACTCAGACCGAGTGAGAGCCTTCCTAGGTCTCACTGGGTATTACAGGAACTTCATAGAGAACTATGGGACCATAGCTTCTCCCTTGAATGTGATCTCCTCACCCAAATTCCCCAAGAAGGTCAGGTGGAATGAGGAACAAGTTACTTACCTGTAACTGTTGTTCTCCAGCATGGGTCTGGCATGGATTCACATGCTCATGAATATTCCCCGTCGTCAGGCTGGGAATCCTCGGTAAAGAAAAAACCAGTATCAGTTTCGTTTCTGATCTGTCTTTCGTAGTAGTAACCAATCACTGATCTCTGCGTCATACTGACCACAGGCAATGACTGCCCTCTACCTAAGCCCCGCCTCTGGCAGCCATCTTCAGATTTGGTAGCACGTAAAGTGGCAGTATGACCAAGTGAAGAGCCGCAGAGGGGTAGGCGGGAGGGTTCGCATCTGAATCCATGCCAGACCCATGCTGGAGAACACCAGTTACAGGTAAGTAACTTGTCCCTTCTCCAGCATGGGGTCTGGCATGGATTCACATGCTCATGAATAAAGAATACATAGCAGTACACACATGCACAACCACGGGAGGTGGCAAAGGCTCAACATTAAGCATTACATCAAACTCAACATTAAGCAAATCTTACCTCCTCACCAGGCTCACCTTAGGCGAACAGGTTGCGCAGCACTGCTTGGCCGACCCTGGACTCCTCCCTGGAATCCCGATCGACGCAGTAGAATTTCGTGAAGGTGTGCGTCGACCTCCACGTAGCAGCCCTGCAGATCTCCAGCAAGGGCACACCAGATAGGAACGCCGTGGTGGCTGCGATCGCTCTGGTGGAATGGGCTCTCGGACGGCCAGGCAGAGGTCGGTTTGCCAACCGATGACAGTACATGATACAGCCGGAGAGCCATCTGGAAATGGAAGCCTTCGAGAGAGCCTTCCCCGGATTGACAGGTCCAAAGTTCACAAAGAGATGTGACGTCTTCCGAAAACCCTTCGTGCGGTCCACGTAGAACTTCAGCGCTCTAGCCACATCCAGCGAGTGCAGAGTCCTCTCAGCCGGCGACGAAGGCGACGGGAAGAAAACAGGAAACACCAAGGGTTCGTTGAGGTGGAAGTCCGACGGCACCTTGGGCATGAAGGAGGGGTGCGTCCTGAGCACTACCCTCGTGTCGTGAAAAGTCAAGTACGGGGCTTTGCAGGAAAGGGCCTGGATCTCTCCCACCCGTCATGCGGAGGTGATGGCCACAAGAAACGCTGTTTTCCACGACAAGAACTTCAACGGGGCCGAGTGCAGAGGCTCAAACGGAGGTCCCATGAGCTTGGTCAGCACCACGTTGAGCTCCCACGCCGGGGCCGGAGCCGGAGCCTTCACCGGCGGGAACGATCTGAACAGTCCCTTCATGAACTCTTTCACCAGACGATGAGACCACAAGGACGTCCGCCCCGTGGTTCTGGTGTATCGGGAGATCGCAGCAAGATGAATCTTGATGGACGCGTGCGCCAGTCCAGCTTTGGCCAGCGTCAGTAGGTACGGCAGTACTTGGGGAGCTGTAATCCGCAGAGGGTTAATATTCTGTGCGTGACACCAGACAGAGAACCTCTTCCATTTGTGTCCGTAGCATTTAAGAGTTGAGGACGCCCTGGCCTTTGCAAGAACCTCTCTGCAGTCGGCCGGTATGTCGTATCCTCCAAACTCTAACGCTGCAGGAGCCAGGCCTGCAAGTTCAGCGACTTCGGGTCGTGATGGAGGATGGCGCCTCCTTCCCTGGAGAGAAGATCCGCGTCCACTGGCAGCTTGATTGACGGGGACGCTGACAAATCCAGAAGGTCCGGGAACCATACCTGCCTCGGCCACGCAGGTGCGACGAGGATCATCCTGCACCGGGACCTCTTGAGCTGGTTGATGAGCTGGATCAGCAATGGCAATGGAGGAAACCCGTATAGGAACAGGCCCTCCCAGGGGAACGAGAAAGCATTGCCCATGCTCCTCGGCTGGGGAAACCTGCTGGCGAACCTCCGGCACTTGGAGTTCGTCGCCGTCGCTAACAGATCGATCTGGGGTGTGCCCCACCGTTGGAAGAGGCGGTCCACTAGATCCTGTCGTAGTTCCCACTCGTGGCACGAGCGCAGCTCCCTGCTGAGTGAGTCGGCGATGGTGTTTTTTATCCCTGACAGATGAAACGGCACCAGAAACATCCCTTGGGCGACGGCCCAATGCCACAGATCCTGGGCCTCCCTGGACAGGGCTGGGGACATGGTTCCGCCCTGTTTCCTGATGTAGAACATGGTGGTGGTGTTGTCGGTGAAGATCCTCACCACCTTGCCCTTGAGGGACGGAAGGAAGGACCTGAGGGCCCAAAACACTGCACGGAGCTCCAGGACGTTGATATGGAGGGACTTCTCCATCGGGAGCCAAAGGCCTCTCGCGTGCAGATTTTCGGTGTGCGCTCCCCACCCTTCCAGGGAGGCATCCGTGGTCACTGTCTCCTGGTGGCCGGGGGTCTGGAAGTCCATGCCCGCCGTCAGATGCGCGCGGGCGCCCCACCACCGAATCGCTCGTCGGAAACTCTCGTCGAGTGTGATCCTCTCCTCGAAGCTGCCCGTCGTCTGGATCCAGCACGCGTCCAGGAACTCCTGCAACGGGCGCATCCGGAGCCTGCACAGGGGGATGAGGTAAATGCAAGAAGACATCATTCCGAGGAGGGACTTGATGGACCTCACTTTGGCCGCGTCCGCAACCAGCATCCGCTGCACCTTGCCCAGAATGGCCCTCGTCCTTTCCTCCGACGGGAAGGCAAGAAGCGACACTGTATCGAGCTTCGATCCCAGAAACAGTGCGTCTTGCGCGGGCACCAGGTGGGACTTGGCGTAGTTTACGGAGAATCCCAGGTCCGTGAGAAGTTGGACGGTCCTTGCCGTGTGCTCCACGGCAAGCTCCCTCGTCTTGGCTCGGATGAGCCAGTCGTCCAGGTAGGGGTAGACGTGGATCCCCTCTCGGCGCAGCTGCGCCGCCACCGGTGCGAGGCACCCTGGGTGCCGACCTTAGTCCAAAGTGAAGGGCTCTGAACTGATAGTGACGCCCTTGGACCACAAACCTGAGAAACTTTCGGTGTCCCTTTAGGATGGGAATATGGAAGTAGGCATCCTCCAAATCCAACGACGACAGGAAATCGCCCTCCTCCAGCTGACCTAGGACATGTTGGAGGGTGACCATCCGGAACTTCTGTGCCTTGATGAATTTGTTCAGTCGTCGTAGGTCCAGGATGGGACGCCATCCTCCCGTCTTCTTCTTCACGAGGAAGTATTTTGAGTAAACTCCGGAGCCCTGAAGCCTCTTTGGGACGAGTTCGATGGCGCCCTTCCTGAGCATCGCCTTTACCTCTAAGAGAAGTTGAGGGACGTGAAGTTCTTTCCTGGCCACAGGGGGGACGCGCGGGCACCTACTTTGAAACTCGAGCGCGTGGCCCTGGGCTAGGGGGTCCAGCACCCAACGGTCGGTGGAGATGGACTCCCACACGCTGACGAAACTCGCCAGCCGGCCTCCCACCGGGGTGCTTCGGTGGGGGCCCGACCCCACGGCCGGTTCAGTCCTGCTTCGACGAGGCTTTGCCGCCTTGACCTCCTTGGCGACGACGGCGGGGTCCGCCTGACTTGCCTCGTCGCCTGTAAGCTTCCTGCGACGACGAATGGGCCGCTTGACGGTAGGTGGAAAATCCGCCGCCGGAACCTTTGGAGGCGCCCTTGCCTCTGCCGCTCCGAAAGGGCGGCCGCCGTTGCTGGAGAACCCCGAGAGCTCGGGCCGTCTCCGTGTCTGCTTTGATGGCTTGAAGGGAATCGTCCACTGTTTTCCGAAACAGGTTGTTTCCATCAAACGGCATGTCCAAGACTCTGGTCTGCACGTCTTCACGGAAGTCAGTAGCCTTGAGCCATCCACGCCGCCTAAGGCACACGCCGTTGCCCAACTGTCGAAATCCAGTGACGGCGATGTCCGTCGCAATCGTAATGGCGTGGTCCGACGCCACCTCACCTTCCTGCAAGACTCTAGGGCATCCGCCCTCTTGTCGTCCGGTAGGAAGTCCAGCAGGGGGGCCAGTTTGTACCACAGCTCCCTGTCGTAGGGGGCTACGATAGCCAAGGCGTTGGCCGCCTTAATCGTCGTCGCTGCAGACGAGATGACCCTGCGCCCCATCGTATCCAATTTCTTTCCCTCGCCGTCCGGCGGGGAAGTCGACGTGGAGGCCGCACCCCCCCCGCTTTCTTCCTGGCCGCCGCAGAGACGACGGAGTCCGGGGTCGGCTGTGCCCAGAGTCACAAGGGGGCCGCGTCCGGGACCCGGTACTTCTTCTCGTACCGTTCCCTTCTAGCCGGCGTCGTGGATGGGTCCTTGAGGAGGGCAAGGCCCTCATCCCAAATATCGTCCAGTAGAGGCACGGATAGGACCGTCTTCCTCTTGGCCTCGCGCCGTCGATAAAGGAAACCTTCCTTCTTCTTCTCCTCCGGGCAGACCTGGAAGAGCTCGGATGCCCTGGCAATCATGGAGTGAAACGATCCAATCTCGTCGGGCGGGGAAGCCCGGGTGGGAGGTGACGAGGGCAGATCCTCGTCGTAAACCTCGTCGTCCGTACCCGTCGCGGCCGTGTCAGACCCCGTATCATCCCCACGAGTCGTGGACGGGGAGGAGGGCTGAACAGGGCGCGATGGCTGAAAAGGAGGTGGAGGGTGAATCCTTCTTCTCTTAGGGGGAGGGCTCCCAGAAGGGCCTGGCTCCGGGTCCCCGGTCGGGAGCGGTTCCTCCGCTGGTGGTAACGGCAGTCTCGTCCTTATCTCCGAGCATAAGGACTGTATAGCCAACAAAATGGCCGCCGAGTTGTCTTGTGGCGCTGGTTGAGGGGAGTCCGACAGGCGGTCAGGGGCCCCGTCGGCACCCTCGACGATATCGTCGTCTCCTACGTCGGGATCCCTCCCGACGGGCTGGTCTTCTTCCACGCCAACGCCGTGGCTTAACACCTCTATCAGCTCTTCCTCAGAGGTTGAGGCCGAATCCACGACGACCTCCTGCCCCCCCTTTTTCTTCTCCGTCGGAGGTTTTACGGGGGTCCTGTCGATGGGCATAAAAGAGGATTCCCTCCGCGGTGGCAGGGAGACTCTGAGCCCCGAGGTCGCCACCACTGGTGTAGCCTCCACAGGCTGAGCCAGGGCCACCGCGACTGTCTCGATAGAGGCCTTGGCCGGATGGATTAAGGCTTTCACCACCTTAGGTGCGCTCACCGCCTTCTCCTTGGGGGGGGACACTGCCTCGCTCTCCCTCCGATGGGGCCTTCGAGCTCGACCGGGGCCTCTCCAGGAGCTTCGCCGGGTGCTCGGCCTTCCTCTTACCCGAACCAGAGCGTTGGCTCGTGGTTGATGGTGCCGGGGAGGATGCGCCCTGCCTGGCGCCCGTAGAGCCCGACCGTTCGGCGCTCCCGGTGCCAGTGGACTCACGGTGCTTGGACTTGTGTTGGACCCCCGTCGCCAGGGCGTCCTCAAAGGTCTTAGAAGACCGCTTGGATTTCTTCCTCTTCTTCTCGCCTGACGGGCTCTTCCCTTCCAGCCAGTTGGCGAGACGTTGATGGCGGTCCTTCATGGTCCGCTCCGACATATTGCCGCAAAACGCACAGTCCTTCTCCACGTGCGTCTTGTCCTGATGTAGGCAGTAAAGACAAAAGGAGTGTTCGTCCTCCTTAAAGACATTCTGAAGCTGGCATCCAGGGCAGACCCTGAACAGCTTTCCGGGCGTCGAGCTTCCCTTCTCCTGGGCCATGTCCGAGATGGGCCTGAGAAACTTCTGGAGTCCTCCAAAAGCGTAGCTCGACGAAATCTTCACCCTTGAGGGGCGTAGACGAATCCGACACTGGTCCCCGTTGATCGGATGAAGAATCGGTGGAGCTTGAGGCTCTTTTTGACCGAAAAAATCGAAGTTTTTGAGAAAAAACATGAAAAAATAGCACTAACGCTCGAGAGGAATAGCACGAGGATCCCAACACTTGAACGTGCAGTAAAAATCTGAAGATGGCTGCCAGAGGCGGGGCTTAGGTAGAGGGCAGTCATTGGCTGTGGTCAGTATGACGCAGAGATCAGTGATTGGTTACTACGATGAAAG
Source organism: Ambystoma mexicanum (assembly GCF_040938575.1). Taxonomy (NCBI): domain Eukaryota; kingdom Metazoa; phylum Chordata; class Amphibia; order Caudata; family Ambystomatidae; genus Ambystoma; species Ambystoma mexicanum. The sequence goes on along the minus strand of NC_090937.1, from coordinate 91,233,519 downwards.
ACAGATCAGAAACAAAACTAAACTGATACTGGTTTTTTCTTTACCGAGGATTCCCAGCCTGACGACGGGGAATATTCATGAGCATGTGAATCCATGCCAGACCCCATGCTGGAGAAGGAGTGCACTAAGGCTTTTGAAGGACTGAAGAAAGCCCTTTGTCAAGCTCCAGTCTTGGAAGCTCCTGACTATAACCAATCCTTCGTTGTACAAACAGATGCTTCTAACACAGGGATAGGTGCAGTTTTGTGCTAACTGGATGAGAAAAGCAGGAAACACCCTATCTGCTTCATCAGCAGGAAGCTGAAGGACAGTGAGACAAGGTGGCCAACTATAGAACGTGAATGTTTTGACATTGTGTGGTCTCTGAAGAAATGTAGGCCATACTTGTATGGTTCTACATTCATTATTCAGACAGACCACCAACCCTTGAGATGGTTAATGCAGATGAAGGGGAAAATCCAAAATTGTTGAGATGGTCAATCAGCCTGGAAGGGTTTGATTTTACCATAGAAAACAGGTCTGGGTGTAATCACCAAAATGCTGATGGTCTCTCGAGAAAGTATGACCAACTGGATTAGGAGATTCATCAAGGAGTGCATTGAATCCTCCTGTCCCTTAGTCTGGGGGGGACGAGTGTTAGGGAGAAGTTTCATTTCTGTGCTAATTCCCTTAAACCTTACAGACTCCCAGCTCTTTTGCTGGACTTAAAGACTTTTTCATTTTAACCCTGGAATGAGTGAGACCTTTTGCTCACTCTCCCATGTGTTTTGACCTGATTTGGATTATGTATTCCACTGTTTTTGGAGTCTGACAAACTCCATAGGCATCTACATTTTGTATGGTGACACCCAGCACCCTCACTGCAGTGTCATTGAGAAATCGTTTAGATTTCTCATAAGGTTTAAATACCTTTTCTTGTGTGAACTACTGCTCCCAAGAATAGTAAAGTGAAATTGTCTTTCTCTTTGTAGGACCAGCATATACCATCTTATGTGGAGTGCTGGGGGGTCACCTAGTAGCCCCTTATCCTACATTCTCATATAACATTTTTATGTTACCCTCACTACTTTAAGGGCCTCGTTACACGTTGTGTGCTAAAAATCGTAAATTAGCGGCATGGCGCAATATACGTGTCCGGCCTCGCTAATAGCGTAACATTACGAGTACGCGGACACGAGCATTGCGCCATGCCGTTAATGACCCTACCGCCATGCCGCTGAAGTGACCAAAAAGTCCCTTACCGGCCCCCCCGAAGGTGCAGATAGCACCTCCGCCCTCGCGCAGCATGCAAATATCGGTGTCCGCTATTAGCGGTGACCGCTAAAAAGCGGAATCGGAAATAGCGTCATCGCACAGGAACGGGAAAGAGCGCGCCGGCCATCTTTAAAAACACAATCCATTGCCATCCTCTGCCCCCTGGACCTGTACGTGTTACCCTGCTGCCTGGAAACCATCGTCACACCCTTACCATGCCCAAGGCACTAAAGAAATCCACAAACAGGCAGCGAAAGGAGAAGTTCTCCACTGAGGAGTTAGTCATGCTAACTCAGACATTAGCAGACAATGCAGGAGTGGTCTTTGCTAATGACATGCGGAGGGAGACCCTCCTAAAGAAGAAGGCCATCTGGGAGGAAGTGTCAACCAGAGTGAGTGCCGTTGGCAGCAGCACGCGCACCGTACGCGACTGCCGAAAAAGATGGGACGACCTGAGACTCCGGGTCAGGATGATCCTGTCCGAGAATCACAAAACTGCCACTGCTGGAGGATCAGGGTCTCCCATCAAGTTGAAGGAGTGGTAAGAGACTTGTGCAAACCTCATCGGGGTAGAATGCATTGAGGGTGTCGGAAGGATGGAGCACGGCGTGCAAGACACATCTGATGGAGGTAAGTGCACTGATGCAAGCCTGCAATGTGAATGTACAGGTCCCCACAAATGTCAGCCCGGGACCATTGCATGTTTGGCCCAGCACCCACACATGCATACATCAACAGAGCCCAGTGCCACACACATCACTGCATGGATGAGGCACTGAAATGACACCTCACCTGCATCCTCCACAATGATTTTGAAATGGGCCCAAATGTAATCATGATGTAGCCTGCATTGACTAAATGCGACCATAACCAATGACATCCCTCTTCTTGTCCCCGACAGGGTCGCATTCAGACAGCGAGGGAGCTACCCAGGCACCCCCTGTGCAAAAGAAGCGAAGGCCACAGCCCAGCGAGGATGCCCCACTGACATCCAGGGGAAAAGGGCCAAGGCCCCGATTGCAGCCTCCACAACAAGACCTGCGCGCCACTGCCAGTGCCAAGCAACACCCTACTGCCCCGGCTCCAGAGGTCCACTCCCCCCCCCCCAAATCCCCGCCACCCAGGGTCCACCCTCAGCTGCAGCCAGTTCGGCAGGGGAGGCTGCAGCAATTGGCCCATTGTCCGACGTGGATGAGCCCACGTATCTAGATCTGCCCATGCACACCCCAAGCCCTGCTGTAACCCCAGAGCAATCCCCCGCCCCCACACCTGGCTCACACGTCACTGCTGACGAATCATTAGAGTCCTTTAGTAGCCCCCCAGAGGCGGCATCTGCAGACCGGCAGGCATCCGGATGCGCAGCAGACACACCACCACAGGCCGCCACTGCCCTTGACCTGGCCACCGTCATCCAGCGCCAGCAGGCTCTAACAGTGCTTGTCGGTCAACATGTGGAGGAGGTTGCCCGTCTCAGGGCTGACCTCGCTGAGACATCCAGGCACTCCAGGGAGGGGATGGAGTCCTGCACGGACAGGCTGTGTGGCGAGCTAACACGCGTCCGGGAGGTACTGACCCACATCGCAGATGCAATGGAGCGCCAATTTACACAAGGACAGTCTGCCACCTCTTCAACCTGCAGTTTGCGGCAGACGAGTCCACTGAGACGGTCTTCACGCACCACCAGGCGCACCTCCAGCCAGCCCCAAAAGCTGGCCGTGGTAATGAACAATATGGCGTGAACGTCCATTGACCTCGGTGCATGCCAGAACACATGCATTGTTGAAGACTTATGTGAGACAGTTGTGGGGGGTGGGGGGAAGGGTGTGATGGGACAGTTGTGGGGAGTGGGGGGAAGGGTGTGATGGGACAGTTGTGGGGGGTTGGGGGAAGGGTGTGATGGGACAGTTGTGGGGGGTGGGGGGGGTGTGATGGGACAGTTGTGGGGGGTGGGGGGAAGGGTGTGATGGGACAGTTGTGGGGGGTGGGGGGAAGGGTGTGATGGGACAGTTGTAAGGGTGGCGGGATGGATGGGGAGTTGCACATTTTTCTGTTTCTGTTCATTAATACACAGTTGTTTGAGCAAAACACAGGCCTGGACTCCTTCATTGTGTATGATCAATTTATTGACTCCAAGGTCCATTGTGAGCTAACAAACCGACACCAGTGCCCCACCAGCCATATACAGGTGACAGTATGACTACATGTAACTCAGAACAATTGGTTGATCAAATGCTGTCTCACAGCGCGTCCCTCCTGGCCATCCCCTCTTGCATGACCTGCATCCCCTTCACCTCCATCCTCATCCCCATCATCATCTTCATCAGGTGCCTCCATTTCAACCTCAGGGGGCAGTGGCACATTCCGTCTCATACACATGTTGTGCAGCATGACACATGCCGTGGTGATCTTTGCCACCTTCTCTGTGCCATATAGGAGTGCGCCACCAGACCTGCTTATGCACCTAAACCGTGACGTCAGAAGTCCAAAAGTCTGCTCAATGACAAGGCGGGTACGGGTATGGGCACAATTGTATTCTTCTTCATGCCTGTTCTGTGGGTTCCGTACAGGTGTGAGGAGCCACCTCTTCAGGGGATAGCCAGCATCACCTATATGGGGGGAGGAATGGGTTCCTGTTACGTTTCGGCACATGTGTGGCCTGTTCATGTAACATACTTTGACCTATCATTGAGAATCATGTGCACATTCAACTGCATCAATGAATATAATCTGTGTGAGTGCTTTGTGCAAAGGTGAGCGCAAGCATGCAAGTAGACATGCCCCATTGATGCCTCCTACACTAATTCCCATGTCCTGGGTGAGGCCAGGTAATTGGTGTTCCTGTGGCCAGGCAGATTTGGTACCACACTGGTGGTGTACAGTGCTTCCGACATTGATCTTGCCATGCTGAGAGGCAACGCCTCAGTGGTGCCATGTGTTCGTGGTGCATTGCCATGGCTAGGGGGGTCCCAATGCATGCCCATTAGCGTACATCTGTATGTGCATTTGTGCAACGGACTACAGGCCACACCCAGTTGGAGGATCTCTCTACCCCCCCATGCACACCCAGTTGGAGGATCTCTCTACCCCCCCATGCACACCCAGTTGGAGGATCTCTCTACCCCCCAATGCACACCCAGTTGGAGGATCTCTCTACCCCCCCATGCACACCCAGTTGGAGGATCTCTCTACCCCCCCCAATGCACACCCAGTTGGAGGATCTCTCTACCCCCCCATTCACACCTAGTTGGAGGATCTCTCTACCCCCCAATGCACACCCAGTTGGAGGATCTCTCTACCCCCCCCAATGCACACCCAGTTGGAGGATCTCTCTACCCCCCCAATGCACACCCAGTTGGAGGATCTCTCTACCCCCCCAATGCACACCCAGTTGGAGGATCTCTCTACCCCCCCATGCACACCCAGTTGTAGGATCTCTCTACCCCCCCAATGCACAACCAGTTGGAGGATCTCTCTACCCCCCCAATGCACACCCAGTTGGAGGATCTCTATACCCCCCCAATGCACACCCAGTTGGAGGATCTCTCTACCCCCCCCCCAATGCACACCCAGTTGGAGGATCTCTATACCCCCACCCCCCAATGCACACCCAGTTGAAGGATCTCTCTACCCCCCCAATGCACACCCAGTTGGAGGATCTCTCTACCCCCCCCCAATGCACACCCAGTTGGAGGATCTCTCTACCCCCCCAATGCACACCCAGTTGGAGGATCTCTCTACCCCCCCCAATGCACACCAAGTTGGAGGATCTCTATACCCCCAGAATGCACACCCAGTTGGGTTGGAGGATCTCTCTACCCCCCCAATCACACTGCCATGTGCTTGCCATGCTACTCACCAAGTAGCCACGAACGTTGTGCCGTTTGTCGCTCCATGTAGCGGGGGATAGTTGAGTTCCGCAGGACCATGGAATCATGGGTAGATCCGGGAAATCTGGCACAGCAATGTGTGATTATATTGTTTGCGTCACATACCATTTGGACATTGATTGAGTGGAATTGCATCCTGTTTCGGTACACTAATTCATTGTGATGTGGTACAACCAATTCCACATGTGTACAGTCGATGGCCCCAATGCAACTTGGAATGCCTGCCAGTGTATAGAAGCCAACTTTGGTGTTTGCAATCTCCTGGGCAGTCCGTGGCATTGATATGTGTTCGGGTGCATGCTTCAGGAGGGCATCGAGTACCTGGTTCAGTGTGCGTGAGAATACTGGTTGGGAGATGCCATGCATCTGCCCCACTGTATGCTGGTAGGTTCCTGTGGCCAGGAAGTGGAGCACTGACACCACCTTCAGTAGAGGGGGGATGGCAGTTCTGATGTCTATGAGGCTCACAATGTCGTCGTGTATCATGTCCACGATGCTGGTGATGGTGTCCCGGTCCAGACGGTACAGGGTGTGTATCTGCTCAGGTGTTAGGTTGAATGGACTGGCTCTGATCCTGGGAATTGGTGGGTGCCTCTGTGGTATGAATAGGTGGCGTGGTGTTGCTTGCTGTGCCTGTCTGGCCCTCCTCCTCCTCCTGCGTCTCCTTTGTGCAGCCTGTTGTTGTAGCAGCAGCACTGCAATGAGGTCCTCTAGGCCATGTAATGCTGCCAGTATTGGAACCATCTTGGTGTGGGAAGGGGTGTGGGAAGGGGTGTGGTATGCTCCTTTTGAGCTGCCACAGTGTCCATTGCCTCCACCTGTGCTGATTGTGTCCACCTGTGGCAGGTGGGAACAATGCTCAGTTCTATTAACGGGTGGTTCGCGATGCCGGTATTAGCATCATGGCGGTAGGGGGTTTGGGGTCCTTTACCATGCCGCTATTACCATGTCCGCTCGCCTTGTGATGGTGTGCTATTAGCGGCATGGCGTTATTTACGGGATGGAGGGTCGCGCGCACGCGGCCTGCCCGTTATTAGTGGCACCGTACTTAGCGGTGCCGCTAATAGCGGTGAGCCAGGTCGTGATTGGCATGGGGATTTAACGTTACCGGTATTACGTTACCGGTAACGTTAAATCCCTACCGCCTACCGTGTAATGAGGCCCTAAATGTCTTGTGGCAGTGGTTTAATTTTCCTACCATTGTGCTTTTCTGCCGCAGGCTAAATCCTCAGCTGCAGTATAGCACCCATGGGTGACCATTTTGTCAAAATCGCCCTGGTCTTCTTTTTTTTGCCATTTTCTGTTTGTGAGGTCTTTCTTGGGTTTTACTCTGCGCGCAGAGCCAGGTTTGAGCCCTTTGTTCATTGTGCCTTTGGCGGGCTTCAGTCCTGAAACCCAGTGGGTTTGGAAGGGCAGGAAGTGAGGATGGTTCCCGAAACTCCCCTGTTCTTTGTCTCTAGGAGTGCCTGAATGCAACCAGTCATGATTGGCTGGCTGGCTGTCCTTTCTGGACAGTCACCCTGCTGTGTGATTGACAGCCTAGGCTGTGCATGAATGGGAGAAACCTGCTTAAAAGGTGAGGGTTTTGGGACTAGAAGTAGAGTCGACTACTGGGAAGAACACCCAATAAAGAAACCGTGAACAAATCTTGCTGCATCCTCCTGGACCTTTGAATTGCCCGGTGAAGCCCTGCTGCTGTGCTGAAACTCCTTTTTCGGATCGACAAGAGAAGCTCCGGAATAGACGACTTCTTCCCTTCGGTTAGTGTGACCAACTAACACTGAGACGAACTCCACTGGACCATCTTCCCCGACTGGCTGTACTTCTTTGCTGCTGCAGGTACCGAGTATCAGGGGTCGAGAAATCCATAGTTTAGTGCGACATCTGCAATCCGGCCAGAAGCTCCAGGAGTCTCCTAAGGACACCCCAGAAGCAGGCCAACCAGAGCTCGAGTCCCCTTACCAGCGAGCAGGACTCAAGGAGTGAAGGAAGCCCAACCGGTATCCAAGATCTGAGGTGGTGCTGTTTACCGTGCGCTGAAACCGCAAAGTGCCGCTGATCCGAAAGGAACAAGTTACTTACCTGTAACTGTTGTTCTCCAGCATGGGTCTGGCATGGATTCACATGCTCATGAATATTCCCCGTCGTCAGGCTGGGAATCCTCGATATAGAAAAAAATCAGTATCAGTTTCGTTTCTGATCTGTCTTTCTTAGTAGTAACCAATCACTGTTTTCTGGGTCATACTGCCCCCAGCCAATGACGGCCCTCTCCCTAAGCCCCGCCTCCGGCAGCCATCCTCAGATTTGGTAGCACGTAAAGTGGCAGTATGACCAAGTGAAGAGCTGCAGAGGGGTAGTCGGGAGGGTTCGCATGTGAATCCATGCCAGACCCATGCTGGAGAACAACATTTACAGGTAAGTAACTTGTTCCTTCCCCAGCATGGGGTCTGGCATGGATTCACATGCTCATGAATAAGAGAATACATAGCAGTACACACATGCACAACCACGGGAGGTGGCAACAGGCTCAACATTAAGAAATACAACAACTCAACATTAAGCAACTCTTACCTCCTCACCAGGCTCACCTTAGGTTAACAGGTTGCGCAGCACTGCCTGGCCGACCCTGGACTCCTCCCTGGAGTCCCTATCGACGCAGTAGAATCTTGTGAAGGTGTGCGTCGACCTCCATGTCACAGCCCTGCAGATGTCCAGCAGGGGCACACCAGACAGGAACGCCGTGGTAGTAGCGATCGCTCTGGTCGAATGGGCTCTCGGACGGCCGGGCAGCTGTCGGTTTGCCAACCGGTGACAGTGCATGATGCAGCCGGAGAGCCATCTGGAAATGGAAGTCTTCGAGAGAGCCTTCCCTTGATTCACAATCCCAAAGTTCACAAACAGTTGTGACGTCTTCCGAAAACTCTTCATGCGGTCCACGTAGAACTTCAGCGTTCTAGCTACATCCAGCGAGTGCAAAGTCCTCTCAGCCGGCGACAAAGGCGACGGGAAGAAAACTGGCAACACCAAGGGCTCGTTAAGGTGGAAGTCCGACGGCACCTTGGCCATAAAGGATGGGTGTGTCCTCAGCACCACCCTCGTGTCATGAAAAGTCAAGTATGGAGGCTTGCAAGATAGGGCCTGGATCTCTCCCACTCGTCGTGCGGAGGTGATGGCCACGAGGAAAGCTGTCTTCCACGACAGGAACTTCAAAGGCGCCAAATGCATAGGCTCGAATGGGGCCCCCATGAGCTTGGTCAGCACCACATTAAGCTCCCACGCCGGGGCAGGAGCCTTCACCGGCGGGAATGATCGGAATAGTCCCTTCATGAATTCTTTCACCAGGCGATGAGACCACAAGGACGCCCGTCCCGTCGTCCTGGTATATCGGGAGATTGCAGCCAGATGTATTTTGATGGAGGCGTGAGCCAGTCCAGCTTTGGCCAGCGACAGTAGGTACGGCAGCACTTGAGGGGCCGAAATCCGCAGAGGGTTAATCTTCTGTGCACGGCACCAGACAGAGAACCTCTTCCATTTATGTCCGTAGCACTTGAGAGTTGAGGACGCCCTGGCCTTTGCAAGAACCTCTCTGCAGTCGGCCGGGATGTCGTACCCTCCAAACTCTAGTGCTGCAGGAGCCAGGCCTGCAAGTTCAGCGACTCCGGGTTGTGGTGAAGAATGGCGCCTCCTTCTCTGGAGAGAAGGTCTGCGTCCGTCGGCAGCTTGACTGGTGGGGACGTTGACAAGTCCAGAAGGTCCGGGAACCAGATCTGCCTCGGCCACGCCGGTGCAACGAGGATCATCCTGCACCGGGACCTCTTGAGCTGGTTGATGAGCCGGAGCAGCAACGGCAGCGGAGGGAACGCATAAAGAAATAGGCCGTCCCAGGGGAACGAGAAAGCATCGCCCATGCTCCTCGGCTGAGGGAACCTGCTGGCGAACCTCCGGCACTTGGAATTCGCCGCCATCGCGAAGAGGGTTTGCCCCATCGTCGGAAGAGTCAATCCACTTAATCCTGGCGTAGTTCCCACTCGTGGCACGAGCGCAGCTCCCTGCTGCGTGAGTCGGCAATCGTGTTTTTTATTCCTGCCAGATGAAGAGGCACCAGAAACATCCCTTGGGCGACAGCCCAATGCCACAGATCCTGGGCTTCCTTGGATAGGGCCGGGGACCTGGTTCCGCCCTGCTTCCGGATGTAGAACATCGTGGTGGTGTTGTCGTTGAAGATCCTCACCACCTTGCCCTTGAGGGACGGAAGAAAGGACCTGAGGGCCCAGAACATCACGTAGAGCTCCAAGATGTTGATGTGGAGAGACTTCTCCTCCGGGAGCCAAAGGCCTCTCGCGTGAAGATCGCGTGAAGATCTCCGGAGTGTGCTCCCCAACCTTCCAGGGAGGCGTCCGTCGTCACCGTCACCTGGTGAGCTGGGGTCTGAAAGTCCGTGCCCGCCGACAGGTACTCCACCACTGGATCGCCTGACGGAACGTCTCGTTGAGAGGGATCCTGCCCTCGAAGCTGCCCATCGACTGGATCCAGTGGGCGTCGAGGAACTCCTGTAAGGGTCTCATCCGAAGCCTGAAAAGGCGCACCAGATAAATGCAGGAGGACATCATCCCGAGGAGGGACTTGATAGATCTTACCCTGGCCATGTCCATGGCTAGCAGACGCTGCACTTTGCCCAGAATGGTCCTAGTCCTTTCCTCCGACGGCGAGGCCACCCGCGCCACTGTGTCGAGCTTGGCTCCCAGAAACAGGGCGACTTGCGACGGAACCAGGTGGGATTTCGGAAAGTTGATGGAGAATCCCAGGTCTGTGAGCAGCTGGACGGTCTTCGCAGTGTGCTCCACGGCGAGCCCCCTTGTCCTTGCCCGGATGAGCCAGTCATCCAGGTAGGGGTAGACATGGATCCTCTGTAGGCGCAGCTGCGCCGCCACCGGTGCGAGGCACTTGGTGAACACCCTGGGTGCCGATTTCAATCCGAACGGGAAGGCCTTGAACTGGTAGTGCCCCCCTTGGACCACGAACCTGAGGAACTTTCGGTGTCTTTTTAGAATGGGGATGTGGAAGTACGCATCCTCCAAGTCCAACGACGACAGGAAATCGCCCTCCTCCAGCTGTCCCAGCACATGCTGGAGGGTGACCATACGGAACTTCTGTGCCTTGATGTACTTGTTCAGTCGTCGTAGGTCCAGGATGGGGCGCCATCCTCCTGTCTTCTTTTTTACGAGGAAGTACCTTGAGTAAACTCCGGAGCCCCGAAGCCTCTTTGGGGCGAGCTCGATGGCACCCTTCTTGAGCATCGCCCTTACTTCCAACAGTAGTTGAGGGACGTGATTTTCCTTCCTGGCCACGGGTGGAACGCGAGGGCACTTCTTCTGAAACTCGAGGGTGTGCCCTTGAGCCAGGGCGTCCAGCACCCAACGATCGGTGGAGATGGACTCCCACACGCTGACGAAGCCCCCGCCGAAGCACACGCTGGGGTGCTTCGGCGGGGGCCCGACACCACGGTCGGTTCAATATTGTTTGGAGGCTGCCTTGCCTCCTTGACCCCCTTGTCGACGACGACGAGCACCACCTGACTTGCAGCGTCCCCTGTAGGCTTCGTGGGACAAAGATCTTGCCGCTTGGCGGTAAGTGGAGGAGCCACTGCCGGATCCCTTGGAGGCACCTTGTCTGCCTCCAGAGCTCCGAAAGGACGGACGTCGTTGTTGGAGCACTCCCAGTGCCCGGGCAGTCTCTGTGTCTGTCTTGATGGCCTGAAGGGACTCATCAACCGCCTTCCCAAACAGGTTGTTCCCGTCGAAGGGCATGTCCAAAACCTTGGTTTGTACGTCCTGGCGGAAATCCGTGGCCTTGAGCCATCCTCGTCGTCTCAAGCAAACACTGTTGCCCAACTGACGGAAACCGGTGTCAGCGATGTCCGTTGCCACCTTGATGGTGTGGTCTGAAGCAATCTCCCCCTCCTGTAGGATTTCAAGGGCCTCAGCCCTTTTGGCGTCCGGAAGGAAGTCTAACAGAGGGGCGATTTTGAACCACAACTCCCTGTCGTAGCGGGCTACGATAGCCAGGGCGTTGGCCGCCTTGATAGTCGTCGCTGCGGATGAGATGATCCATCGTCCCATCGTGTCCAACTTCCTGCCCTCGCCGTCCGGCAGGGAAGTTGATGTCGAGGCCGATGCCCGCCCAGCTTTCTTCTTTGCCGCCGCCGAGACGACCGAATCCGGGGTAGGTTGTGCCCGAAGGCACAAGGGGGCAGCGTCGGGGACCCGGTACTTCTTCTCGTACCGGTCCCTCTTTGCCAGCGCCGTGGCAGGGTTCTTGAGGAGGGCGAGCCCCTCATCCCAGATGTCATCAAGAAGCGGTACGGCGAGGTCCGTCTTCCTTTTAGCCTCGCGCCGTTGGTATAGGAACCATTCTTTCTTCTTTTCTTCTGGGCAGAGCTGGAAAAGCTCAGATGCCCTGGAAATTATGGCATGAAAGGATCCAATCTCATCGGGCGGGGACGCCCAAGCAGGGGGCGACGGGGGAAACGTCCCGTCGTCGCCTCCGTCGTCATCTGTACCTGTCGTAGCCGTGTCTGTGCCTGTATCATCCCCGTGGGTAGTAGACAGGGGGGAAGGCAGAGCAGGCCGCAGAGGTGGGAGAGGTGGCGTAGGATGCGTCCTCCTCCTCTTATGCGGTGGACTCTCCGAAGGTCCTGGCTCCCGCTCCCCCGTCGGGTCTGGCTCAGGTACATCCGTCGGGGGAAGGGGCAACCTTGTCCTTATCTCCGAGCATAAGGACTGAATCGCTGACAAAATGGCCACTGCGGCGCCGGAAACGACGGGCGCGAGGGCTCTTGAGGAGCCTTGTCGGCGACATTGTCGCTCTCGTCGTCGCCCTCGTCGGGATCCCTCCCGATGGGCTGGGCCTCTTCCACGACTTTGATGAGCTCTTCTTCAGTGGTCGTGTCCGTATCCACGATGGCCACCAGCCCCTCCCCCACCTTTTCCAACGAGGACTTCGTGGGAGTCTTCTCAATGGGCTTGAAAGACGACTCCCTCCGCGGTGGCAGGGAGACTCTGGGTCCTGAGGGCGCCTCCACTGGTGTAGCCTCCACAGGCTGAGCCAGGGCCACAGCGACATCCTCAATCGAGGTTTTAGCAGGGTGAATTAAGGTTATCGTCACCTTCTGGACGCCTGGGGCCTTCACCTTGGGGGAGGGTCCGAGCCTCGCTCCCCTCTGCCGGAATCTTCGAGATTGACCAGGGCCTCTCCAGAAGCTTCGCCGGGTTCTCGGACTTCCTCTTACCCGAGCCAGAGCGTTTGCCCGTGGTTGATGGCGCCGGGGAGGATGCGCCCTACCTGGCAGCCAAGGAGCCCGACCGTTCGGCGCTCCCGGTGCCCGCGGACTCGCGGTGCTTAGCCTTTTCTTGGGCCCCCGTCGCCGGGGGAACCCTCACAGGACTTAGAAGACCGCTCGGACTTCTTTTTCTTCTTCTCGCTTGACGGGCACTTTTTCTTCCCGCCAGTTAGCGAGACGGAGGTGGCGATCCTTCATGGTCCGCTCCGACATGTTCCCACAAAACGCACAGTCCTTCTCCTTGTGCGTCTTGTCCTCATGGAGACAGTAGAGGCATAACAAATGCTCGTCCTCCTTGAAAACATTCTGAAGCTGGCATCTAGGGCAGGTCCTGAACAGTTTCCCGGGCGTCGAGCTTCCTTTCTCCTGGGACATGTCCGGGGTAGGCCTCGGAACTTCTGGAATCCTCCAAAAGCGTAACTCGACGAAATCTTCACCCTTGAGGGGCGTAGAAAACTCCAAAACGGATCCCTGTTGATCGGATGTAGAAACGGTGGAGCTTGAGGCTCTATTTAACCAAAAAATGAGAAAAATCTCCTGAAAAAGCACGAAAGCGCAGCAAAAGCTCGAGAGCTACAGCACGAGGACTCCCAACACTTGAACCCTCCCGACTACCCCTCTGCAGCTCTTCACTTGGTCATACTGCCACTTTACGTGCTACCAAATCTGAGGATGGCTGCCGGAGGCGGGGCTTAGGGAGAGGGCAGTCATTGGCTGGGGGCAGTATGACCCAGAGACAAGTGATTGGTTACTACTAAGAAAGACAGATCAGAAACAAACCGATACTGATTTTTTTCTATACTGAGGACTCCCGGCCTGACAACGGGGAATATTCATGAGCATGTGAATCCATGCCAGACCCCATGCTGGAGTAAGAGCCTGTAGCTGCCGACGACCTCCAAATTGCTGCTGCAGGAGTCCTCTGGACGTCCTCCCTCTTGTCCCCACGACTGAGGCTCAGGAACCCAGGATCTGCATCGCTGCAACAGGACAGAATCCAGCTAGACCACTCTTCTTGAAACCAGAGGCACTGTTCAGACTTGGGGTACTTACCTCAGTATCTTTAGCTTTGTTCTTCTCAGTTGAGACTTGCAGTGGCTACTTTTGTTAGAGTTGATTTAAACTCTGCTTTCCACAAGTGTAGAAGCTTGTGACCCTACAAGTGATTTCTGCAAAACTCTCTAACTGTGTGCAAAACTTTTTATTAACTACGAAGGGCCTCGGCTCCAGAGACTGTGCTCCAATTGACGTTGGCTGTCCTGGCTCCCTGCAGACTCTTCTGTCCCTCAGAGGTGATAACTTGTTTTTAGACTGTTATTGTTGGGAAAGGTTTTGTCTAGACTTCATTGGAAGATTTAAGTATACTCACATGCCCTGAGAACCTGTTTAAACTTTTTCCTTCCTTTAACCTTTCCTTTTTGCAACCTCAGAATCTGCAAAGTGTACAAGTGATATATAAATGCCATTATTGTCCTTGTGAAAGACGTCACCTCTGGGTGTAGTGTGTAAAAAGCATCTCTAAAGAGTATCCACCAAACTTACGCTGATTCTGCAAAAGTATTTTAAAGTATATTTGATTGTTATATATATTGCCCTTTTTAAATAACGCTTATTTAAAAATTGATGTTAAATAAATAAATAACTATTTATAACTTATACCTTGAGTATAAGTGTTACTTGGCTACTTGTATTTGCAAATTCCTTTGCTACAGCTCTACAGCTCACATTTACCCCTCTTGAGATAAGCCTGGCTGCTCAGTCACACTACCAACTTGTGTAGTACAGCCCTATAGCAAAAGGTGGGTTACCTAATACCAAGTAGACAAGAGTTGTGTAGTCTCACACCGTGTTACTCCTTCAATTCTTGCCTAACGCCACAAATGCTGACATGTTGACGCAAAGCCATCACATGTGTATCCTTAAAGGGGGCAAATGTTGGCATTTTGGAACAAAGCCATCAGAGGTGTGCCCTGGCATTTTGGGGGCAATGCCATCACAATTGTGTCCTTACATGTGCAAAAAGCTACTAATATTTGGGCAAAGCCATCACAGGTGTGTCTTTACGGGGGCAAATGCTGGCAATGCCATCACAAGTTTGTTCTTTCAGGGCAGGGGCACAAAACAACATTATTTATTTATGTCTGGAATGTATATCTACAAAATCCTGATCCGCGAGAGACTAGTGACATTAACACATCAGGGGCAAGTATTAAATCGAAGGTACAGGAAATATTACTTGACCCTCATCCTAACCTTTTACAAGCAAAAGGTGTAGCAGTGTTAACTTATGGGTCTGAAGCTCTTTTGGCCCTTCGTTGGGAAACATGGGGTCTTTGGGAGGTGTACTTCTGGCGTAGGATCCTGAAATTGTCAAATTCTCTTCCAGTCAACATCATAAAACATGAATTAAGGATGCAATCACTCGCCTCCACAGTAATGTGGAAAACACTCTCACTTTATCGGAAATGCATGCTTGATCGACCTCCAGTGCCATTTGAAATTCTAGCGCACCATGGGCCTGTAAAGGGAGATAAAACCCTGCAATCCTAGAAGATCAAATGTAAAAACTTTCTTGAGCGCCAGAATATCACGTGTGATCTTTTGAAATTCAACCCAAATAAGGCGAAAAGAAAACTCCAGGAAAAAGATTGGGACGAAACTCAGGAAACACAAAGGGAAAAAGACTGTTGCCATAACATCATATGGGAACGAAAAACCTTGAACGACCCACCTCCTTATCTGAAGAAATTTCTATTGTGCCACTACAGGGACTTGCTGATGCGATTTAGATTAAATATCTGGCACTCAAGAGAGGTCGAACTAAGGAGAAAACAGATTTCGAAGAAGGAAGCATATTGCAGTTTCTGCAAAACCCAGGATTCCCTGGAGACCATCAGGCACGTGATGCTAAATTGCCCCTCATTGAGTGTGCAACCATCGATGATCATGGGGGACTATGTGACATGGCACCTCCCAGAGATGGAGGAAAAATACTGGGAGAGGCTATTGACAGCGGATAAAGTGGGGTGGACCATTGACGCCCTTAAATTTGTGGAATTTCTGAAAATGGGGACGGTGGTTGGAGGCGGGTCCTGATTAGAGGACATGATTGGGCACTGAGAACTGATACTACTAATGAACTATAGGAAGATGGACAGTAGTCATTAGTAAATGGTAAACAAATAAGGAATATGAATTTGCAAATGTTAAAGGTTAAAAAAGTGATTAACCAATAAAACATATAATTAAAAAAAAATATCTACAAAACGTTCCAACAACATCTGTGCATTAATTTGCTTTTCTGCATACGTAGTACATGTTAATTCTTGTGCTTTTACCTCTTTCTATTTGACCTAATGCATTCCGTTGACATCCCCTCCGGTGGATGACTGTTGTGCCCTATCTTTTTTTATATTTGTTTATTTGGTTTATTTTAACCTTTCAAACAGTTTAGAAAAACACACATTAATATAAATATACATAATACATTCGTTCATTACAGTACAAGCAAGCGTAAACTATATAAATACCACAACAGTTGTCATTCCTACCCTTAATTGTTAATTATTCCAAGAAGTATTTCTATAAATCCTGACAATAGCTATAAGAGATAGAAAAAAGATAACATGTTCAAAGCACATATAAGATCAATAAACATGTTTCAATACATCTAAAAATGTTAAAACACTCAGTATTAAGGATGTCTTTTGAGCATAATAAATACATCTCCATAAGTTGTCACAATCCACGTGTGAATGGTTAAAAACAAACTTCCCAAAATAAGCAATCCGCAAATCTATTAGCACAGGGCACCTGACTAGTAAGTGGTTCAGTGTCTCTGGATCAATCTAGTTACAGTACCGGCAATTAGATGTTGGGTAGGTCTTGGTATCATGGATGTGAGAAATAACTTTAGCGTGCACAAGATTCATACGCACTCTTAAAAACTGGTGACTTAAATTGGCATTAGGGAACTTCATAAGATATGAGGGAAACTCACCCGCTTCTTGTGCACCTGCTTCAGGTCATCATACAATTTACATCTGGATAAAACGTGTATCGTATTTGTCTAATCATGATCCCATAATTTCCTCTTGAGGCTTTGTGGATGTTGTTCCAATAAGTTGAGCTTGCCCCCACACATCGACAAGAATGAGTTAACATATTTCCGCCCATTTACCATCAACTTCACTCACATAACCTCCTGGACTGGGTCAAAGCTATTCAAAGAATGAGTTAGGTGGAGGGGTGAGCGTCTTTCTATTCAAACACAGCATATTCCAATGCACTCTAGCTTTGAAGATAGAAGACCCAGTTCAAAGCAAATGGCAGAGACTGGTGTGTTATTAGGAAGGTGCAGTAGTCTTGCCTCCTACCTTACTAACTTCCCCTGGATCGAATGTAAGGATGGTTTCCAAGTCATAAAGGAATTTCAGAATAACTTTACCATTATAATATTTTATAGCTGCAATAATGGAGAAGTGCCCATATTTAGAATTAAGCCATGTTATTCTAGGGATGAGTTTATCAGCTTTAGTCCGGACATCTAGCAATAACGTGGATTTACATCCAATTGCAATCAGCAAAATGTCTAAATAGGTGAAATGATTTACCACCTTTAAGGGGGTACCATCAACAAACCATGCAAAGCCCAATTTCCACCAAGAGTGGGTAAGCCTCATAATTGTGTTTTTGATGTTTTGGTTACCAGAGTCTGGTCCAGCAGAACCACATCATCTGCATATGCGAGGCAGTGAGGACGAAAGGTACCCAGATGAGGAGTAACAAATGAGGCCGATAGCAGGTGTTGTGCCAGATCAGAGATGTAAATATTAAAGAGGCAGGGAGCCAATACGCATCCCTGCCTCAAACCACAATGGGTGGCAATGCTCTCAGAAAGGCCTTCCTAAAGTTTCAAACTTACCCTGATACAGATGTCCGGATGCAAATATGGAACAAGTTACTTACCTGTAACTGTTGTTCTCCAGCATGGGTCTGGCATGGATTCACATGCTCATGAATATTCCCCGTCGTCAGGCTGGGAATCCTCGGTACAGAGAAAAATCAGTATCAGTTTCGTTTCTGATCTGTCTTTCCTAGTAGTAACCAATCACTGATCTCTGGGTCATACTGCCCACAGCCAATGACTGCCCTCTCCCTAAGCCCCGCCTCCGGCAGGCATCCTCAGATTTGGTAGCACGTAAAGTGGCAGTATGACCAAGTGAAGAGCCGCAGAGGGGTAGGCGGGAGGGTTCGCATGTGAATCCATGCCAGACCCATGCTGGAGAACAACAGTTACAGGTAAGTAACTTGTTCCTTCTCCAGCATGGGGTCTGGCATGGATTCACATGCTCATGAATATAAGAATACATAGCAGTACACACATGCACAACCACGGGAGGTGGCAAAAGGCTCAACATTAAGCATTACATAAACTCAACATTAAGCAACTCCTACCTCCTCACCAGGCCCACCTTCAGGCGAACAGGTTGCGCAGCACTGCTTGGCCGACCCTGGACTCCTCCCTGGAGTCCCGATCGATGCAGTAGAATCTCGTGAAGGTGTGCGTCGACCTCCACGTAGCAGCCCTGCAGATGTCCAGCAGGGGCACACCAGACAGGAACGCCGTGGTAGCAGCGATCGCTCTGGTCGAATGGGCTCTCGGACGGCCGGGCAACGGTCGGTTTGCCAACCGGTGACAGTGCATGATGCAGCCGGAGAGCCATCTGGAAATGGAAGTCTTCGAGAGAGCCTTCCCCTGGTTCACAGGTCCAAAGTTCACAAAAAGCTGTGATGTCTTCCGAAAACTCTTTGTGCGGTCCACGTAGAACTTCAGCGCTCTAGCCACATCCAGCAAGTGAAAAGTCCTTTCGGCCGGCGACAAAGGCGACGGGAAGAAAACTGGCAACACCAAGGGCTCGTTGAGGTGGAAGTCCGACAGCACCTTGGGCATAAAGGAGGGGTGCATCCTCAGCACCACCCTCGTGTCGTGAAAAGTCAAGTATGGAGGCTTGCAAGAAAGGGCCTGGATCTCTCCCACTCGTCGTGCGGAGGTGATGGCCACGAGAAATGCTGTCTTCCACGACAGGAACTTCAACGGCGCTGAATGCATAGGCTCGAATGGGGCCCCCATGAGCCTGGTCAGAACCACGTTGAGCTCCCACGCCGGGGCAGGAGCCTTCACCGGCGGGAACGATCGGAATAGTCCCTTCATAAATTCCTTCACCAGTCGATGAGACCACAAGGACGCCCGTCCTGTAGTTCTGGTGTATCGGGAGATGGCATCCAGGTGTATTTTGATGGAGGCGTGAGCTAGTCCAGCTTTGGCCAGCGACAGTAGGTACGGCAGCACTTGAGGGGCCGTAATCCGCAGAGGGTTAATCTTCTGTGCACGGCACCAGACAGAGAACCTCTTCCATTAATGTCCATAACACTTGAGAGTTGAGGACGCCCTGGCCTTTGCAAGAACCTCTCTGCAGTCGGCCGGGATATCATATCCTCCAAACTCTAGCTCTGCACGAGCCAGGCCTGCAAGTTCAGCGACTCCGGATCGTGATGAAGGATGGCCCCTCCTTCCCTGGAGAGAAGATCTGCGTCCGCCGGCAGCTTGAATGGCGGGACGTCGCCAAGTCCAGAAGGTCCGGGAACCAGATCTGCCTCGGCCACGCCGGTGCGATGAGGATCATCATGCACCGGGACCTCTTGAGCTGGTTGATTTGTCGGAGCAGCAACGGCAACGGGGGGAACGCATACAGGAATAGGCCGTTCCAGGGAAACAAGAAGGCATCGCCCATGCTCCTCGGCTGGGAGAACCTGCTGGCGAACCTCTGACACTTGGAGTTCTTCGCCGTCGCAAATAGATCGATCTGGGGAGTGTCCCATCGCCGGAAGAGTCGATCCACTAGGTCCTGTCGTAGTTCCCACTCGTGGCACGAGAGCAACTCTCTGCTGAGTGAGTCGGCAATGGTGTTTTTTATCCCTGCCAGATGAAAAGGCACCAGAAACATCCCTTGGGCGACGGCCCAATGCCACAGATCCTGGACTTCCTTGGATAGGGCTGGGGATCTGGTTCCGCCCTGCTTCCGTATGTAGAACATGGTGGTGGTGTTGTCGGTGAAGATCCTCACCACCTTGCCCTTGAGGGACGGGAGAAATGACTTGAGGGCCCAGAACACTGCACGGAGCTCCAGGATGTTGATATGGAGCGACTTCTCTTCCGGGAGCAATGGGCCTCTTGCGTGTAGATCTCCAGTGTGCGCTCCCCACCCTTCCAGGGAGGCATCCGTAGTCACCGTCTCCTGGTGGATTGGGGTCTGGAAGTCCGTACCCGCCGTCAGGTGCACGCGGGCGCCCCACCACCGGATCGCTCAACGGAAGGACTCATTGAGGGGGATCCTGTCCTCGAAGCTGCCCGACAATTGGATCCAACAGGCGTCGAGGAATTCCTGCAGAGGACACATCCAAAGCCTGCACAATCGTACGAGATAAATGCAGGAAGACATCATTCCGAGGAGGGATTTGATGGATCTCACTCTGGCCACGTCCGTGACCAGTAGACGCTGCACCTTGCCCATGATGGCTGCCGTCCTCTCCACCGACGGTGAGGCCAGCCACGCCACTGTGTCGAGCTTGGCTCCTAGAAACAGTGCGACTTGCGAGGGGACTAGGTGGGATTTTGGGTAATTGATGGAGAACCCCATGTCCGTGAGCAGCTGGACGGTCTTCGCTGTGTGCTCTATGGCGAGCTCCCTTGTCCTTGCTCAGATGAGCCAGTCGTCCAGGAAGGGATAAACGTGGATCCCCTGCAGGCGCAGCCGCGCTGCCACCGGTGCGAGGCACTTGGTGAACACCCTGGGTGACGACTTCAGTCCGAACGGGAGGGCCTTGAACTGGTAGTGCCTTCCTTGGACCACAAACCTGAGGAACTTTCGGTGTCCTTTCAGAATGGGGATGTGGAAGAAAGCATCCTCCAAATCCAACGACGACAGGAAGTCGCCCTCTTCCAGCTGTCCCAGCACGTGCTGGAGGGTGACCATCCGGAACCTTTGCGCCTTGATGTACTTGTTCAGTCGTCGCAGGTCCAGGATGGGACGCCATCCTCCTGTCTTCTTCTTTACGAGGAAGTATCTTGAGTACACTCCTGCCCCCTGAAGGCCTGCCAATACGGCCACATAAGGTGACTTGGAAGGATGATATCCATCATAGCGTGCACAATTCATTAACCATACTTCTTGTAAAAGGAAGACTGTGAATTTGGTCAGTTCAAAACATAACATGCTATTTGACGTGAGCTTTCGATTACCTCTAGTGTTCCATGAGGCTACAGTCAATAAGTTATACTCAATACCGACGTCGTTAGGGACGTTTATTCTGTGTCAGTACAGGGCCCGATATAGAAGGTAGCCAAGACCAATCTGGTATTTCATCCCTAGATGAGCATTTTTCTGTGGCCAGAGAGACTGATTGCGCTTCCAGATCATCTGTATAACAAGTCATTGTAATACTGCCTGCGCCAGGAAATGAATCAATGCTTCCAGATCATCTGCAATAACACGTTATTGTAATACTGTCTGCGCCAGGAAATGAATCAACCCAAATGTTGTCTTGTTGTGATATAAAAGATGTTAAGATCAGATTTAATGCAGCTATATAGGTGTGTCCCAAGTTCGTGCCACCCTCACTACAATGCTGAAATGGTTGGCGCCCAGAAGCACGAGTAGTGGTGGATAAATGATATGTTTCCATTGTCGTTACCGATGAAGAGGAGTCCCCAAACATATTTGGAGAAGCATCAAGCATAAACCCTGTGGCCGGGAGATCCTGAGGTGCCGTCAAACCAGGTCCCTCAGTCGATGTTGAATTGACCACCTCTGTCGACTGACAGTGCACAGAATAATTCAACAGGACCGACAAATCGCATGGTGCAATAGAGTAATACCAATAGTGTTGAAACAGGATCGATAGTCAGGTTAAATTGTTGCTTGGAGGTTGAATGAATGCCCCTGACTAAAAGACTTGCGCAAGATTAAAGCTGTTTTAGCAGATTTGTGATATGTTGTTTATATCAGAGTTTATAGGTGATGCGGATAAAGGAAGGACAAGAGTTGGAAGTCCTACTGGGTCTCTGCCAGAATGTGGCATCGTAGGGTAGGACACGCCTACACTATCTGATATGATATGATATGATATGGTAATTGTAACGCGCCTATACACAGGTGTTTCAAGGCGCGACGAGGCAGGGAGGTGAGGAACAAGGGGAGACAGACAACGATCCTACTAGGCCAGGTGTCATTCAGATCGCGCAAGTGCAGGGGTGGGGGAGGGGGAAAAGTGCAAGGGGAAGGGGAGGGGGGGAAGTGCAGTACAAGGTAAGTGGCGTAAAGTAATAAGTAAATAGGGCCAGCTGGTGGCAAGTGCAAGGTAACTGCACTTTTGCTTCGGCTGCTTAATTCATATATGGTAAATAAAAAAATCTCAAAGTGCAATGACATTTAGTAATTTGTGTCAAAAGCCCATTTACCTTCAAAATCACCAAATGGGTACTCCCGGTACCTGTTTACTCGAGTAGGACACATCAGCCAGCTGAGAAATGAAGAATGACCCACAGTGTACGATAAGAGCGCCACAGCCACTGTCCTCCAGCAGACTCCACTCTGCTCTTCACTCCGCATAGCGCTCTGCATTGGCTTGTGGCTTTTCAGATTAGCATAGTAGAGATTAGGGTCTGTCGGCAAGCCAGGCAGCCTAGACCGTCATTCCTTGTTACTTCAGCAGACTTCATTCTGCTCTTAACTCTGTGCTGGCGTGAACCCATTCAAGAGATTAATGCAGCAGAGATTAGGGTCTGTTGGCAAGCCAGGCAGCCTGGACCTTCGTTCCTCAAGCAGACTTCACTCTGCTCATCTGTGTGGCGTTCCGTGCCGGCGTATAGCTTTTCGGGAGATTAGTGTAGCAGAGATTAGGGATCATCAGCAAACTAGGCAGGCAGCATAGACCTTCTTTCCTTTCTTTCCTCGTTCCTTTAGCAGAGTTCATTCTGCTCCTCAATCCACGCAGCACTCTGCGCCAGCCTGAAGCTGTTCAAGAGATTAATGTAGCAGAGATTAGGGTATGCCGGCAACCCAGGCAGCCTAGACCTTCATTCCTCGAGTAGACTTCACTCTGCTCCTCACTCCATGCGGCGCTCTGTGCCGGCGTATAGCTTTTCGGGAGATTAGTGTAGCAGAGATTAGGGACTGTCGGTAAACCAGGCAACCTAGATGTTCGTTCCTCTAGCAGACTTCACTCTGTTCCTCACTCCGCTTGGCACTCCACACCAGCGTGTAGATTTTGAGGAGATTAGTGCAGCAGAGTTTAGGGTCTTTCGGCAAGCCAGACAGCCTGGACTTTAGTTCCTTGTTCCTCCAGCAGACTTCACTCTCCTCTTTGCTCCATCGAGAGGCACTGTCCGATCTCCTGCCCCAGCCCTTTGTGCCCAATCAATAACCAGTAACAGCAATTAGTAATTGAATAAGTATTTATTAAGGACATTATTTGGCACCTACTAGTGATATTACTGTTTTTATTAATCTTGGAATGATTAAAGTAAAAGACAGACTTGCAGGCATGGCAGTGGGAGAAAAAAACAAGATTGACATCAGAAAGATTTATTTCTTTTGAAGGGTAACTATTAATTTTGAAGACGTGGTTGGTGGAATTTCCGTAAACACCAGAATTGTGTATTTGGGGTATAAGTGACCTAGGTCCAACATGTGACTAATCTATTGCACAGAATGGTATGAATTAGGTGTGGGATTCATGTACGATATGTACTCAGATGGTGAGTTTGTATCCAGTGAACTGTTCACTGGCAAAGTGGAAAATTTAACTTTGGTTGTTTTTTCCAATCCCTTAGGTAGAAAAGGCCTTTTCCAGCATGGACCCCGCTGTTTCCCCTATACCAAAAGGTAGAGGATTCCACTTTTTGAAGGGTAACTACTAAGTATGAAGACGTGGTTGATGCAATTTCCAGCATGGACCCCGCAGTTTCCCCTATACCAAAAGGTACAGGCACTCCCACTGTTCTGTCAGCGAGCAGCCTAAAATGGGAAAGGGATCGAAGGATGCCAGTAGATGATACATTTTGGGCTTCCTTATGCCAGTAAACTCAAAAGGTTGAATTTAACACTAGATTTAGGTTAATACAATATACAATTCTTAAGCAAGCATACATGACGCTGGCCTGTGAAATAAAGTTTGATAGCAATAATAATGGGAAATGTCCGAAATGTCAGGTGGAAGGTGCAGATTTTAACCATCTGATTTGGTCATGCCTGTTAAGATGGATTTCTAGAATCTGGCCTGGTGGACAGATTTTAGGAGCCCACCCTAGTTATTGTGAACAGGATAACTTTGAGAGGTTAGTCAAAAACCAATCAAGGTAAGCGTGGAGAGGAGTCTAGGCTATTGTCAGTGGGGTAAGGGGTCCACAAGGAGTCGACACAATATAAAACACAATAATTCAACTTAGACAGTAGGTATATAATTACAGATATTTATTCTAGGCCTTTTAGACACACTGTAAAATGAAACTAGAAGGTGATATTATCGCACAATATTCAATATTAAACATATATACATTCACCATAGGATCATAAATGCATTACAAGTTACTTATTCAGTAAGCAAGTATAACAAACGCAGTAATGATGGAACCAACTCACAGTAAAGCACACAATAATTTAATTTTATTTTAATTGTATTTTTTAGGTGCGCCGTAGCATTACGCTGTCCACACCTATTTATCTAAAAGTATGATTGAAGTTAAAATAGAATAACGTATTTTACAATTTATAATACGAGATAATCTCATACAGCATACATTTATTCAATAAAAGATTGTCCAACATATTATTAACTTTATGCATCGATCAGTCTTTTAAACTAGTTTAAAAACAAAATTAGGAGTAAAACGATCAGCCATCAGGAGGCGCACGGATGAAGACCTCCTTCGTGTGAGCTCCTCACCCAACGGTCTCAAAAGTGGCTTGAGCCCCCACTCCGAGACCCCCACCCTGGAATGAACCGTAATTAGAAGCCGAAGAACGGCTCCCCGCACAACTGAGCGAAGGAGCGGAGAGAATCGCATAAGGGGACACGTCAAACGAGCCACCCGACTGCTGCGTCAAGCTGAGAGGGCCCCGGTGGACGAAACCGAAACTGAACCCTGCCACTGCCTGGCGTGTGCTATGGTGGAGTTTCCCTGCAGTCTGGGGAAGGCATAAGGCGAACCCTGAATACCTATGAGACGGTCACCAAACCGCCTGACTTGCACTGGATCTCCTATGACGCAACTCACAGCCCGAGCCAAACGCTCTGGGTGGCCCGGAGTCGAACGCCCTCTGGCTGCCCAAGATGTGAGTCCCCAGAGGAGGTAGGCGAATCAACATAACCCCAGCTTAAGAACTGCGGTTGGGTGCCCCGTCCGTGTGCAACTGCCGCAGAGGTACGCTGGTGTAGGCTCTTGACCTCTCCCTGGTGTCTCACATTGCACCGTGTTCCATGGGGAAGCAAACCGCCACAAACACTGCGGACCCCCCCCGCCCCATCTCACGCATGGGATACCCGAGCCGCCGACACGTCCCATCCTGCATGCGGCTCCGGCTCCTTTGCTGACGGCACTGGTGCTTGTCCTCGCGGGCATCCACATCTAAGAGGATGAGAGCAGTAAAAACAGTCACCCCCTCACTCCCGAGGCGCACCAGGGGGATATCCGGACAACTGCATGAGCCACAGTCCTTTTAAAAAACCGGCACGTAGTATCAACTGCAGCGAAGGCACGGGTTGGCCAGCATTTCTCGATCAAATGAAGCCAACGTAGTAGCACCCTATACATATTTGGGGAACACAGAGTCTATAGGCCCTGCTAACATGGACATATAACGCCTCCCATTGGCATTAAAGGACTTCAGCCGCCACTTCATAAGGAAGCAGCAGAGGCATATAGTGATGGCACATTGTTAAAGCCTGCTAAGCTGATTGCTCCCCTCACGATCCACAAATATTAAGAACAGTAAATGTACTGTGACCTGCCACCTGGCGCACCATATGATTGGATGTCTACACCAGTGCCTGCATAGAACGTTGGGGCCTGGGTACAGATTCATACAAAATTTTCAGCCATGATCGCTGGGAAGAGGCGGACAAGGTCATGCTAGGCTGTTTGGCTTCCGGACCACAAAAAGGTCCATTAAAGGCACACAATCATCGTTACTAGCTGCAGTAGCGACACCTGACCCTGTCTGCCCGTGGTCCAAAGAGGACTATCGTATGACCCCAGTTTCACTGAGGGAGACCAGTAAGTCCCTGCATCCTCTCAGATGGGTCTTCCTCAATACACAAATACAAACAAAACCGGACAGAATCAATCAAAAAATCGAAGAAATGGACTGGATCAGCACGATAGAGAAAGCAGTAGCGAACAAACTTTTAATCCATCTTCCTCCTACTTTTAACTAACTGAAAAAGCCGCTAAATTACATTGCCAAATTCCCTGAAAAAAGGAAAAGAATTCTGTTTATGAAAGCAAGATTAAACTTACTCCTAACACAGGAAATTCTAACAATCCGGGGTTTTGCAGGTAAACAGGGTTGCCGGCTATGCAAAAAAACGGAGGTGGAGGAAACCCTAAAACATCTGGTAATAATGTGCCCCAACACCAAACAAAACAGAACTACCTACCTCTTACCTCTGATTTCGAATCCGTGGATGATGCAAGAAGAGGATCTATGGAATAGACTGATATCTGGAGAAACCACCTGGTGGACGGTTGCCATGACAAAATTAATTGAACTAGCATTCCGGCAGATCAACGAGGCATCCTCCAGTCCATTGCCTATTTAGAGGTCCGCACTGACACTGTTTTGTTGAGAAAAGACAGGGTGATCTCTGACCAGCGCAGAGGTATTGGTAGATCTGTAGGAAGCCTTTTCTGCGAAATGTGAGATTGGAACAAATTAATGGCAGTTGATACTTTGATAAAATTCAGGTGTCCCCTGAATAAATGTCAATAAATAAAATTAAAAAAAATACAAAAATGTACTGGACGATCCCTCTCAAACGACTACATTTCTTTCTGGGTGCGTTGCACTGTTCGCCGCCTGGGCAGACAGCGATCACGGAGGAACGAAGGGTTGGGCCCGCAGTTAGTGGGGCGTGTGCCCTCCTTCTAGACCTTATGGTCTGAGTTCACCTGACCTACCCTGGACCAGCTCAAGAAGGCGTAAACAGATCGTGAGGTCCACGTCTTAGCACCTGTATACAAGCCTTACGTCTTTACAGACGTAAAGACGTAAGGCTTGTCAATCTAACTGACTCTCGCCGGAACTCCGACGAAGAGGTGCAAGTTAAATTCCTAACCGGCACAGCAATCTTGGCTGGAGTGGATGACGGACTGATCTCCCACCTAAGCCGAAGCCCTCACTAGGTCCCAGCCGCAGTGGTTCCGACAGCAATGAAGTCGAGTTGAAAACACTCAAGTCACACGACTAAGCACCTACGGATACAAATCCGCTCCACCGTGATACTGCCTGACTCTCTCACATAGAACGCGAATCCCCCTCAACGCATCCCTAGGAAAGCGGTCAAGGTCAGCGCTGCAAACCCTGTACACTTGACTCTGCGAGGGTTGGGCCCCCATAGCGGTTTGGGGCGTGTGCCCTCCTCCAGGGAGTGAAACATCTCAAATACGTAAGGACAAAGTCCCACCCCGAAGACAAGGAGGGGAAGCCTGGACCCTAGCAACACACCATTGAGGGCAAATCCCTACCAGAGGACCTGTCACAAAGTTCATGGACATAAGACAGAAACGGGCACTATATAAATAATCTCCATCTCGCTCAGCACTGGTAACCTCCAAAGATCGGTCATGGCGACCTCAGGGGCGGAGGCGGCAGCCAGCCAAGGGGGATGTTGCAGATCTATTGGATGAAATCAAGAACATGGGGGCCAACATTGGAGGAAAGATTGATAAAATCACACAACGGATGGATTAGATGGAGGAGAGACTCGAAGGAGTTGAGAATAACCAAACCTTGTTGAACACCTTAGAGACACGAATGGACCACAGGATTGCCGAAATAGAACAACGAGAAGAAGAATTCCATTTTAAGATGGACGATTTAGAGAATCGTAAGAGGCGAAACAACCTATGCTTTTTTGGCATCCCGGAAAAAGAGGGGTGAGTCTGAACTGAAGGTGCCCCTGAGGGACCCTCGCGTGAGGAAACAAGGCACAATCACCACACACAAACTGATACGCCAGACACGAGGTTGTATTCACAAAATCTAGGGTTTATTGCAAAGCAAAATAGGTTCAGTCGTCCAACTGGGTCCCACGCCCCGGGACGTGTGTGTTACCAGACCACGGGGGACGGAAGAGAGTGAAAATCGTACAACAGTTACATATATACAAAACACGCATCTTGCAATCAGTAGTGTTACATCAAATACCGCCCCTAGTATATTTCCTTTGAATTGGGCACGATGATTGACAATGGTGACGAGTATGACACCTTCAAACATTCATTTAGCAACAGTTTGCAATTTTGTGAGACTACAGACACAAGTCTTTGTTTTAAAGAACATAATGCTTCTGTTTTTGCAAGCAAACTGCGTGCAGGGGAGAGACACATTCCAGGCCTTGCTATCTCCTAGTTTCTATTTGTGTCCTGGGGGTCAACTCGCTCTCCAGGAATCTACAGGGCTCGGGAAAGGGGGGCCGCAAAGAAGAGCATAATTCAAGTCATTTAATGTTCGCTTCTAGCATTTCTACTGTGTTTTCGAGACTAACTGGCATCTGTGGGCTGATTAGGATGCCTACCTGCTCTCTTCCAAGGATAGTGCGTGGGAGGAGACCGGGCATTTCTGTCTGGGTTGCTACGTTATGTTTCAACATGTCTCTCGTGGCCTTGCGTTCTGCACTAGTAAAGCAGAATAATATTTCAGCGAAGCAATTCAACAGAAGGCAAAAAGCAAACGTTAGAGAAAACAAAATGGCGATTTAAGTCACCTTAAAATGGCCACGCTTTAGTCAAGCTTATGGCTATATATTATTAACACTAAACACATGAGACGGTTGGTCTTCGGCCAACATAGTACATAGCCTTCTGATTGAGGGGTGTCTATTTTTCTGGACAGACAAACCCTCCTTTTGACGGTATGCCAAACGTCTCTGTCAGAACGCCAATTCCTACTACACGTTCCCGCGTACCCGACAGACTTACGGGAGTCAAAATAGCTAGGAACAGCAACAAGCGCTTCCATTCCTCTAAAGGCTTGTTTCGAAGGCATTGGGGGTTGCCATGGCGACGATGGCCACTACTACGTCTGCAGTCACGTGTTGCTCCGGTTTCCCGGTCACGTGACTCCCGCGTTGTGGTCACGCAATTTTAAGTCCGCCCAGTTCGCTGTTTCGGTGCTTCTGATTGTTTTCCTTGGATTACTACAGTGGCGCTTGATATTTTGGATCTTGTCCCTTCTTGACCTCTGGCCTGTCTATTGGATTTTGCTCTTGTCTTGCCCTCGGTACTTCTGCTTCGAACTTCAGCTACAAACTCCTGCTAAGACCCGGACTTCCTTTTGACTTCGATTCTCGTCTCATGCTTTGCTTTGTCTGATTACCTGATTCTGACCCGGAACTCTTGGATCCTTCATCCTAGGCGTACGCGTGTCGGCGGGAATAGGAGACAAGTGCTGGACTAGAGACTGCCTGTAGCACTTCTGGGATTCTTCACTCTAGGCGTACGCGTGCCGGCGGGAATAGGATACGAGTGCTGGACTAGAGACTGCCTATAGCACTTCTGGGATTTCCTAAACTGTCCAGGCGTACGCGTGCCGACGGGAATAGGACTTGTACCGGACTGAGGATTCCTTCAACACCGTGAGTCTGGGCTTCATCCTACTTTCCTCGTTGCTTCCCGTCTCACGGATATACAAGTAAGAGTCCTTATTTCCTGTTCATTTTCCAGTTATTGGTTCTTTTGCCTTTCCTTGTCTTATATAGTTCTTGTATCTTTACAGAGGCATTCTACTTCCAATCTGTTGTCGTTTTCTTGTCGGGATGTACCGTACCTTACCCTACTGACAATCACTGAGTTGTCAGTCTATCTTGTGAAATTACCATTCATCGGGAAGGAACTTGCAGTCATCAGGAGTTCCAGAGGGTCCTGTTCATTCTTCAAACATCTTTCAACCAATTGACCGCTCAGACTGTTTTTATACACAACTGAGTGTTACGTTGGTGGGAAGAATATACTACTGCACTACGAGTTCAACAGCTTCTCTTCGGTCACCAGGCGCTTTACCCTGTTTAGGTTCAGTGTTCTGATAGAATCAGAAGCCTATAAAATGGACGCAGCCAATGATCCGTTGGCTACCTTGGTTCAATTAGTGGCTGATTTACGTGCTGACATGCAAACTGCCCATGATGCTACTCATCGCCGTATTGATGATATTCAAGCGGGATTAAGGGTTAGCGCCATTGAACCTCCATCAGTTGCAGTGGCTTCTGGGTCTGGTACGGCCGGTGCTCAGGCCAGGGCAGACCCGGTTCCGGTAGTTATGACACAATTCCCGTTGGCTCCTCCTGAACGTTTCTTGGGCGATCCAAAAACCTTCAGAACGTTCATCAATCAATGCAGACTGCATTTTCTTTGTAGACCAACATCATTTCCCGATTCAACCACTAAGGCCGCCTTTATATTATCTAACCTAGGGGGTACTGCTGCAATCTGGGCGAATCCTCTCTTGGAGCAAGGTAGTCATTTGTTATTTGACTGTGACGCTCTTATAGAGGCGCTTACCAGAGTTTTTGACACCCGATACAAATCTCAGGCAACCGATTTGGAGTTATTGAATTTACAGCAAGGCGATTCTACTCTCTTGACGTATCTGGCTAAGTTTAACCAATTGGTTGCTGAAACCAACTGGCCGGACGAGAAGAAGGCAGCCTTGTTTTATAAGGGTTTGTCGGATTCCCTCAAAGATGTCATTGCTACGGTACCTGTGGTCCCCGTCTCCTTTCCTGACTTTTTGGATCTAGTTCTTCAGATCGATGCCCGTAAAGCGGAAAGGAAGGGGGAAAAGAGGATTTTGCCCCCGGTCCCTGTTAGTCTGACAAGTTCGGCTTCAGGTAATGGGGAACCCATGCAAATAGGGGCGATAAGAGGACCATTATCTAGCGAAGAAAGAGAGAAGCGTAAAAGGAACAAGTTATGCTTTTATTGTGGTTCTTCTGGTCATTTTTTGAGTCTATGTCCCAAGAAACCCGCGAAGTCGGGAAACTCCAAAGCCCGACAATAGAGGGAGCCCCTATGTCGAGCATTGATCTTCCGGGCTCCAAATTCTCAGTTCCTTTCACTATTAAGGTTGTTGTTGATTCTCCGGACGGCGAAACCTGGTCCTCTGAAGCGGTTTTGGATTCTGGGGCTACTGGAAATTATGTTGATCTCCAGTATGTGAAAGACTGGAACATTCCCCTGGTACCAAAGGAACAACCCGAGGTGGTCAACACAGTTGATGGTACCACACTACTCTCAGGGTTGGTAACGGAGTCGACAGTGCCTCTGAATTTACTCATAGACGGCTGTCATAGCGAAGTCATTTCATTCGATGTCATTACTGCACCTCAATTTCGACTAATTCTGGGTCTACCATGGCTTCGGCTCCATAACCCCTTGGTAGATTGGGTTGCAGGGTCTGTCTCGTTTACCTCAACTTATTGTTCAGGACATTGTGGCCCAACGACTCAAGAGAAAGACAACCCCTGTCAAGCCTTATTGGAATCTGTTTCAATGGTAGGGGGTATTGTCAATACTATTTTACCCCCAGAATACAAGTCTTTCGCAGATGTCTTTGACAAAGGTGAGGCAGAAAGGTTACCGCCTCATCGTATTTATGACTGTCCCATAGACCTTAAGGAGGGAGCTAGGATCCCCTCTGGGAGGATTTACTCTCTTACTTTAAAGGAAGATGCAGTTTTGAAGGAGTATTTGGACAAGGCTTTGGCTTCTGGTTTCATTCGCCCCTCCCGTTCTCCTGCTGCATCTCCCCTGTTCTTTGTTCCGAAAAAAGAGGGGGACCTGAGACCATGTATAGATTATCGGGACCTGAATGCAGTCACAATACGGAATCAGTATCCCATACCACTGATTTCAGTACTTTTGGATCAGCTAGGCTCTTCAGTGATATACACCAAATTGGACCTCAGGGGTGCGTATAATCTAGTGAGGATAAGAGAGGGGGACGAATGGAAGACGGCATTCAAAACCAGATACAGCCTCTTTGAATATTTGGTCATGCCGTTTGGGCTATGTAATGCCCCTGCCACATTTCAACATTTCATCAATGACGTTTTTCAGGACATGATTGATCGGTTTGTGATCGTCTATTTAGACGATATCTTGATATATTCCCCTTCTCTTGAACTACACCGTCAACATGTTACTGAAGTACTACAACGTCTGCGTAAGAATAAACTATACGCAAAACTAGAGAAGTGTATTTTTCATACTACTTCAGTTGAATTCCTGGGCTACGACATTACTAACCAGGGTGTTCAGATGAGCCAAACCAAGGTCAAGGCCGTATTGGAATGGCCCGTCCCAGGTACACTAAAAGCTTTGCAGTCTTTTTTGGGGTTCGCAAACTTTTATCGGCGGTTCATCAGGCACTTCTCTAGCATTGTGGCTCCACTTACTGCTTTAACAAGCAATAAGCACCCGTTTCAATGGAATCCCGAAGCACAGAAATCATTTGAGACTCTCAAGGAAGCCTTTACTTCAGCTCTGGTACTTCAACATCCTAATGTCAAACAACCGTTTGTTGTAGAGGCCGATGCGTCTGACGTGGCAGTAGGGGCAGTTCTCTCCCAGTTTTGTCCTGACACAGGGATCCTTCATCCGGTCGCGTATCATTCACGCAAGCTTACTCCGTATGAGGTAAACTACACCATTACCGAACGTAAACTGCTATCTGTCCGGGAGGCTTTTACAGTTTGGAGACATCATCTCTTGGGAGCAGAGACTCCGATTCAAGTGTTCACTGATCACAGAAACCTACTGGCCCTTCAATCATTGAAATGCACTACAGCGCGCCATGCACGTTGGCATGAGTTCTTCTCTATGTACAACTTTGTATTGACCTACCGTCCGGGGACGTTGCACTCCAAGGCAGACGCCCTGTCAAGACTTTTTGAAGACCCAGTGCATCGGCCACAGGAGGGTCGACTACTCCTGCCCAACCAGGTTGTGTGTGGCTGCACATTGCAACCATCCCTGAAGACAGCCATTCAGCAATGGGTCTCAGAAAAACATCCTGAATTGGAGGATCTTAATCTGGATATTATTCAGTCCTTGCCATACGTTCAAGGTAAAATCTATATACCTGACTCTCATACCCGCAGGATTGCCATGTCTTGGTGCCATGACTCTATGTTGGCCGCACACCCCGGTCATCGTAAGACTTTGGAGTTACTCAAGCGCTGGTGCTGGTGGCCTTTCATGTCAAAAGACATTGTGCTGTACATCGCAAACTGCGCAGTTTGCGCTCAATGTAAAACCGTCCCGGCCAAACCAATGGGTCTTCTACAACCCCTGCCAGTACCTGCTAAACCCTGGGCCATGCTTTCCATGGACTTCGTAGTGGAACTACCTTTGATTGGTGGATTTGATACTATTTGGGTGGTAGTCGACAGTTTTACTAAATTGGCCCTTTTTGTGCCTTGTCGGGGTCTTCCATCCGCTACTACTCTGGCGGACCTGTTTTTACGCAATGTCTTCCGCTTCTTTGGTCTTCCTGAGATCATAATAACTGACAGGGGTGCACAATTTACCTCTCGTTTTTGGAAACATCTTACACAATCCATGGGTATTGACGAGAGGTATTCTACGGCTTACCATCCACAAACTGATGGCCAAACCGAGCGACTCAATGCCACCATGGAACAATACTTGAGATGTCTTATTCTACAACACCAAGAAACCTGGCTCTCCGTATTGCCTATGGCAGAGTTCGCTTATAATAATTCTGCGCATTCTTCTACGGGGGTCTCTCCTTTCTATGCCATGTATGGACAACACCCACGCTCTCTACCCTTGGATTTTTGTATATCCTCGGATTGTCCAGCAGTCCAATCTTGTCTTAGAGACCTGACATCGTTGCGTAAGAGCGTTATGGAACACTTAATACATGCGCAGGAACAGGCTAAGAAGTATGCCGATCGCCATCGCCAGCCAGCACCGCAGTATACTACAGGTATGCGTGTTTGGCTTTCTACCAAGAATCTCAGTATTCCAGGTCGTAAAACCCTGTTACCTCGCTTTGTGGGTCCTTATGTTGTTAAGGAGGTGATTAATCCCCTTGTGGTCTAGTTGGAATTGCCTCCTACTTGGAAAATACATCCCGTTTTCCACGTGTCTTTGGTCAAACCATGTTCTGAGCAGGTGAGGTTACCTATCCGTCCCCCCCCCCTGTTGGTACAAGGGGTGGAGGAATATGAGGTCAATGCTATTTTGGATACTAAACTATCACGTGGTGTACGTTTGTTTTTGGTAGATTGGAAGGGTTACGGTCCGGAGGATCGCACTTGGGAACCCGAGTCCAACATCCATGCACCCGTGCTATTATCCCAGTTTCTAGCATCTCAAGGTCTCGGGGGACCTTTGGGGGAGGATACTGTCAGAACGCCAATTCCTACTACACGTTCCCGCGTACCCGACAGACTTACGGGAGTCAAAATAGCTAGGAACAGCAACAAGCGCTTCCATTCCTCTAAAGGCTTGTTTCGAAGGCATTGGGGGTTGCCATGGCGACGATGGCCACTACTACGTCTGCAGTCACGTGTTGCTCCGGTTTCCCAGTCACGTGACTCCCGCGTTGTGGTCACGCAATTTTAAGTCCGCCCAGTTCGCTGTTTCGGTGCTTCTGATTGTTTTCCTTGGATTACTACAGTGGCGCTTGATATTTTGGATCTTGTCCCTTCTTGACCTCTGGCCTGTCTATTGGATTTTGCTCTTGTCTTGCCCTCGGTACTTCTGCTTCGAACTTTAGCTACGAACTCCTGCTAAGACCCGGACTTCCTTTTGACTTCGATTCTTGTCTCATGCTTTGCTTTGTCTGATTACCTGATTCTGACCCGGAACTCTTGGATCCTTCATCCTAGGCGTACGCGTGCCGGCGGGAATAGGAGACAAGTGCTGGACTAGAGACTGCCTGTAGCACTTCTGGGATTCTTCACTCTAGGCGTACGCGTGCCGGCGGGAATAGGATACGAGTGCTGGACTAGAGACTGCCTATAGCACTTCTGGGATTTCCTAAACTGTCCAGGCGTACGCGTGCCGGCGGGAATAGGACTTGTACCGGACTGAGGATTCCTTCAACACCGTGAGTCTGGGCTTCATCCTACTTTCCTCGTTGCTTCCCGTCTCATGGATATACAAGTAAGAGTCCTTATTTCCTGTTCATTTTCCAGTTATTGGTTCTTTTGCCTTTCCTTGTCTTATACAGTTCTTGTATCTTTACAGAGGCATTCTACTTCCAATCTGTTGTCGTTTTCTTGTCGGGATGTACCGTACCTTACCCGACTGACAATCACTGAGTTGTCAGTCTATCTTGTGAAATTACCATTCATCGGGAAGGAACTTGCAGTCATCAGGAGTTCCAGAGGGTCCTGTTCATTCTTCAAACATCTTTCAACCAATTGACCGCTCAGACTGTTTTTATACACAACTGAGTGTTACGTTGGTGGGAAGAATATACTACTGCACTACGAGTTCAACAGCTTCTCTTCGGTCACCAGGCGCTTTACCCTGTTTAGGTTCAGTGTTCTGACAGTCTCATCCGTACATTGCATCCTCTTCTGACCAAGTATCTGACTCTGATTCTGAATCTCGTGCATTTTAAGTCTCACCCTCATTGTCGTCAATATTGCTTGACATGAATTCTTTAACTGTCTTTGATTCCTCATCACCATGGTTACTCGAATTTAATAGTGCTCTTTTTTTCTATCATCTGTACACACTCTTCCCTAATTTCGGTGCATATTACGGGTAGGCAGTGTATGCAGCAACAACATGTCATGAATATTCCTAGCACTGCTACTAGGATCGCAAATAGTTTCCATCCCAACGAATATAATAACTCCCAGAACCAGGAGCCTATATCCCAACCCCCTTCTTGAGCTTAAAACGTGTAATTTTCCTATCGCTTCGAAAATCGTAGGAGAGGAGTCGTTTACAAATACACAACACGCTGATCCCACGATTTTGCAAACACCGCCACAATCAACCAGGATTACA
Organism: Ambystoma mexicanum; assembly: GCF_040938575.1. NCBI lineage: Eukaryota > Metazoa > Chordata > Amphibia > Caudata > Ambystomatidae > Ambystoma > Ambystoma mexicanum. The sequence goes on along the minus strand of NC_090937.1, from coordinate 91,197,707 downwards.
TCAAGAGCCATTGTGTGCTGAAGTGTCATTAATCTAATCCCTTTCTCCTCTCATGTCATGTTGTATAATATATCTGTTGTTCCATTTATTGTTTTTTCTAAGATTCTGGATAGTTGTCGTATATTATAGGAGTTTATTACCTGGGCCATAAATGGTATAAATTATTTTGCTACGTCTTCTACTATTAATCCTCCTTCATTACTTCTTCGTGGTCTAGATCTAGCCAGTTTGGCTATGTCTGTTGTTTTTAAAAGAAACACTCCTGGGAGCAAAAGTCCTAAATAGCAAGTACCTCCCCAGTTTCTAGGTAACCAGGGATCCGCTTTATCTCCACATGTAAAATACACAGGGTCACCTACATACACTGGTTCTACTTCCCTCTCATGAATCACTGTATTCATACATCTAGTGAATGTCCCTACTGAATAGGAGCCCTTCTTCTTTAAGCAAAAAGGAACAGAACGTGGGCTGTAGTTTACGGTATAGGAGGGAGGCACTGCATTTTTATTTCCTTCTTATACGAAATATGATTACAGATGATTTTTGCGGCACGAACAATCTATCTTGTGGCATTGCTTTGGGCGTAGCTTTTGGCATTATCATTCGTGCTCTATGAAATATAGAGCAACCTATAGGTCTCATGATTGGTTTATAGTCAATAAGTCGAATTTAAAAAAGTCGAATAACAAAATGTCGAAAAAAATAAATTTTGAATGTTTTTTTTAAAAAGAATGTTTTAATGGGGGGGTTCCTCCCCAGCCCCCTGTTTATTTTTAATAGCTAAAGCCAAATAAACATACAAAAAAAAACAATTCGGATTTTTTTTTCAACATTTTTTTTTTCGACATTTTGGTATTCGACTTTTTTCATTCGACATTATGACTGCCCACCCTCATGATTATCTCCTCAAATTCATTCATGTTTGTGCTATCTAATTGACCCGTTTCACTTTTATTCCATTTTCCATAATATAATGTACTCAGAGATGCACTGCATTCAGAACTCAATGCCAGTGGCTGTACGTACCAACCTATTCCTTTGCCACCATGCTGTGGCAAATGAGCGCACACCCAACAATTATTCTTTCTCAAAATTGAGTGTGTCATATTCATTATTTGCAGTAATGTATTGTTACCGTAATCTTCCCTATGTCTTTCTTCCATTGGGGACAGAGTGTAAGTAATTACATGAACAGGGCTTTCAGTGGTGGAGATGTTTCTCACGGGCAACATCATTTCTAATGGGTGCATTTCTTCCAAGTACCATAGTACCAGTGCTGTCGTTACTGGGGCTATTATACTCATTACGCACATAGTTATTGTTAAAATCAGCATACAATTTTTTCTGTAACTCTTTCTGTGTAATCTTCCAGTTTCTATGTTTAATTCATTATCAGCAGTGGTGCAGGAGGGGGCAAAAGCTGGTTCTGGCATTTTCTCTCACGGTTCTTCTTCAGCAATGTTTGTCGTGAATATCTCTCCTCGTGGCACTCGTCCGAATGTCAATGAGTTCAATAAATGTCAACAGTCTGTTCTGCCAGTTCTCAGCAGCCTGGATTCCTTATACGTTGGGCAAGATATCTGTGCATTTGCACATTGCTCAAAGAACTCCGGAGCAGTTATCAATTGCCTTTGTACCATGTGTGCCCCGTTCGTTCGCACGGGTTCAGGACACATGGATTTTATGTTAGCACCGAGGAGCCTCGTTGTTGGACTGTCCGATTTGCACAACCCTCACGCCGCTCTCTTCTAGGCCTCCAGTTCCTACTTCATCCGAGAGTAGGAAACAGAGGCAACAAAAGATCAACAAAAAATGAAGATTTGATCACTCCTTTTTTCGAAGCGGTGAATTGTACCGCCTTGCTCCTGGTACCGTGTGATCAACGAATAGTGCTGGTGCACTTCCAGACTCAAGCTCGGAGTCAGCCTGTGGCGCAATAGCAGATAATGGTGGGCGCCACAGTGGTGATGCAATTTTCGTCTCAGACTGCAGCACAATGGCAGATGCAGGTGGGCGCCAAAGTGGTACACGTTTTGTGTCAGTCAGCAGTGATGCAGATTCTGTTGGACAACTTTGGGGCACTCTTTGCTCTTCCTCTTTTACAGCAATCTTTTCAGGCTTTTTTTCAGGATCAGGCAGATTTTGTGGCAAAGAACTGGCAACCGTGTCTTTCGTTTCTGGAACCGCTGTTTCTTTCTGTCTCGATCAGGCAGTTCTTCAGACGTGACGGGACTTTTTTACCATGGGTGGCGTGAATCCACACTTTCCTTCCGTCCACATGAATGGCCGTTTGCGTTGTCAGGAGTATCAAATAGGGACCACGCCATCTGGGTGCAAGCGATGTCTTCCGCTCAAAGTTCTTGATAAGCACCCAATTTCCTGGCTCCAGTGCATGTCCCGGGCCAGTGTATCTTATCGGTAATGCCTCCTGCACCTGCTGATGAATCAAACGTAATTTTTGAATCAAGAGATTACAATAAATGCTGAGCACAGGGTATTCAAGTTCCCTCAGCCGCTTCGGCTGAGGTGCACACCAAACATTCGCCGGTCTCTCCATGACTATTTCATATGGGGAGAGCCCAGTTCTTGCCTGCACAGATGTGCGCATACACAGTAGCGCTATTGGTAACGCATCTACCCAACTTAACTTGTTTCCTGCGCATATCTGCTAATTTTGGACTTCAAAATGCCGTTGTGGCGTTCAATAAGACCGGGAGACATGGGATACCTCGAACAATGGAATCGCTTATCAATCTGGAGACCTTCGCAAATCTGTAATATCATTGCGCCCACAAAATGTGGACCATTGTCTGACCATATGACTCGGGGCAGGCCAAAATGGGAGAAATACTCCTTCAACATTACTTTTGCCGTACTCATGGCAGTACAGTCTTTTAATGGATATGCTTCCACCCATTTACTGAATGCACATATGACCACTAGGACATACTTCAAGCTTTGGCATCTCTCCATCTCTATGAAATCAAAATGGGTTACCTCAAAAGGCATAGAGGGAGGGCCAAAACTGCCTGTTGGAGTCACCGTTCCCTTCCCCACATTGTGTTGTAGACAGGTGATACAGTTCTGTACCAGCCTCTCTGCATTTTTCTTTATATGTGCATTCTCCCATACTGTGGCTAGATGCTGGACTATCTTTTTGGCACAAATATGAGTAGGGCTATGGGCCATTGTGACCATTGCAGTTACATAGGAATTGGGCAGCATCCAGTTCCTGCTTTCCTTGTCCACCCAGCACCCTTCTAGATCTAATTCTGCAGAGCCTTCAGCCCACCGTTGTATTTCATCAGCAGTGGCTTCCGCCTGCATCTCTTTGACAGTAGCAATTCCATTCTCTATCATACAGGGCACTTCTTCAGACTGTGCTGTTAACATTTTGGTGTTCAAGTCAGTGACAGTTTACTTCGCAATCATGTCTGCAAATGCGCTTCCCTCTCCCACTTTACATGTTACCTTTTTATGCGCCTCGCATTTCACTATTGCTAGGTGCTTTGGACACGTAAGTGCAGACAGCAATCGTACAATCAAAGGGCCATGTTGGATCCTGGCCCCATGTGATGTTAGGAAACCTCTCTCAGCCCAGAGTCGGCCAAAGTTATGAGCCACGCCAAAGGCGTACTGGCTGTCAGTATATATGTTTACACTTAAATTTTCAGAAATCTCACAGGCTCTAGTTAAGGCTATTATCTCCGCTGCTTGCGCAGAGTTGTAGGGGATTCTTTTACTCTCCACAATACTCTTTAATGTGGTGATAGCATAGGCAGCAGTTGATGTGCCATCAGGTAGTTTAAAACAGGAGCCGTCACAAAACAACTCTCCATCTGGTTCTTTTTGTGGGATATCTGTTAAATCAATTTTCCCCTTCGTTTCTTCCTCAGTAACCATTAAACAATCATGGGGAGGTGATTCGTTGTCACCAAGTTCTTCCGTTGGCAGTAGCATTAATTCTGCAGGATTCAAAGCGCTACACCTCATAATTTGGATGTGTGGCGCAAACAGGACAATTTCGTATCTAGTCAATCTAGCAGATGTGAGGTGTTGCGTCTGCGTTCTATTTAATAGAACGTCTATGGCATGTGGCACCATCAAAATTAAGGTGTGCCCCAATACCATCCCTTCCGTTTGTTTCACTGACGCAGCAGCCGCTGCAACAGCTTGCAAACATTGTGGTAATGCGCACGCTACAGGGTGCAGCGCAGAAGACAAATAACCGCACAGCCTATTTCTTGCACCTTGTTCCTGTGTCAAAACAGCCAATGCGCAACCTTCATTCTCATGCACAAACAATCTGAAAATGTTTTCATAATTTGGTGTGCCCAAAACTGGAGCAGAACACAATGCAGTCTTGAGCAGATCAACTGCTCTCTGACATTCCTCATTCCACTGCAAAGGCATCACAACATCCTTCTTTGTCAACTCCACCATTGGCTTCACAATTAGGGTGAAATTTACAATCCACTGCCGACAATAAGAAGCCATGCCTATTATAGCTCTGACTCCTTTTTGTGTTTTTGGAATAGGCATACCAGAAATGCTCTCTATTCGCTCTGGCGTTAGTCTTCTCCCTTCTCTCGAAGGTAGGTAACCCAAATAAGCCACCTCCTTTCAAAAATACTGGAACTTCTTTAAACTTGCTTTGTGGACATGCGCTGCTAAGTGTGTTAATAGTAAAATAGTACTTTTTTTTTACAGATTTCTTCCGTATACACTGCAATTAACAGGTCATCTATATATTGTAACAATACACACCCTGTTGGTAGCTCTAGCATGCCTAATTGTTCTTTCAATGCTCTGCTATAAATACTCAGACTTTCTGCGTAGCCTTGGGGAATGCGCGTGAAGGTGAACGATCGCCCTCCTAATGTGAAGGCAAACAAATATCTGCTTTCTTGGTGTACTGGAATACTGAACGCATTCTTCAAATCAATAACACTAAAGTATTCTGCTGAGGCGGGAATCATTGTCAAAATCTTGGTAACATCTGAGACCAAGGGAAATTGAGGAGCTACTACTTTGTTTAGTGCGCGCAGATCAATTATGAAACGGTACAGTACCTCATTACCTCCTTTCCTATACACTGGTAGAATAGGACTGTTACACGTGCTGCCTGTAATTTCTTCAATTACGCCTAATTTTACCAAATCAGACACAATACTTTTCAATCCTTTCTCTCCTTCTGCTGAGATTTTATACTGTGGAATGCATGGTAACGTTACTCCTTCCTTCAGCGTAATTTTCACTGGCTCTATCTTCAAGCATCCCACATCATTGTCATTTACCACCCATATACAAGTTGGCACTTCACTCAATTCTCCTGGCAAAGGTTTAGATAAAAATTCTGATACTGGTACATTCTGTGGTGAAATGGTCAAAAATACTCCATCTGGTGTACAGTGGATAACTGCACTCAGTTTTTTCAACAGGTTTAAGCCTAACAAATTTCCCCCGCAGTTTTCTGTCAAGAGAAATGGACAATATTCAGTGAATGGACCAAATGTTACTGGTACTGGTTGGGACACTGGATTGATTACTGGGGTGCCTGCGAACCCTACTGAAATATATCTATGCCCTGACAGTGGTATCTCTGGAACCAAGTGATGGTCTATTGAACACTTCTGTGCCTCCGTATCCACGAGGAAGCTGTGCTCACTATTCCCGACTTTCATTTCTATGTAGGGTCCTTTCTGATTCACGGGATTAGACACTGGTTCCAACCCCTGCCTTGGGCTTTTCTATTGAGGAAACAACACATCATCCGATGTGTAGTCGCTGCTGTTATTATAGTACGCATTTGATTGAGTGTCAAAAATGTTCCCACCCCTTCCTCTATTTCCATTCTGCGTGTTATGACGACTACTCTGATTCTGAGTAGAGGCAGTTTGATTATTTGCTTGGTTCTGACTTTGGGTACCATTCCCTTGGCTATTTTGGTGCTGCTGCATGTCATTTCTATTCTGCCCATCCATTCCTGGATGTCCCCTATGCTCTCTTCTCTGGCCATTCCCATTTCTGTTTTGCAGATGCGAACATTGTGCTCGCCAGTGACCTTCCTCCCTGCAATACACACACTGATTTAATCCCAGAGGCCCTCCATGCATGTTCGAATTACCTCTGCCTTGTGCATTCCCTCTTGTCCTATCCTTCACTTCTCTCTCTTTCTCCGTATTCACTCTGTTCTCATAATATTGGGCCATATGTAATACTTCCCCCAACGTTTTTGCTTGCCTTGCACTCTCTGATGTCATTATTAAATTTTGAATTGGAAGTATTAACCCTCTCACATACTTATCGGCAAATAATCTTTTCCCCGCTTCTGTGCTTACATCCTGTCCACTAAAGTCTGTGAATACTTCCTCAAATCTATTAAAATAATCTGTAGCTAACTCATCCTTGCCCTGCACACATGCAGTCAGCTTGTCCCATTGAATTCTTTTCTCCGGAACAATTCCTTTCAATTTCTATATTATTCGTGCTGGTAATGCTACCATGTTTGCCCCTGGTTTTCCCCCCACCTCTTTATTCCTATCCTCCAATATTAAATCCGCCCATGTGGCGCTGTAGGCCGTCACATCATCCACCTTTCTTATTTGCTTCCATAGGTCTGCTGGCAGGATTACTGGGAATATTAGATCTATGTCACCCATAGTAAGTACGGATGATTGCAGACAGGACTCTACTTCTTTATAAAATCCCGAGGGATTTTTTCTTATATCAGGAATCGTCTGTTTTATATTATTCACTTCTTGTCTGGAGAAGGGGATGTGCACATATTGTGCTGTATAATGTGCTTCCGTTACCTGTGCTGCACCCCCATTAACACCAGCAACTCCAGGAATTTCTACTTTCGGCACAAAGGTAGGTGGGTCTTCTCTCATGGGAAATACCGCACTCACTGTTCCTCCCGCTTCTCTCATGTGCAATAATATTCCTAAATCAAGTGACAAGGCTGTTTCCCCTGTTCGACGTTCCAGTGCTCTTTTGTATGCTGCCATCATCTCAGGGGGGCTGACTTTCTTTTCAATTATATCTCTATCTATTAAATATTCAACCATCATAACTAATGCTTTTCTATTCATGGGCACGGGGTATTCATTAAATATCTCATGTATCTCCATAGTGGGGATACGAGGATCTGATATCAATTTCAACGTCTCTCGTATACATACTTTTGGTTTATCTGGTGTCTGTCTTGACAAGGGTAAAAATCGCTGCTGTATATATGGCTCTACCGCTTCCTTCCTATCTCTTCTAATATCCTTACTCCTATACCCAGGCATGGCAAACATTTCAGCATGTTTATCATCAAGTTCATTCTTAAGTTCAAAAAGTCGGTCTACATGTTCCCTTATTTCTTCATCTCTATCTCTACAACGTGCTGATGCATTCAAATCTAACAATCGTTGTGGCGGTAACCTCCCATTTAACTGTTTCCATCTCGCCACTAGATATTCACCCATGCATTCCAACACTACCTGTCTTTCACTGCTCCTTCTGAAATCCATCATCGAAGCCAGTGCTGACGTTTCATCGTTCCCGTTTATATACATTTCTGCCTGTTCTTGCAATTCCCGTCTTCTCTCCTTGCTAATCGCGTTACGAGTCACTCTCACGCATTCACTTTGTCTGGTCCCTTCTCTTGCTTCCACAAGTTCAAGTTCAATCACAGGAGGGGCAGATGGGACAGAAACGATCTCTAGGGAGGGAGGTGTAGTTAGGACAACGGGAACGGGAAGTATCTGTTGCGGTGCTGATTGGCTAATAGGAGGCGCTGAGTGTGCAGTCTGTGGCTGTGCTAGGATTTGAACAGTTGGGAGGGGCTGAACAACAGGAGGGGGCTGAGCAATAGTTACTAACGCTGTCTTTTTAGTTTCTGGTCTTGGACCCCGCTTTGTATCAGTCAATATTTTTTTTATCAATTCATCTGATGCATGCAATTCTCGTTGTGGGTATATTTTTTCTATACTCAACTGGTCGCGTCTATTTGACTTTCTCAAACTATTATTCCACTCCTCCTCCTTCTCTTCCGCTCTTTCTGATTTCAATTTATGCGTGCGCGCATGTTTCTCTCTACTTCTCCAACGAAGCATAGCTTCCCTTCTCCAGTTCCTAAGGATATCAAATGCTGCAGGGTATGCTTTCTTTTTTATTAACACCTTCTCCAAATTATCTATCCTTGTCATCTCAAAACTCCCATGATTCGCCACTGAAGGTTTTCCTGTTTTCTGGTTTGCCTATGCCAAATCTCACAAAACATTATCGCTCCCACACCATATTTCACATACATCTCATACGCCGGCGTTCCCACAGGTGTCGCGACCTGGCCAGTTTCCAAAGATTGTGCACCGCAGTGGAAAATCCCGCTAACGTGGACAATACCCCAGGCATGTTTTAACCTTACCCTTGGCTAATCAACCTTACACTGGGTGTTTGATTTTGCAAAATCAACTCTCAACCAATATCAGGATTACTTTGAATCGGGGCACGATTCACCTGATCAGTCAAGTTGTCTTTCCAAGACACAATTCGTCCGTATACTGACGCAAACCAATGACGTCGTGTCTGCGTATCTCGGCTCACTCTGCCTCGTTTCGGGACCCTCGCCTCCTTGTTCTCTGGCCCGGCACGTCAATCAGGGATAGGTTGTGTGCAGATCTGCAAAGGAGTCTCTCAACACTTTCGCAGGGGCGCCCCGAACACCTCTTGATCCCGGCTCGATCGTCCCGTCCTCGCCGTTCTCTCCGCCTTCCTTATTTTACAACGTACACGATGCAACAAGTGGGGGAGGGTCCCTATTCGGGCGCCATATTGAAGGGGCCCCTGAGGGACCCTCGCGTGAGGAAACAAGGCACAATCACCACACACAAACTGATACGCCAGACACAAGGTTGTATTCCCAAAATCTAGGGTTTATTGCACAGCAAAATAGGTTAAGTTGGCCAACTGGGTCCCACGCCCCGCGACGTGTGTTACTAGACCCCGGGGGACGCAAGAGAGTGAAAATCATACAACAGTTACATATATATATATATATTACAAGCATCTTGCAATCAGTAGTGTCACATCAAATACTGCCCCTAGTTTATTTCCTTTGAATTGGGCACGATGATTGACAATGGTAACGAGTATGACACCTTCAAACACTAATTTAGCAACAGTTTGCAATTTTGGGATGCCTACAGACACAAGTCTTTGTTTTAAAGAACATAATGCTTCTGTTTTCGCAAGCAAGCTGCGTGTAGGGGAGAGACACATTCCAGGCCTTGCTATCTCCTAGTTTCTATTAGTGTCCTGGGGGTCAACTCGCTCTCCAGGACTCTACAGGGCTTGGGAAAGGGGGGCCGCAAAGAAGAGCATAATTCAAGTCATTTAATGTTCGCTTCTAGCATTTCTACTGTGTTTTCGAGACTAACTGGCACCTGTGGGCTGATTAGGATGCCTCCCTGCTCTCTTTCAAGCATAGTGCGCGGGAGAAGACCGGGCATTTCTGTCTGGGTTGCTACGTTATGTTTCAACATGTCTCTCGTGGCCCTGCGTTCTGCACTAGTAAAGCAGAATAATATTTCAGCAAAGCAATTCAACAGAAGGCAAAAAGCAAATGTTAGTGAAAAAAAAATGGCGATTTCAGTCACCTTAAAATGGCTGCGCTTTAGTCAAGCTTGTGGCTATATATTTTTAACACTAAACACATGAGACGGTTGGTCTTCGGCCAACATAGTACATAGCCTTCTGATTGAGGGGTGTCTATTTTTCTGAACCGACAGAACGGGACCTGAAAAAGACACTCCACGACATAATGTAGCTCTTATTTGAGGACAATGTCATTGACGAGCCAAAGAAGGAAAGGATACACAGAGCAGGAGAGGCAGCGGGCGGACCGAGATCTGTCCTAGTCCGCTTCCATAATTATCAGGACAAGGCCAGAATTCTGGAGAAGGCTAAACGCAGTCGGCCAGTCGCCCTCGACAAGGCAAGAGTGACGATCTTTCAAGATTTGTCCTCCCTGACTCTTGCCTTGAGGCGGATGTCCATCCCGCTCACGAAATGGTTGAAAGAGCGTGGAGTTCGTTATAGATGGGGCTACCCATTCGCCCTCTCATTCGAGCTAGAAGGCAAAAAAGAGAGGCTGAGGTCCGAAAAAGAGATTAAGAGCTGCATCACTGATTTACTGGACAGACGCGAGGAGGGGCAAGACCAGGATGAGAGGAGAAGAGATGAGAGACAGTGGCGCATCCAAGGCCCACAGGAAATATCAAAGAGGGAATGCCTCCCCGGATACAGAAGACTGAGAATTTCTGACAATACAACATGTTTCCCTGAAGCTACGAGTTACTCCCTTATAGGGTGAGTTTGAATGCCCATTGTCACATAAGCTCTGGGGTGAACAGTTGGCGGACTGGACCCACCATATGAATCCTTCATAACCACCTGGAACATGACGGGCCAGGGGGCATACATGCCTTGGCCTCAGGAGCAGGCGACTGAACATACCCCGGGCCCTGGGGGGACCCTGGTGTCGGGGATGCTGGTGGTGGCGCTCTTGTCTGCCTAGAAGTCCTCAGGCTCTGTCACAGGTACAATTATGGGAGTTTTGACATCCCTGGCCCTTGGGATGTGTGGACTGTCGAGGCGTGACGAACATGAGAAATGTAGCTTTTGATTTTGAAGATATTGTTTTAATTCCGGGGAGTGAGGGGCGGGATGCAGGGGGCTCAATGTTATTTTGGTTTTCTCATACGCAGGACAGTGAGGTCACGGTCTCCACTGGTGGTCCGGCCTTGACTCAGTGAAACCAACTGGGTCAGATCGGACGCCATCAGGGGGACGGGGTATGGAAGGGGGTGGGGGGCAGGATTGGGTGGAGGGAGGGTTAGGTCGGCGAAGAGGGTGGTGGGGGAGGGTGAGAACAGGATCCCCTATAAGCTACGAATCTGTGACAATGTGGGCGTCCGATTACGCGTCTGGTTGCCGATCCCCACTGAGGGGTCACTTAACGTACACCAAAACAAATGGCGGATAAATTAGATTCGCAGAAGAGGGGTCTCCCAAGGGTAGGGACACTAAACGCTAAGGGTCTGAACTCACCGACCAAAAGGTCTTTGGTGTGCAGCGAGTTCCGCAGAGCGGGACTCGATGTGCTGTTCCTACAGGAAACTAAGTATGCACGTGGGGAGGAACTGAGGATATTCAATTCGAGAACAGGGACAGAATACTGGGGCTCTGGCCCCCTGAGGAAGGCAGGAGTTGAGATACTCATCAGAAAGGGATTAGAATATGAGGTCACCAAGATATGGGCTGATGTGGAAGGAAGAGCGCTACTGGTAGTAGGCATCGGGCTGAAGGTAACCATCACGTTTGCAACAGTGTTCTCCCCCAACTCGGGGCAGTGCCGATTCTTCACAAGAACACATCCCAAAATTATGCAGGAAGCCATGGGGCATGTAATTCTTGGAGGGGACTTCAACCTATGGGCAGACCCCAGACCACATAGGAGGGCAGACACCCCAGTACACGGGACCCAGTCGATGGTGGTCGGGCGGGGGTTATGGACATGGTGGATCTTTACAAGTTGCGAGATGCATGGCAGGGGATTTACCCAGAGGAAACAAGATACACCTTCTACTCTAGCACTTTCACTAGGATTGATTACATATATCTTTCTGAGGAACTAAGGGAGGCAGCAATGGAATCAGAGATAGATCCGGTCACGTGGTCCGACTACGACATGTTCACGGTAGACTTGAACTGGGATAGCCTCCCTCGCAAGGGAGGAAGATGGAGATGTAATGAATCCCTCTGGAAGGACCCGGTCTTTATAATGGAGATGGAGGGCGAGATCAGGGAATATTTTAAAACAAACAATACGGGAGAGGTCTCAAAGATGACGGTGTGGGAAGCGGGGAAAGCAACGTGGTGGGGAATCTAGATTAGAGAGGGGGGCAACAAAAAGAGGGAAAGGGCCCTGATTGAAGGCAAACTGAGGAAAGAGATAGCCCAACTAGATGAGGAGGCAAGGAAGGCCGGAGATGGTAGGGCAGACAAGATCCTGGAGGCAAAACAGAAAAGGGGCGAGCTTCGACACTTGGAAGAAGGGCAGGTAGTCAGAAAACCACAACTTCTCAAGCAGACGCGTTGTTAGCCGCCAGACTATGGGGTCAACGGGCTGAAAGGAGGGTCGCTGCCATAGCGGATGGGTGCAGTCTTCAGAGGGCGGTGGAAAGAACTATTCCAGTTTTTACAAGGCCCTGTATAAATCTGAGGCAGGCCCTAGACAATTGGGAACAGATAGTTACCTAGCATTGGTCGAGATGCCAAAAACTCACACATGATGAAACCCTCAATCTAGATGCCCCTATAACTGCAGAGGAAATTAAGGGGGCAGTGAAGGGGGGCTAGGGAAAGCCCCAGGGGAAGATGGAAATACCGCTGTGTTTTATAAGTTCTTCCTCTCCTCACTCCTCCCCTTCATGGTGGAACTTTTTAACGAAATCCTCGATACTGGTACAGCCCCCGACTCCTTCATTCGGGTGCTCATTACGGTGATTCCCAAAGATGGACGAGACCCCAAACAGTGCGCATCGTATCGCCCCATATCTTTGTTAAACATAGATGCTAAAATCTATACTAGGGTCCTCTCTGCGAGATTGGAAATGCTCATCCCTCGTCTGATACATGCCGACCAGGTTGGATTCATACTGGGGAGACAGGGGGCGGATACCATATGAAAGACCCTACACCTGATTCACGAATCACAGAAAATGACCAACAATCCTGCCCTCCTCTCGGTTGATGGAGAAAAGGCTTTTGACAGGGTCAAGTGGGGCTTTCTGATGGCGGTCCTGAGAAAGGTGGGAATTGGTCCTAAATTTAGGAAAGGGATCCTGCCTATCTACACGTCCCCCAAAGCCTCGGTGTTTGTAAACGGGCAATACTCCTGCTGGTTTGGCATGGGCAGGGGTACACAACAGGGGTGTCCCCTCTCTGCGATATTGTTCGCCCTCTCCTTGGAGCCCCTGGCCTAGAGACTGAGAGGAGATCAACAGGTGGAGGGACTCCAGATGAGAGGGAAAGAATAGAAGGTGGCCCTACATGCATACGACTTACTCCTACACATTCAGAATCCCATGTCGTCCATACCAAGAGCGGTACACTTGATCGAAGTATATGGTTAGCTCTCTGGTTTTAAAATAAATAGAGCCAAGTCCAATCTATTCCCCCTGCATGAACTCACACAAGACAACGCCAAAAGGTTCTTCCCGTTGGGTCTTACGATCAGAGGAGGCACTCTAAAATATCTGGGAATAAACATTATGAGGGACCTAAAAATGTTATATGATGCCAATTCCCCCCCCCCCCTTTTTCGAGATTCAACGCTAACCTGGCGAAGTGGGAGAAACTCACGATATCCTGGCTAGGGAGACTCAATGCAGTAAACATGGTATGTTTTCCTCGATTCCTCTATCCCTTTTAGGTGCTCCCGATCCGAATGCCATGACCTTTCTTTGATGAGGTTAAAAGGGCAGTTTTACGGTTCTTGTGGCAGGGGAAGAAGGCCAGGGTAGCCTATGAGAACTTAAAACTACCTAAAGATAAGGGTGGGGTGGGCCTGCAAGACCTTAGGAAGTATTATGAGGCAAGAATCCTGATCCCTCATTTGAGAAGACAAAAAGAACCCCAATGGATTGAAGCAGACAATTACTACCTAGCCCCAGTTACCGTTGCCGAATGGCTATGTGTCCCAAGGTATAAACGACTAAGGAGATTAAGGGACCACCCGATACTGGGGACCATATGGGACGTATGGAGAGAGGGTATCGGCATGCGTGGGATCACTTTGTGGCCATCCCCTCTGAGTCACATCTGGCCTCCCGGGATTAGAGAAGACATCCCTAATCTTGAAAGATTTCAGACCTGGTACAAAGCTGGGTTGGAGAGAGTGGGCCAACTCTGGAGGGAAGGGACTTTTGTGACGATTTCGGAATTGGAGGAGGTTGGGCCCCCTTGCAGTCTTTCCCTTCCTGCAACTCAAAGGTATTTTCAAGAGGGACAAATGGAGGGGGGAGATCCGGAGGGACCTTACTCCATTCGAAAAACTGTTAAACAGCAGAACTGAAACTAAAAGCCTGATCTCTGCCATGTATAGAGAATTAATTGAAGCTGGGAAGGGATCAACTTTACATTTGAAGGGTAGATGGGAGAGAGACTTTGGAGATGAAATTGACCTTGACATGTGGGGGGAAATGTGCAAAGCCGCCTGTCAGGCCTCGATAGCTAGCCAGTATAAGCTTCACGCCATTAAACAGTTACACAGATGGCAGTATGATCCGCACAGATTGTCACAGATGTTCCAGACAATGAGCCCGCTGTGCTGGCGTGAATGTGGGGAGAGTGCAAATTACTGGCACATATGGTGGCGATGTCCCCGTATTAGAATGTTATGGGACGAGATCTTAGGCTGGATCAGAGACCTTGATGGGATTCAACGGGTAGCTGACCCCCTCCTAATACTATTTGAGTTTGAAAAGTGTGAGGATGAATGCAAGAGGATCACGTTGCTGGCTGCCCCACTGTTGTTGGCTGCACAGGCCGCCCTGGTAATGAGGTGGAAAGCAAATCGGGTGCCGGGGAAGAATGAATGGGTAAACATGGCCACCAACATTTGTGTAATGGAGAGAATCACTGCAGCCCTCCATGGGAAATCCATGCAATATGAACACATACGGGGAGACTTTGTGAATAGATACATGCCTGGGACTTGATGACATGTACGTCAAGGGAAATGGTCATCCGGCCTTGCCTAATTATTGAAAACAGGAAAGGTGTCCCACCCGAGGAGACCAATGTGAATGTTTCAAATAGACCTCAATGAGGCGACCATACTCACTGCTGACTGAAAAATGAGAACACTACGCATAAATCACGATTAAGAGATCTGTGCACCACATTTGGAAGCTAGAGGAAACACTGTTCCAAAGGGGGGAGGAAGTGGGAGGGGAAAAATGTTGTTCTGAACTTCGTAAACAGGGGTAGTTGGGGGGGAAGGTCACATTTGGATGTTATTGGTTGCAATATGTTCCTAACGATGTACCTGTATTGTTCTCGAACATTTTTGAAAACTTTAATAAAAACTAATTTTAAAAAATGAAATAAAATAAAAAAAAAATTAGAGCGCAGTTTATATATTTCTCCTAACGCTCTAGGAACACCTGGTTATTAAGGGTAGTACAAGTTCCCAGTGTTTCATTAAGGCAATCGTAAGCACCGGTGTTGCACCCAATGTCGGGCATTGGGTAAGCAATGCCTATAATAATTATAATAATAATAATAATAATAATAATAATAATAATAATTACATGTAGACAGGTATGGACAAAAATACTATATTTATTCTAGGCTCAAAACGCACAATAGGAAATTAAATAAGCAGGTGATAATATTACGTGGTACACCCTTAGACACGGGCCTCGCCACAGGCTGCTTCCAGGTCCTCTATCAAGGGCAAGTCCAGTAACTGCAGGGTCCTAGTGCCATCCTATCTCTCCCATGCAACAGCAAACAACGTGACATGCCCTTAGGCACCCAAAGCTATGACTGACTGATAATATTACACAACACACGATTATAAACATATATATACAGTCACCTTAAGTTCTTAGGAATGCATTCCTTGACTTATTCAACAAGGAAGGTAAGTAATGATGCAGTAGAATGGAACCAGGTCACAAGAAATATACCCTAACTTCAGAAGTCCAAACCCTATGAAGAGTGGGGCCTTGTGCTAAAGAGTCACAAAGCTTCTTCTCAGAAAAAGGGGTTCTGGTGTAGGAAGAGTTCTTGTGTTGGTGAAATGTTCCAGAGACCATATTCAACAAAGTTACTGGTAAGTAAAATAATGTGTTTCCATCTTTCAGGTGTTATTCTAAGGAGAAAAGGGGGAGATTAATGTATTGCGATTACTTACTCCACCACCCGACTCCGATTTTCCCAGATGACTAGATGGGTCGAGTGCGGGGACCTGGAGGTAGGTTTTCCCACCATTGTATCCAGTGAGAGGTGCCTAGGAGCTGCAGGTGCAATGATTCTTCCGGTTGGTACCAGGAGCCGAGTGAAACCCTTGTCAAGGAAGAAATGCAGAATGCACCAAAGCAGACCTCTTCAGGAAACTTCACCAGACAGGGAAAGACGAGTTCCAGTAACGGCCACTGTACACAGGCGACAGAAGATGTCCTTCCAGTAGTGGTTGAAGACAACCTTCCAGATCAGGAACCCCTTTGAAGCTAGGAGGCTGAAATTCGGCAGGAAGGCGGCTTACACCAAAAGCTGGAGACTGGCGAGGTCCCGGCAACGCTGATCTGTAGAAATGGCTGCAGGAGTCTTATTATCTAAGATTCTTATCTAAGATTCTGCCTGGAAGCAAGTGCAAGCCCACCAATGGTAAGGATCTGAACCTTTCAAACAGCCAGCAGTGGTCCAATCAGTGACCACTGTGGGTTTCACTCATGCCACACACCTAGACTTTCAGGCACCACAGATGTGGAATGGGTCCAGACAGTCCCAACCCGTTCCTAGGTCACACACGCAAAGGCATTACAAGCCCACGAAAGCAGTAGCTTTCCCGAGCAAGTGCATGACCTTGTATTGGATTTTCTGAACAACAATATGCCTAAAGAACAAGCAGAAATCTCATTACGTGGCCATTTTAGGGCACCAGCGACGTTCAGTAGCCATACGGGGTAAACGGGAATGTGTACACCAGAAATAACGCAAACATGGTAAAAAATGTAATTGCTGCCACTAGCTTGTCTTTAGGCACATATAAAGTAACCAAATCTCCCAATTGTAAACGACTAGGGTGATACAAATGTATCCCGACTGCCCTGCATTGTAAGGTGCTATGTGCACTTTAAAAAAGTTACCATAATGGTAAAAGGTAAAAAGACAAAAGCGGGACATAGTATCCCAGCAGTGATAGTCTGAAGCACTGATCAGTGTCACCATAACAAAATGAGCAAAAGCCAGGTTAGTGAAGAAGAAGGTTTCACTTCCCTGTAAAGATCAGGACAGATTAAAAAACAAAAGCAAAAGCACATTTTTGGGGGTCCATAGAATATTGAGAGAATATTGCTAGAAGAGAAATCTTTCCTAACAGTACCCTATGATTGTCCCCCTTTGGGACTTGGTTTTATCATTGGTGTCTCAAATACTGTCTGCAAACATACCCTGGGAACCCTATTTGCTGTCTTTTTTGTAGGATGCGTGGACTCTACAAAACTGGCAGTAAGTTGTTATCAATGTATATGATGATGGCCAAACGATGCAGTTTAATGCATTGGACTAACACTGTTCGTGCAAGGGTCCATACGTAGCTGAAAGACTTGACTTGGATCTGTGACATGGAACTTAATAACAGCTCATTAGTGTCTCAGAATCAATGCCCTCGTAACATATGGGATTAATTTCAATGAATTCTTTGAGAACGTGCCGGAGAGGATGAGCAATTGTAATACATTTTGGTGCATTGATAGATGATCCATAGTTGAGTATTGTACTGTGTGGGGGACGATCTTTTGTCAGAATTGACAAATGGTTATACAGAGACGGCTGATTTCTTTTTCATTTTTTCTTTCTTCTTCACAAGACGATATTGTACAATCTATAAATTATACTGTTGCAAAGCAATCACTGGCAATGTACTATACCGAAGTAATGTGAACTTCAAATAAAGCTTAAAAAAAGAATGAAGACGTGGTTGGTTGCAGTTCAGGGTAAATAACAGTCCAGCCATTTAGTGAATGTGCTCAGTATGGGCAGTTGCTTGGCATGGGCGGTGGCTCAGGATGGCCAGTAATTCATAAAGGGCAATATTTAATGATTGGTGACAACATACAATGGCCATGGTTCCACAGTGGGAAATACTTCAGGGTGGGGAATTTCTCAGCACCTCAAGATGGGCAGTAACAAAGGGATGACGATAACTGATACTGGACACCATTCATGGTGGTCAGCAATGTATGATGGTCAATAATTCAGGGTTTGTTAGTAATTCAGGGTGGACAGTCATTTTAGGATACGGATGAAGTCGAGGGCTCTGTGACATTGTGTTCAGAAAGATGGTGGAGTAATTACAACCTCCTGCTTTAAGGAATAGTTCTCACAATGCAAAGAGCACTGTCCAGTTAATGCCCAATCTATGCGTTTAGTACTGTGTGCAGTGTTAACACATCCCCTTTAACGTTTATGATACACTTCATGGGCTCCTCATTGCACAGCGTCCCTTTGACACTGTCTCTTTGCCCAGTACCCGATTAGTACATCTGGTGCAGAGCAGATGATGGCCCTTGTATTTCTGTGTTGTGCAAACCAAGCTTCATGCTGTACCTGAGATAGACAATAAGATGATACATGTGGGCCACAAATATCGGTTTTGTGATAACAAATCTGGTTATTAGTCTTGTGGTGGTTTTGCAAACACAAGAACGACAGTTGAGTTTTCCCTGAACAGTTCTTTCACCCAGTGTTGGAGATCTGCTTCTCAAGTAAGGGACATGAAGGCTGGGAGGTCATTCTTGGATTGCCTGAGTTTTAGGATGTATGATGTACACAAAACAACAGAATGCCTTACCTTGCTAAAACTGGGTCCAGCTCTTTCAAATCCACCAGTGTAGGCTTCTTATCTAAAAGTTTTTTAAAAAGCGCCAGTGGTAATGGAAGGGAAATCACGCAGTAGTTGTACATAAGAAGACCGCAGAGGACCCCACAGAAGAAATACTTCTTCTTTTCAGCTGTAGGCTAAATAAATAACAGTTGTTTAGGCAAACAAAAAGTTGAAAAAGAAACACTTTAAAATAGATTATTTTTGATAAAGTGTTTTTTGTCTCTTACAAACTATTTTCAACGGTTATATTGTAATACTAGACAATACAAAAATATATAGTTTTAAGTCTACACTAATTACAACAAGTGTGTACACTGGCTCACAAAAAGACATTTAATTAAGCCCCTCTGCACTGTTCTTAAACCTCTTCCCAGAGCAATTATGCAAAAATATACCTTCTAGTGACACGGTTGATAAAGAAAATTGTAGAAACCAATATGCTTTGAAGGTCGTTTATTCAAACCAGACCAAGCTACTAACTTAGCGGTAGACATGCTGACACTTAAAAAGTTTAACAATGTTCACTGGGATAATTGTACATTTACATTATCAGAATGTTTAGTAAACGTTACTGTATTCCTCTTGTCTACATAACCACAAAACATTTGGTTTACCCCTCTAGTTCTTAAGCACGCAGGCACCTTCAAGAAGTAAAAAAAAAAGTTGCAATTCAAACAATTTGTATCCCGATTTGAAGAAACGCATTGTTTGAACTATGGATAGATGGTAGCTTGTAAATATAAGGACATTCCTGCACTCGCACACACTCACTCAGGGTAGGACTGGGACAAGAAATGGGCCCAGACACCTCAAAAAAAGTGTCCCTCACCTAAAAAACTCTCAAACCCTCATCCGTGAATCATGTCAATTTACAACTTTACAGAAAATGCTACTTATGGCGGGCTAATAGTGTTTGTTACATGTAATGTTTTGTGTAAACACTTGAGAAAACCAGTGTTAACAGGTGTCCAGTCATTATCTCGAAAACAAAATGTCGAATTACAATAATGTCGAAACAATAATGTCGAAAACAAAAATGTCGAATTGTTTTTTTTTTAATTTACATGTTTTTTTGGGGTTCCGGTGGTAAAAAAAAGGGGTAAAACATAAAAAAAAATTAAAAAAGGGGGGTTGGAGGGGGAACCCCCCCATTTCGAATAAAAATCAACAAAAAAAAGAAATTCGACATTTTTGTTTTCGACTTTATTTTTTCGACATTATGACTTTCGACATATTTGTATTCGAGATTATGACTATAAACCGTGTTAACATTCCTTTTCCATGGCCCCGGCATTTGCTAATGATTTGTTATTTAAATAGCGCGTTTGCCAAAGCACTGTACATAGCACATATTTACATACAATCATTCCCAACAGAAGTAGTACTCACTTATCAACCTCTGATTAACGAAAGGCTGAGTTGGCCTTGCCAGGATATGAACCTGCTACCTGCAGATCATGCATAGATCGCAGCAGCGCCAGCGAGAGCTCCACCTGCTGGTCTATATTACTGGAGTAAGCTAGGAGGAGCAAGTAGTTCCTTCCTTCTTCCCACCCATCATCCACCACTCCCTTATCCCTCGCTCCCTTCCTTCCTCTTGATTTTCTTCTTTCTTTTGTTCCTCCCTTTTTTCTTGCTTCCCCTTCCATTCTCTCCCCTTCCTTTCATGGGCATATTTCCTCTCCTCCTTTCCTTCCTCTCTCACATTGTTTCCTTCCTGTTTCCCTACCATCTTTCCTCTGAACTTTCCCCCATCCTTCTACCCTCCTTGTTTTTGTCTCTTCTACCACTCCTCCTTATTTCTTTCCTTCCTCACTCACTGTAATTCCTACCCCATTGTTATATTGGAAAATAGCAGTTAAAGATAAATGATTGTGCATGGGTCAACAGACTAGGGTGCACTCGACTTGAGTGCAACGATGGGCTCTGCAGCATTCTTGAATCACAGCTGATACCAAAGGGAAGCTGCATCACCAAGCCCATAGTTGAGACAGCACGAGGGTGTGATAAATCCATGTTCAGACAGAAGCATTTAATTTAAGCATGCATGAACCCTACATCTGGGTCTGTCTAGGTATAGATCTCTCACGGGATGAGGGGGCAGGATTTACAATGCTTGTATGTGTTTTCTAGTCCTGCGGGTTATGTGCCAGGAAAGGGTGATGTCCGCAAGCATGCAGTTTCAGCTACGACGTAACAATGCCACAGTTCACTACAACCATGGTGCCACCACACACCTCATGCCACTCAGATAATCCCCAATCTAAGGCCATGCCACACAACGGTTACCACGTCCCCAATTATACCCAATTCTACAGTGTGAGAACCATCCCTCGTTAAATCAGGGTAATGCACCTAAACTACCGAGGTGTGATTGCTGGCAGGAAAATTTGGAAAACCTGTCCTCAGCGCACCACGTGATGCTCATACCAGTATGACACAGCATGCTGCAGGACTGGCACTAGCGATAACCTGGCTTTAGATCACTGTATTTAGACTTTAGTGAAGTGAGAAGCTCTCACTGTCCACAACTTCCTGTTTTCCGTTAAAAACCCTGAGCAAACATGCCCTACACTAGAAAATACGTATTCAAAGGAAACATGGTGCAATAAAACGTATGTCCCTCAGGCTCCCTCCCAGGCACACAAATGACTCAAGAAAACAGACCGTGATGAAACTTCAGAAAGGGTCCTCAATGCAGCCACTGAATCTGAACCATAAACAGCTTCTGAGAGGTCCCTTACTGAGGGGCCTGTAACAAAACTCCCAATGCACATGGAAGCACAGAGAAAACATTGTTTCATATTATTTTGTGTATTGGGGTACAACTGTGCAAGTGCACAGGTACAATATAAGGGAGGATCTGTACATTCAACCATACACACAATATATATTAAAGCAGACTATTTGGAATAAGGGCCAGCGTTTAGATGGCAGAGACCGTGACTAACGTTGGAATAAACAAAACTGAGCTTTTAAGAGAGAATAATGATCGTACACCTCAGGTATCAGCAAATGCAACTGTCTGCCAGCACAAATGTTCTTTTCATTTCACCCACCCTTGACCTGCAGAGGTAAGGAGAAAGCAGTGTGCAAGGCATTCTGGGAAATAGCTTTTTAAAATTAAATGACTTTTGCTGATTGCCTTAATCTCCATATTCTGGATATATAGTACATTCTGAAATACAATCCTAGGGCTTACAGAACGCAACAGCCGTATGCTGCAAAGTTTGGAAGCAAGGTCAAACAATAGGCTCCAAAGCCAACAGTTTGGACTGAAAGCGAAAGGACCACATTATGACAAGTTATAGTGCACACTTCTGCTTGCCGCACTTTATACATAATGCAGAAGTACAATTGCCTGTCTGTGTCCTATAATTGTACACTGGAATTTAGGAAATCAGTTCTTACAAGGAGCACCGTGCATCGGACACTCAGAGTCAACGGAATACACAATATACACATACATGCAGCAATATTTACTACAGTTTAAGGGAAATGTCCATTTCTGTAAACTAAAATTATGAAGCTTTGTCCTGGCCTGTAGCGGTTTGTCCATGTCCAATTTAAGACATATTTAGAAGATGATAAGAGCTTTCGCTCATGGGTTAAAAAGAGGCACGTGGCGTGGATGCAGTTCATTTTCAGTCTTAGAGAGCTTTCAGAGAGGCTTGATCATGACCTGATAAGTGTGACATACATACATACAATCTCACTGCATGAAGGAGCCAGCAGGTACGATAACATAGACCCAGGGCAGCCCAGGTCGAAACATAGAGCTTCCTGCACATATATATTATGACACCAGGGACGTCATTTCACCAAAATGCCAGGGGTAGCGGAAGTGACATCACACGACCTTTGACCACTGGTGACATCACAGGAAGTGATGACATTTGACTACACCCCGAAGTGATATCGCGGGATGCGATGGAACGCAACCTTTCACCCGTTGACAAAACAGGAAGTGCTATCACATAGCATTGTACACTACAAAAAATATGGTTACGATATCGCTATAATGTGATGTACATTTCATACAAGAATGGATCGCCATATGTATCGTTAAGATCAGTGTATTCAGGCCCATATTACCAAATTACTGTGAATGCAAGCAGACGTCCATGACCAAATGATAATGATGTGTTATTATAAAGCACTTACGCTTAAGCACTTTATATAGAAAAAATATACACCCAATATCACCCAACCTGTGTTGGTACTCATTTATCGACCTCAGAAGGATGAAAGGTTGAGTTGAGGATTTTAAGAACAGACTAAATCAGTGACTCACCCCCTGAAGTGTGCCTGAAATAAACCTTTAATGAGTCTAGCAATTATTGTATAGAATTCCAGAAAGACACATTATTTGTTATTCCTAATCTTTCTTATTTAGGGTCAGTGCTGAAAGTGTTAGACTTGTGTCACTCCTTTTCTTCTTTTTCTTCTTTTTTTTAAGGGGCTTTAAGAAGACAGCCAGCCACTCCAGAACTAAAGAGCCACATGGTGCTGGCCACAGCCCATGAGTTTACATTACAAAAAAAAAAAAAACCTTTTGTTTTCTTTTTTGTCCTTTTTTTTTCTAGAGGTCGCAAGGGTGACCACAAAGGTCGCAAGGGAGACCTCAGAGGTCGCAGTTGCGACCTCTGGCGACCCCTAAATGACATACCTGTATGACACCCGACCCACCTAAATACTGTATCGTCACTACTCCCTCCCAGGCCCACCCAATTTAAACCTTTACAATTTACTGCCTTCACTGTGCTTTTTTAATACTGACACACTGAGTGGCATCAAATGCCTTTACCACTGGGCAGCACAGAATGTTTTCACCACAGAACACCATCACATGTGCATGCCTTTAACACAAAGCAGCAGGAGCGTAGCACCTTTGACAGCAGCATAAACATCTCTTTCGCCTAGTAGCATCACAGAGCAGCATTAATGTTTTATACATTAGGCTGCACATTTGGTAACTCTGTCCTGAGTTTGCCGCAGCAGATAACCACTTCAGAACCAGTCCCGCCTGATTCGCCTAAACTGTAGTCAGACCTCCTCCATTTGTGGTGCCCTCCCACCAAGTAGCACCCCAAAGAAGTGACGGACCAGGCTCGGCCCAGGCTATCTTAAAATGGATAGACAAGCGCAGGCTGTCTCGGACTTGCGCCCAGAAACCCAGTGCTCACTAGTGAGCATCAGTGGGGCTGCCTCCAACAAACCATCTGAGCTTCCCCATTAAACGCCTTATGCACAGATGAGCAACATGGACAGCCAGGTCCCTAAAACCCCCTGGGCCCACATTATGAGAAATCAGATTCAATTGAATAGTTGGGGTCAGGCTTGATACAATATGGAGGGTGGAGACAGGAAGACAAAGGTAAAAGGGGAATGGGAATTTGGAGCAGGTTGACGCTTCAAATAGTAGAATAAAAGACTGCACAATGATACTATTTCCGAAAACGTCACATCAACCAGGACAGGACCTTTCACCTTTCCCTGCGCCCGGTCTGTACAGGGAAGCTCTTCTATGTGGCCTTGTCCATACTACTTTAAGCGTGTTGTTCTGGGATTCATTAAAATTGGCAATCCTGCACGTGCACATTTATGTACACAAAAATGGGTCATTTTAGGATTCAGTGTTCGCCTCTCACATGGTGCACTTTTGTAAGGACTAGGACTACTACAAAGGCCGGCCCTCCACCGCTGTCTAGCCCACACTGAGCCAGGTGTTGTAAGCAATAACCCACGCAGAGCACAACACGGCTCCCTTCACAGTGCCAGGAACATCATTGAGTTTAAGTCATCTCATGCTCCCACCACCATATGCCATGGATGGGACGGATGCTGCTGCCTGCAACAGGTGTTTGAGAAAATTGATATTCATTCAAAAGACACTCATTTAGTCTGATTGGAAATGTGATTTGTTTTTTCAAATTTGTTTTTGTCTGTGCGCAAAAATCCATTTGTGGTCTGAGTTGCATCTGTTGTTAGTCATGCTGATACGATGATTGCACGGCCGTGACAGACACTGACTGAGTGGCAGTACTCTGACCCTTTCTCGACTAACAGAGATAGTAACAATTAATTGCAAACACTTCACTTGACTGTTCTCTTTCAGAGTGACTGCCTCTTCTCCAACTCAGTGGTCGAAGAGTACGAAAAGAAGTAGTGGAACTATGTTCCCTACTGGTCTGCACCGCTCCCCACAAACCCCATCGCCGCGCCCCCTCCCATGCACAATACAAACCCCAAAACACATGTACCTGCTGTTTAAGGGAACGTCCACTGCAGTGCACTGAACGTGCACGTTTCAACTTCTTGCTACACTTTTATTTTAAAACAAAACTGTTCCGGAATGGTTTCTTTTTAAAAGAAAAGTAGAGGAATGGTAAAACCTAATTAAAGGAAGTATAGGAGCACCGCTCCCAACTGTTCCCGCCTACTTCGACCACTGCTCCAACTCCCTACCTCCGCTGGCCCATTCAATTTTATGTTTTTTTATTACTTCCTGTGTGTAACCCATGTGCACAAATTTTGTCTCTAGAGACTCTGCATTGCAGTTTACGGCTGGGCCAGGCAGCTCGAATAGGCCCCTCGTCGTTGTCGGTGTGCTCCCTCCTCTGTCATCAACACTTCCTTTAGAATATCTGCGCATTGTGCTGGGTGTGGCACCCAGCAACACACCAATGCTCATGACGTCCCACACGTTTTGAGCATGATTGGCTGCCCCTGACAGCTTGCTACAAATCAACAGGCCCCCTGATCCTGCCCTGAGAGGGTCAGGCGCAAGAGTCAGCCCCGCCCTGCCCCCCACCCAAAGCAGGAAAAAGCAAACTTGATGTAGAGTCCACTCCCCACGACAGGAATTGTTGGTGTTCTCGAAGAGAACGTGAAGCTGCCTGCCTGGCGCCAAGCCAGTGGATGGCTGGGACACTGGCAGCCCCACGACTCATGCTACTGGTGTATCATCAAAGCAAAGTTAAGATTACCAAGTGTTAACTTTTTTTTAATGATGTTCGCCGACTGACACTGTGAGCATTCTAATCATAAATACATCCATTTGCCGCTGTGCATTGAACTGGCGGCAGGCTGTGTGAGGCAACATAACAAGTACAACTTCAGTTAAAAAAATCCAGCCCAGCTCCATGGATTTGGGCTCATAAAACCGGCCCTAGAGTGGCTTATAAAATCAGCCCCCGGACCATCCAAAGTCCATTTTGATTCTGCCAGTGTCAGAATGGCAGATAGGCCAGTCCGCCCCCGCACTCACTAGCAGGAGGGGGAAATCCCTGGCCATACTAAGAGGAGGACAGTGAAAGTAATTTCCAATATGCTATGCACCTATTTCTCCACATTAGTCAGCATACTTGTATTCAGAATCCTGCCATATTTCATGGAAGTTATGACTCGTTGCTCTGTTGATATTGCTATATTGCTATAGATTACCATTACAAATGCATCCAGAATTCCCAGATCATGTAACCACTTATCTACTTTGGCCACCATTAGGGTTTGCAAATAAAACTCCTTTTGCCTTAACTCAGATGGTTCAAAGTTGTCTCATAGATGAAACAATTCAAACAATGGATTTCTATCTAGCTGGCTGTAGGCTGCCAAATGACTCCTATCCAAAACTTTGATCTGAAAGTATGGGTCACTTCCACATTCCACTAGCATGTTGGGGACAACACCTTGGATTTATTACTGAGCCACTAAGCATCATTATATGTAATACTGCAACTCACCATTGCCTTGGGGTACAATATTTCCAGAAAACTAGTATCTCTGCCTTAACCCAATTCTTCCATTCTAAAGGTTTTTCCTACATTTAACTAGAGTGAAGATTGGAAAAATTGAAGATTTATAACTTTTGTAAGAAACCAAGTCTACAAGAGAAACACACATGTTTGAGCAGGAGGCACTACTCTGCATCTTTTACACACTTGCGGGGATTGTAGGGCTTTACCCCTTACATGCTAACGAGGTGTTTGTCACATCATTAGCACTATGTTCTAAGAGCTAACGACATGACAGACATGTCCTTTCTGCATTTAATGATAAATGCAGTTAGTTATGCAGTATAATTCCTGCTGCACTTCAGGGGTTAAAAGCACAGTCATTAATGTCCATTCAAACTTTGCGCTGTCCTCCTCCAGAAAGAGGTTTTTGGGGTCCAGCAGAGCAAAAGTCTTTTCCTATATATATATATATATATATATATATATATATATATATATATATATATATATATATATATATATATATATATATATATATATATACGGCCTAAAACAGCTGCCGATGGGCACCACCAAAAGTCCTCCTTTCCGTTGCTTTTTGGGCTCAAGTCGTGCCTTTGCACCCAAAATAACAAATATGGCCTGCATCGGGCAAGCGTACCTGGGGAGTGGAAACCAGGTCAGGATCAAGGTGCAGACCTTATTCTACTCTCTACAACTCATGCGTCTTGCCCTTCCTTTCACTCCGCAAGAAGATCATGCTACGGTAGTGGGAGCACTGGTCAACGCCCTTCTAGACTACGGAAATAGTTTATTGGCAGACTTTTCCAGAGGAACAACTATTGAGATTTCCGAGAGCCCAGAATGCAGCACTTCGGGTAATTTTCAAAGTCCCAAAATCTTCATCTATTTCAGTCTACGCAAATCACTACACTGGCTCCCTGCGAAAGAGAGAATCATATTTATGGACCTGTGTCTGGTCTTCAGATGTCTCCATAATCTTGCTCATTCATATTTTGCTGATAAACTGAGCTGGCACCTTCCTAGCCGACCACTTCGGCCATCAGGGAAGCCTGCTGGTAGTAGCATCTTCTTGCTGCTCCTCTAGGGGGGACGGGCGATTTTCAGTTTTTGGTCCAAAATTGTTGGACTCCTTGCCTTGACATCTCTGCAGTATGTCAGATCTTATCTGTTTCCATAAATCCCTTAAAACATTCATGTTTAAGTAAACGTACACCTTTTCGGCAGGGTCTGTCGGTCAGAAACGTCCCTAGTGAAACATCTCCCTGTGATTATTGATTTTTTCCGTGTCACCTGCGCCCAGATGCAATTTATTCAGCATGGAAGGAAATAAGCGCCACAAAGGCGGAGGAGATGTGTGTTGTGGAGGGCACGCATACCACGGCCTTCCCCCCTGGACACTGACACACCATTGCAGACCTGCTGACACTGATTGAAGCCGATCTTCAGAGTGCCATCACCATCAGAACTTCCATCCCACCCCTGCTGAAGCTGGTGTCCGTCCTGCACTTCTGTGTAAAGGTGCATTCGAGCACACTGTCGGGATGCTGCACAGCATGTCCCAGAAAGCATTCTCCAAACTGCTCGAGCAAGTGTTGGATGGGCTCATGAGCAATGCCCATCAGCACATCTCCCTACGCACCACCCAGGCCCAGGTGCATGCTGCAAAAGCACAGTTCTACACCATCGCCTAGTTCTCCAATGTCATTACAGCACTGGACTGCACATGTGGCATTAGTCCCCCCTCCGCACCCCCACCCCGACACAGGCAGTGAAGCTGGCATATCAGAACCAGAAACAGTATATTCCATGAACATTCAAATGACATGTGATGCAGATCTCATCATCGGCCGCTGCTTCGCCTGATTTCCAGGTTCTATCCATGATGGCATGGTCCTAAGGAACAGCATCCTTTCAGTTTACATGAACACACACTGAGAACAGCGTACCTGGAGTTTGGGTAAGTAGTCAATCTGACAATGATTTGGCACAGAAGCACACATGGAGACATATGAGAGCAAATGTGAGCTAACTACAGGCCCCATAATGTCAAGTCCAATATGCATGAAATAAGCCATGGCCCAGTTACCCACCTTCCACTAGGCACACAGTGACTGGAGAAACTCAATAGGCTATCCCAGGATGCATGAACACAGGCAAACGATTTCTCACATCAATCAAGGCCCCTGTGATATCCAACAAGGCATTTCCAGTCAATGCACAGGGATAGGAATGTTAAATACCCTCACCCCATTTCCATAGTATCACCTTCAGGTGTGCTGTGGAAACAGACAGAAACCCATGAACAATGATGCAGGACACACTGCACTCTTCTGCTTGTCCCCATCCAAAGCCACTGCCCCCAACCCAGTGGGGTACGGGGTGTCATCCACAAACACATGGGAGCACACAAAGGCCTCCAGCACAAAAGGAATAGTAACAAGAACTTTGACAACCAACAGTCATGGATAACCCTGGCACACTGAAGGAGGTAGCCCATAATGAGACACACACACACTAGGACCAGAACATGTACTGAGTGCACATTTGGACTGCTAAAGGGAAGGTTAAGGTGCCTCCACCAGGTGGGGCACTCATGTATAGCCCAGTTTAAACTATGAACAATTTTCATCATATGTACCATGCTGCACAGTATGTGCATACGTCAGAATATTCCAGTGCCTCCTGATGAGGACAATGCAAACCCTGGCTCTGATTAAGAAGGTGAAGGTGACAACAGGGAACCTCGGGATAGACCTGAGGAAGTGAGAGAAGGACGCATAGCCCACCAGGACCTAATCGACAGCTATTTTTGATTCCACACATATGCACCTATCACTTTATTGCTACCTTTTACTGCATTCACATGCATCACTGCAAAGAAAAGACTACTAGATTAATTGGCTGTACTCCAAAATTATGCATTTAACACGTACACACTCTCATCCCCAACTCCTTACCCTCCCCCATACCCTCACCCCAACACCTTGCCCTCCAAACCCAATATCCTCGTGGTGTGCTGTCAGTCACATGGAAGTGAATAAGTCATCTTTCTCTTACCATGTTTTAGAGATGGAGTGATGGAACGAGGAATGCGCAGCTTGTTTGTTTGTTTGTTTTATTATTTGTATTGCGCACCAGACCCGTAGGTATCAGGGCGTATAGCATAAGACAACTCAAAGCTTAGTTACACAACAAAGTAATACAATACATATGAATTATACAGGACAAAGACAATATGCAGCTATGAGTACAGAGAAATCAAATGGAGGCAGCATAACATGGGCGGAAGAATGAACATTAACAGTAGGCAGGCAAAATATGACTAGTACAGAGACCACCAGGGGGTGCGGAGCATGCAGGACGCGTAAGCATCGCGCTCCTGAAAGCACTGCAGGGCCTAATGGACTTCCCTGGTCCCCGGCCTGGAGTACGAGACTGAGCCGGAGAAGACCTGTCCCCGACCAGCTGACCCCACCCTGAGAGTACCGGGGGACCCGCCGCTGGGACCCGCCACAGAGTTGCTCGGGGCCCTGACTATAGCGGAGTCCTGAGAAGTGCACACGAGCAGTGGGTACCGGTGCGGGCCTGCGACACCGGACCTTGACGTCCCCGCGGCTCTGCGAAGAGGCCCTTGGAGCCAGGCGCCCATCCCCCCCCCCGTTGCGGAAGCATATCTCACAGAGGGGTGCTAGGGGACACACCGCACCGCGGGGGGCTCGGAGTGGGGCTCATACGAACACAGCCCCCACGGACAGAGTGAATCATTCGAGAGCTGAGGGCCGAAAAGGACACAGTCCGGGCTTCCCGCCTTGTATTAGCGCATCGGAACGGGGGCAGCACAGAGGAGCGCCCTCCAGCACCCCGGGGCCCACAGCCCACACTCAGCACACAGAGGCCCCGCGACAGACAACGCCCGGATGGAAGCATCGGCCCCGTGGACGCCACGGAAGCGCCCCGGCCTACCCAGCGGGGCCCAACAAAGTGACGGGGAACAGTTGGAGGTGAGGAGAGCATGAGGGGGAAGGGACAATGGAGTTTACGAGCCATCCAGGGGCAGCCCCCCCCCAGGGCCTTCTCCTTAGTGGTACACAGGAACGCCACCCGGCCGGGGCGAGGCGAAGGGAGGTCGGTGCTGCCTGAAATCTAAGGATCCACCTAGGACCAGTACATCAGAGATTCTACTCAGACCGGCGGGCCCAGCTAGGGCACAGCGCCACTCATTGAGCCACGTGCCCACATCGCTCAAGTTCCCAGTGGTCTGGCCATTGAGAGGGCCTTGGTCCATCGACCCTGACACCATCCCTCGTAAGGGGTATCCCTCCAGCGCTTCCGCTGGTCCCTCGCGGTCATGAGTACAGTCCCCAGGAACGCTATAACCACCATGCCAACGGGCAGCGAACCCCCTCCCGCTGCACTTTCTAAAGAGGATCTCAAGGACATTCTCCAAGAGATTAAGGCGATTCGCACAGACATTCAAGCCTCCATTGTGGATCTCAAGGGGAGGGTGGAGACCCTGGAGGATAATTGGAAGGGATGGAAAATAATCACCTCCAGGCAGACCTGCTCGACATGAAATATGAGGCTAGGCTAACGGACTTGGAAATGAGAGAGGAGGATATAATTTTGAAGATGGACGATCTGGAAAACAGAGAGCGCCGTAACAAGCTGCGCATTATGGGTGTGACTCAAGAGAGAGGGGAAACTGCGGCGGACGTGGGGAGGAAGGTCCAGGGCCTGATAAACCAGCTTTTTACACTGGAGGGCGGCAAGGAGGTCCAGCTGGAAAGAGCGCATCGAGGTGGAGGGGGTGCGGGCGGTGGCCCGAGGTCCATCGTGGTGCGGTTCCTCCGCTATAGAGAAAATGGAGGTCCTGGAGAAGGCAAAAAGACTGGGGAGCTTTGCCTTTGAAGGCGACACAATTAAGATATACCAGGACCTATCATCCCTCACGCTCACCCGCAGAAGAGAAGGAACAAGTTACTTACCTGTAACTGTTGTTCTCCAGCATGGGTCTGGCATGGATTCACATGCTCATGAATATTCCCCGTCGTCAGGCCGGGAATCCTCGGTATAGAAAAAATCAGTATCAGTTTCGTTTCTGATCTGTCTTTCTCAGTAGCAACCAATCACTGGTCTCTGGGTCATACTGCCCCCAGCCAATGACTGCCCTCTCCCTAAGCCCCGCCCTTGGCAGCCATCCTCAGATTTGGTAGCACGTGAAGTGGCAGTATGACCAAGAGAAGAGCCGCAGAGGGGTAGACGGGAGGGTTTGCATGTGAATCCATGCCAGACCCATGCTGGAGAACAACAGTTACAGGTAAGTAACTTGTTCCTTCTCCAGCATGGGGTCTGGCATGGATTCACATGCTCATGAATATAAGAATACATAGCAGTATACACATGCACAACCACGGGAGGTGGCAAAAGGCTCAATATCAAGCAATACAACAACTCAACATTAAGCAACTCTTACCTCCTCATCAGGCTCACCTTAGGGGAACAGGTTGCGCAGCACTGCCTGGCCGACTCTGGACTCCTAACTGGAATCCCGGTGGACTCAGTAGAATCTCGTGAAGGTGTGCGTCGACCTCCACGTAGCAGCCGTGCAGATGTCGAGCAGGGGCACACCAGACAGGAACGCCGTAGTAGCAGCGATCGCTCTGGTCGAATGGGCCCTCGGACGGCCTGGCAACGGTCGGTCTGCCAACCGGTGACAGTGCATGATGCAGCCGGAGAGCCATCTGGAATGGAAGTCTTCGAGTGAGCCTTCCCTTGATTCACAGGTCCAAAGTTCACAAACAGCTGTGATGTCTTCCGAAAACTTTTTGTGCGGTCCACGTAGAACTTCAGCGCTCCAGCTACATCCAGCGAGTGCAGAGTCCTCTCAGCCGGCGGCGAAGGCGACGGGAAGAAAACTGGCAACACCAAGGGTTCGTTGAGGTGGAAGTCTGTTAGGCAGAAACCTGTGCAGTTCCCTTGGGGAACACTGCAAAAGATTTAAGACTACAGGTAGAGCAGTAAACCCCTTTGGTAGCAGTCTGTACCACCCAGATTTACCTGGTAGCTGTGGCTGAGCAGTCAGACTTCTCTCAAGAAGAGTTAGGCAGTATGCAAAGTATACACAATATGTACCAAAACACAATAGCACAAACAAACACTGACCAGAGCTTGGTTTCAAAAGTATATAGTTATTTATTTAAAAACACGTAAATTAAAAACACTCTAGCAAAATATGGTAAAAACACTTCAACACAGTTATAATGAAAGTAAATTCAATCCTTTCTCCTATCTAGACAACTCTAGGTTAACACCACTTAATTAAAACAGAGGTGAGTGCTTAACGTTAGATGACACTCTAGTAGTTTCCAAGAAAGGGAGAGAAAAAGCAGAAATGGGTTAAACACACCACTCTAAGGTCCAGAACACTTGCAATAGGCTCAAAGAAGCACAAAGTCACAGGTGAGCAAAAGTCACTAGGCAGGGCCCACTCTTAGAGTAGCCGGAGCAAAAATGTGCCCAAGATCACACTGTTAGTTAGAGATTCAAAGTCTTGCAAAGGGTCAAAACGAGTTTAGAGTGGCTTAGAAAGTTTAGCCAAAGTGTCCCAGGCACTCCCAGGTTCGAAAGCCGGGGACTAAATCTACCCCGTACAGTCGGTAGCAAGGGAAGCCAGGCGGAACACAGTACCTTAAGCGGGAAGGATCCTCCAGCGGGGGCAGTTGTTCCAGGCAGTGACAGCAAGGCTCGACGTCGGTCAGGGGAGAAGAATATCTCGCTGAAGAGCAGAAGAGAAAGGTCGTAGCACTGCCCGGGAAGAAACCAGCCGCGGAGTCCTCCGGTTAAAGGGTTGGTACCGACTTTCGCGGTATGGGGGTAAAGTGTGGTATTCCGGATGCCGGGGTGCTTGGCACAGGCAAGGCGGCCACGAGATACCTCAAAAGAACGGAAAGAAGGCGAAAACTGGTTGTCCCCACCAGTCAAGGGAAGGAGCCACTCCGTTAAGAGTTCTCCTCGGTCGTCGGGAAAAAGTGGTGAGACGGTTCAGCAGGGCTCCACCGGGTGGTGTCGTCGAAGCAGGTCGGCTCAGCTCTTCCCTCGTCGGATTCTTGGTCCTGTGGCGACTTCTGAAGTCCCAGTCCCCAAAGCCCTGCTTTTATGCAGCAAACCCCCCATTCACCCAGCCTAGCTGTCACTCAAACATGCTAAGTGGTGAGCCGGGCGGCTCACCACTTGGGCCAATCAGGACGGAGTGCGACTTGAGTTACCAAGGTAACTCAGTCCAGGGTGCCTAAATCCCCCTCCACCCCTCCTAAGTATCCCAGACAGAGTGGCACCACTTTGGAGGGCTTCTGTGGAGAAGCCCGCCAAAAGTGGAACAAAGGGCTCCACTTTGGGTCAGAGTTACAGAGGCGAACACCAACGCCATTTTAGAATCAAGTTTTGGCAAAAAGTCCCAACCGGAGTTATAAAAATAAATATATAAACCGGCGGTATGTTTAAGGCTACCGTAAATAAATAATTAAATGTGTTAGCCTAAAACAATGGGAAATCCCATAGGAAAATATTCGCGGTCGAATATAAAAAGTAGTTTCCACTGCCACCAGCCAAAACTCGATCAGGGGGGACGGAGACGTGCCCCCTCGACTAACAGACCCTGGGGCAATCGAATTGCCCCAGCCAGTACGTCCACAATATGATGGTTTGTACTGGTTCTGTTCAGGATTCAAGACTAGCAAAGTCTTTGGTGACTTTACATGCCCTGGGAGACAGTAGTCAGTCCCAGGGTATGGAGTCTATGTTGGGGAGTCCCTAGGACACCCCTGGGTCGCGGCACAAAGGGTGCTGTGTGACCCACATCACAAAAATACATGAGGCCCTATGGAGTAAAAGACCCCATATCCCATTCAACACAAGGTTTAACCAAGAAAACACACTTCAACATGTCCAAGAGTGAGGGTAAAAGAGTCTCACTCTTGGCAGGAGAAAAAAATTAACCCCAGAAATCCAGCAAAGCTGCTGGGGGACTCACTAGGTAGGGAAATTCAGCCTAAACAGAGAATTCTCCCTAACACTCGCCCCCCCCAGACTAAGGGACAGGAGGATTTAATCCACTCCTGGATGAACCTCATACCTCTAGTCGATGATATACATCCTAGAGAGTCCATCAGCATTTTGATGGTGACACCCTGACCTGTGCTCAATGGTGAAATCAAACCCTTGCAGGCAGATTGACCATCTCAATAGTTTTGGATTTTCCCCTTTCATTTGCATTAACCATCTCAAGGGTTGGTGGTCAGTCTGAATAACAAAAGTAGAACCATACAAGTATGGCCTAAACTTCTTCAGTGCCCACACAATAGCAAAGCATTCTCTTTCGATAGTTGCCCACCTTGTCTCAGGATCCTTCAGTTTCCTACTGATGAAGCAAATGGGGTGCTCCCTACCCTTCTCATCCAGTTGGCTTAGAACTGCACCTATACCTACATTGGAAGCATCAGTTTGTACAATGAAAGGTTGGTGGTAGTCAGGAGCTCTTAATACTGGAGCCTGGCAAAGAGCTCTCTTCAGTTTTTCAAAGGCCTGATTGCACTCCTCATTCCATTTTACCTTTTTAGGGAATTTGGGAGAGGAGATTACATTCAGTGGAGAAGCTATGGTCCCATAGTTCTCAATGAAATTCCTGTAATATCCAGTGAGGCCTAAAAAAGCTCTCACTTGGGTTTGAGTAGTTGGTGTTGTCCAATTTTGCACAGCTTCAATCTTACTGGGCAAAGGCCTTATTTCTCCACCTCCTACCTCATGTCCAAGGTAGACCACTTTACTTTGACCAATCTGGCACTTACTGGCTTTGATTGTCAAATGGGCCTGTTTCAGAGCCTGCAACACATGTCCTAGGTGGTTCACATGTTCTTCCCAGGAGTGGCTGAAGACTGCAATGTCATCCAAGTATGCCATGCAGAAATCTTCCATCCCAGCCAGAACTTGGTTCACCATCCTTTGGAATGTGGCAGGTGCATTTTTCAGTCCAAAAGGCATGACCTTAAACTGGTACAAGCCAACTGGGGTTGAAAATGCAGTTTTCTCCTTGGCATGGTCTGTCAGGGCTATTTGCCAATAGCCTGACGTCAGGTCAAATGTGCTGAGGTACTTGGCTGCACCAAGTTTATCCACCAACTCATCTGTCCTGGGCAAAGGGTGGGCATCAGTCTTGGTGACTGCATTTAGAGCTCTATAGTCCACACAGAATCTCAAGTCTTTGGATCCTGCCTTTGGTACTAACACAACTGGGCTAGACCATGGGCTAGTAGAGGGCTCTATTACCCCGAGATCAAGCATCTTCTTGACCTCTCCTTTGATGTGGGCTCTGATATGTTCTGACATTCTGTATCCTCTGCTTTTGACTGGCAGACAGTCACCAGTGAGTATCTCATGCTGGCCCCAAGGGGTCAAGCCTGGTGACAGTGAGAACAGGGAGGCAAACTGATTTAACATAGATTTGCACTCCTCTTGTTGCTCAGGTGTCAGGTCTGAAGAGAGATTGACTCCTTCAACTTTTTCATCTAAAGGTACACCTCTGAGGAGATCAGGGAGAGATTCACTCTCTTCCTCCTCTGCAGCTGAAGCTAGAAGCAAGGCTCCTACATCAGGTCTGGAGATGTATGCTTTTAGTCGGTTGGTGTGGAAGACTCTAGGAGCTTCCCTGGGTCTGCCCAGATCCACCAGATAGTTGACCTCTCCAAGTTTTCCCACAACCTTGAAGGGTCCCATCCATTTGTCTTGCAAGGCCCTCTGCCTTGTTGGGAGCATAACTAGAACTAGCTGGTCTTGAGTAAACTCAACCATGTTAGCCTTCTGGTCGTGCCAATGTTTGACCAGGGCTTGACCAGCTTTCAAGTTGTCACTTGCTTCTGCCATCATGTGTGACATTCTCCTCCGGAGACCTATCACATAGTCAGTCACTCTGACTGGCTTGAGGGGAGGAGCACCTTCCAACCCCTCCTTAATCAGGGCCAATGGACCTCTGACTGGATGGCCATAGAGAAGCTCAAAGGGAGAATAACCTACTCCCTCCTGAGGGACTTCTCTATAAGCAAAGAGAAGGCATGGCAGTAGAAGGTCCCACTTTTTCTTAAGGGGTTCTTCCAAAGCACCTATCATGCTCTTCATGGTTCTGTTAAACCTTTCAACCAACCCGTTTGTCTGAGGGTGGTAGGCGGTTGAGAACTTGTAGGTAACTCCACAGGTTTTCCACATGGCCTTCATGTAGTGGGACATAAAGTTTGACCCCCTGTCAGAGATTACCTCCTTAGGAAACCCAACCCTGGTAAAAATACCAAGGAGGGCCTTAGCCACAGCCGGAGCTGTAACAGTCCTCATAGGAATGGCCTCAGGGTATCTAGTAGCATGGTCTACTACAACAAGGATAAACCTGTTGCCTGAGGAGGTCGGAGGATCAAGGGGACCAACAATGTCAATCCCTACCCTCTCAAATGGGACTCCCACAACTGGGAGAGGCACTAAAGGTGCCACATTCTTGGAACCAACCTTACCAGAAGTCTGGCAGGTATGGCAGCTCTTACAATATCTATCTACTTCAGCCCCCATCTTTGGCCAATAAAAGTAGAGTGAGAGCCTTTCCTTGGTCTTCTTGAAACTCAAGTGGCCAGCCAAAGGTATCTCATGGGCTAGTTGTAAGAACTGTTGTCTGTTTTCTTGTGGGACTACAAGGCGTTTGTAGTCTCCAGGTTCAGACTCAGTGGGTTCACTGTAGAAGAGGCCATCTTCCCAGTGCAACCTATACTTCCCAGGCTCTTGCCCATCAGCTTGAGAAGCTGCCTGGTGGCGGAGACCTTCCAGAGTTGGACATTCTCTTTGCCCCTTACGAAAAGCTGCCCTGCTAGGCCCACCTTCTGCCAGTAAAGACTGCAGCTCAGGATGGTCCTCAGGGTCCAAATCTCCAATAAGGTTGGGGCCTCCTTCTAGCTCTTCCTCGGAGTCTAGCTCAACCACACAGGGTTGTACCTCTCTCTCAGCCTCAGCTGGAGGGGGAGTTACAGGTGTAACTTTGGACAACCTAGGGGAAGTCCTTGTTGGAAGCACTGGAGTGCTTGCTGCTGGCTTTTTCCTAGGAGTCTTGGGTTGCCCCTTTGCTCCTGATCTGGTAGTTACTGCAGTAAGTTGCTCCAGTGGTAGAGGAGTGATTTCTGTCATCATCTCCTGAGATAACCCTCTCAGGGTTTTCTCCCTTGCAGGTTTTGTGAGTTCCTGAAACCTTTTGCTAGGCGGTCTGGGGGTATGAGATACAACTCCAAGAGCTTTGAGGTCATTACCCAACAGAACCCTACCTGGCACTTCACATTGTACACTGACAGGTATTTTTACAGCCATATCATTACATTGGATGAGAACTGGTAACTGGGGACACATCTGCACAGGCCCACCAGCTAACTTGGTGAGGCATTTGGGTGCCTTAGCAACATCCTCTGCCTTGAAAAATGATTCATCCACCACAGTTATGCTGGCTCCAGTGTCCCTAATGGCAGGAGTCTCCTGACCATTTACCTGGACACTGTCCTTATAATACTCTTTAGTATTATCTGGGATAGAGTTATAGACATCTAAATTCTGTTGCTCCCACAACCCCAGAGAGACTAAAGAAACACTAGCTGAGACTCCAGTGGGTTCATCAGCTAGTAATAGAAAGTTTCCACTTGCCATATGTACTTCCTCTTCTGGAGCGAAGGCTAAGGAGGCAAGCTGGACCCCTGAAGGTTTACCCTTACATCTGGGATCTCCTTTCACATGGTCAGTAGCCTTACAAACAAAGCATGAGCCAAAGGCTCGCTGGAATGGAGGCTTGTTCTGACCTCCTTCTGATCTGGGACCAGAAGGTACACTAGCCTGATTTGGTTTCCCTTGTGGCTTACCCTTATAGTTTTGTTTGGGGCCCTCTTTGGAATTTGTAGTATTAGAATTCTCTTTGGAGTCCTTCTTAGACTGTTTTTCCCCATCCTTCTTCTGAGTTACCCCAGAATCCTTGTGAGTGGCCCTGTTGGCAACCCACAAGTCAGCAGCCTTAGCTAGTTTCCGGGAATCTAATTCCCTGGAATCAGCCAAGTGTTGTCTGAGCTCAGGAGAGCAGGCATCATAAATAGTCTCCAACATAAACAAATTCTTCATACCTTCATAAGTGTTCACCTTGTAACCCTTAATCCATCCCTCTAAGTTTTTCAAACATTCATTCACCCAGGTAGCCCAAGGGGTACCATCATGCTTTTTGAGGCTCCTAAACCTCTTAAGATACTGGGAAGGGGTCTTCCCAAACCTAGCTATCAAAGCTAGTTTCACACATTCATAGTCCTTCCTATCCTCCTCCCCCATCTCCATTACCACATCAGTTGCAACAGGGGGAAGCCTAGAGAACAACCAGGTGAGTAAGTCATTTCCTGTGATGTTCTGGAGCCCATGATTATATTCAAACAGAGACAACCAATCCAACACATCCAACTTAGGCTCATACATACCAACCAATTCTTTAGGCATCCGGGGTCTTTTAGGACTGGAACTTCTAGAGGAGCCAGAGAGAGAAACATTCTCAACAGATAATTTCTTCATTTCTAAGTCATACTTGAGCTCCATTTCCCTTAGCCTTAGTTCTTTGTCAGTTTGAGCGTTAAGTTTCTTATACTCCAATTCTAGCTTCATTTTCTCCAGTTCAAAGTACTGAGGACTAAATGTGGGACCTGGTAAAGGTCCAGTAGGCACAGCAGGTAGAGCAGGCAGAGGCCTAGGGGGGACAGTTACAACAGCCTCACCCTCCTCTTCTGACTCTTCCTCAGAATCATCAACATTTTGCTCCATGTTAACTTCAACACTGTCATCTACAGTTGCTGGAGTGGTAGGTTCCTCTGAACCATCACCCAGACTTTGGTTAGCTAACAATCTTTCAATCAGCTCCATTTTCTTGCCCTTAGTCAGGAGATCCTTATGTTTACAGAGCACTCTTAAACAATCAGCAGTTTTGGCTGCAAGGGACTCTTGACTATAGCTTTCTATAACTGACATGTTAGAGGTTTTACTTTTTCAGTGCTAAGCTTTGTGGTTAGTTGCACTAAGGTATCTAAAGCACAATAAAATGTATACTCAATACAAATCCCACCGCTGTACACCAGTGTTAGGCAGAAACCTGTGCAGTTCCCTTGGGGAACACTGCAAAAGATTTAAGACTACAGGTAGAGCAGTAAACCCCTTTGGTAGCAGTCTGTACCACCCAGATTTACCTGGTAGCTGTGGCTGAGCAGTCAGACTTCTCTCAAGAAGAGTTAGGCAGTATGCAAAGTATACACAATATGTACCAAAACACAATAGCACAAACAAACACTGACCAGAGCTTGGTTTCAAAAGTATATAGTTATTTATTTAAAAACACGTAAATTAAAAACACTCTAGCAAAATATGGTAAAAACACTTCAACACAGTTATAATGAAAGTAAATTCAATCCTTTCTCCTATCTAGACAACTCTAGGTTAACACCACTTAATTAAAACAGAGGTGAGTGCTTAACGTTAGATGACACTCTAGTAGTTTCCAAGAAAGGGAGAGAAAAAGCAGAAATGGGTTAAACACACCACTCTAAGGTCCAGAACACTTGCAATAGGCTCAAAGAAGCACAAAGTCACAGGTGAGCAAAAGTCACTAGGCAGGGCCCACTCTTAGAGTAGCCGGAGCAAAAATGTGCCCAAGATCACACTGTTAGTTAGAGATTCAAAGTCTTGCAAAGGGTCAAAACGAGTTTAGAGTGGCTTAGAAAGTTTAGCCAAAGTGTCCCAGGCACTCCCAGGTTCGAAAGCCGGGGACTAAATCTACCCCGTACAGTCGGTAGCAAGGGAAGCCAGGCGGAACACAGTACCTTAAGCGGGAAGGATCCTCCAGCGGGGGCAGTTGTTCCAGGCAGTGACAGCAAGGCTCGACGTCGGTCAGGGGAGAAGAATATCTCGCTGAAGAGCAGAAGAGAAAGGTCGTAGCACTGCCCGGGAAGAAACCAGCCGCGGAGTCCTCCGGTTAAAGGGTTGGTACCGACTTTCGCGGTATGGGGGTAAAGTGTGGTATTCCGGATGCCGGGGTGCTTGGCACAGGCAAGGCGGCCACGAGATACCTCAAAAGAACGGAAAGAAGGCGAAAACTGGTTGTCCCCACCAGTCAAGGGAAGGAGCCACTCCGTTAAGAGTTCTCCTCGGTCGTCGGGAAAAAGTGGTGAGACGGTTCAGCAGGGCTCCACCGGGTGGTGTCGTCGAAGCAGGTCGGCTCAGCTCTTCCCTCGTCGGATTCTTGGTCCTGTGGCGACTTCTGAAGTCCCAGTCCCCAAAGCCCTGCTTTTATGCAGCAAACCCCCCATTCACCCAGCCTAGCTGTCACTCAAACATGCTAAGTGGTGAGCCGGGCGGCTCACCACTTGGGCCAATCAGGACGGAGTGCGACTTGAGTTACCAAGGTAACTCAGTCCAGGGTGCCTAAATCCCCCTCCACCCCTCCTAAGTATCCCAGACAGAGTGGCACCACTTTGGAGGGCTTCTGTGGAGAAGCCCGCCAAAAGTGGAACAAAGGGCTCCACTTTGGGTCAGAGTTACAGAGGCGAACACCAACGCCATTTTAGAATCAAGTTTTGGCAAAAAGTCCCAACCGGAGTTATAAAAATAAATATATAAACCGGCGGTATGTTTAAGGCTACCGTAAATAAATAATTAAATGTGTTAGCCTAAAACAATGGGAAATCCCATAGGAAAATATTCGCGGTCGAATATAAAAAGTAGTTTCCACTGCCACCAGCCAAAACTCGATCAGGGGGGACGGAGACGTGCCCCCTCGACTAACAGACCCTGGGGCAATCGAATTGCCCCAGCCAGTACGTCCACAATATGATGGTTTGTACTGGTTCTGTTCAGGATTCAAGACTAGCAAAGTCTTTGGTGACTTTACATGCCCTGGGAGACAGTAGTCAGTCCCAGGGTATGGAGTCTATGTTGGGGAGTCCCTAGGACACCCCTGGGTCGCGGCACAAAGGGTGCTGTGTGACCCACATCACAAAAATACATGAGGCCCTATGGAGTAAAAGACCCCATATCCCATTCAACACAAGGTTTAACCAAGAAAACACACTTCAACATGTCCAAGAGTGAGGGTAAAAGAGTCTCACTCTTGGCAGGAGAAAAAAATTAACCCCAGAAATCCAGCAAAGCTGCTGGGGGACTCACTAGGTAGGGAAATTCAGCCTAAACAGAGAATTCTCCCTAACAAAGTCCGACGGCACCTTGGGCATGAAGGAGGGGTGCATCCTCAGCACCACCCTCGTGTCGTGAAAAGTCAAGTATGGAGGCTTGCAAGACAGGGCCTGGATCTCTTCCACTCGTCGTGCAGAGGTGATGGCAACGAGGAATGCTGTCTTCCACGACAGAAACTTCAACGGCACTGAATGCATAGGCTCGAATGGGGCCCCCATGAGCCTAGTCAGCACCACGTTGAGCTCCCACGCCGGGGCAGGGGCCTTCACCGGCGGGAATGAGCGGAACAGTCCTTTCATAAATTCCTTCACCAGTCGATGAGACCACAAGGACGCCCGTCCTGTAGTTCTGGTGTAACGTGAGACGGCAGCCAGATGTACCTTGATGGAAGCATGAGATAGGCCAGCTTTGGCCAAGGACAATAGGTACGGCAATACTTTAGGGGCCATAATCCGCAGAGGGTTAATCTTCTGTGCAAGGCACCAGACAGAGAACCTCTTCCATTTGTGTCCGTAGCACTTGAGAGTTGAGGATGCCCTGGCCTTCGCGAGAACCTCTCTGCAGTCGGCCGGGATGTCGTATCCTCCAAACTCTAGTGCTGCAGGAGCCAGGCCTGCAAGTTCAGCGACTCTGGTACGTGATGAAGAATGGCGCCTCCTTCTCTGGAGAGAAGATCCGCGTCCGTCGGCAGCTTGACTGGTGTGGACGCTGACAAGTCCAGAAGTTCCGGGAACCAGATCTGCCTCGGCCACGCCAGTGCAATGAGGATCATCCTGCACCGGGACCTCTTGAGCTGGTTGACGAGCCGGAATAGCAATGGCAACGGCGGGAATGCATAAAGGAACAGGCCGTCCAGGGGAACGAGAAAGCATCGGCCATGCTCCTCGGTTGTGGAAACCTGCTGGCGAACCTCCGGCACATGGAGTTCGCCGCCGTCGTGAAGAGATCGATCTGGGGTTTGCCCATCGTCGGAAGAGTCGGTCCACTTGATCCTGGAGCAGTTCCCACTCGTGGCACGAGCGCAGCTCTCTGCTGAGTGAGTCGGCGATGGTGTTTTTTATCCCCGCCAGATGAAAGGGTACCAGAAACATCCCTTGGGCGACGGCCCAATGCCACAGATCCTGGGCTTCCTTGGATAGGGCAGGGGATCTGGTTCCGCCCTGCTTCCGAATGTAAAACATCGTGGTGGTGTTGTCGGTGAAGATCCTCACCACCTTGCCCTTGAGGGACGGAAGGAAAGACCTGATGGCCCAGAACACTGCCCGGAGCTCCAAGATGTTGATGTGGAGAGTCTTCTCCTCCGGGAGCCAAAGGCCTCTCGCGTGGAGACCCCCGGTGTGCGCTCCCCAACCTTCCAGGGAGGCATCCGTCGTCACCAGCACCTGGTGGGCCGGGGCTAGGAAACCTGTTCCCGCCGTCAGATGAGAGCAGACACCCCACCATCGTATCGCCTGACAGAACGCTTCGTCGAGCAGGATCCTGTCCTCGAAGCTGCCCGTCGTCTGGATCCAGTGGGCGTCGAGGAATTCTTGCAAGGGCCGCATCCGAAGTCTGCAGTGGCGCACCAGATAAATGCAGGAGGACATCATTCCGAGGAGGGACTTGATAGACCTCACTCTGGCCACGTCTGTGGCCAGCAGACGTTGCACCTTTCCTAGGATGGTCCTTATCCTTTCCTCCGACGGTGAGGCCCGCCGCGCCACTGTGTCGAGCTGTGCTCCCAGAAACAGGGCAACTTGCGACCGGACCAGGTGGGATTTTGGAAAGTTGATGGAGAACCCCAGGTCCGTGAGCAGCTGGACGGTCTTCGCAGTGTGTTCCACGGCAAGATCCCTTGTCCTTGCCCGTATGAGACAGTCGTCCAGGTAGGGGTAGACGTGGATCCCCTGCAGGCGCAGCCAGCCGCCTCCGGTGCTAGGCACTTGGTGAACACCCTGGGCGCCGATTTTAATCCAAACGGGAGGGCCTTGAACTGGTAGTGCCACCCTTTGACCATGAACCTGAGGAACTTTCGGTGTCTCTTTAGAATAGGGATGTGGAAGTAAGCATCCTCCAAGTCCAACGACGACAGGAAATCGCCCTCCTCCAGCTGTCCCAGCACGTGCTGGAAGGTGACCATCCGGAAGTTCTGTGCCTTGATGTATTTGGGCGGGGCCCCGACCCGACGGTCGGTTCAATC
This sequence comes from Ambystoma mexicanum, assembly GCF_040938575.1. Lineage (NCBI taxonomy): Eukaryota > Metazoa > Chordata > Amphibia > Caudata > Ambystomatidae > Ambystoma > Ambystoma mexicanum. The sequence goes on along the minus strand of NC_090937.1, from coordinate 91,153,816 downwards.
TTGCTTGGAGGCTGCTTTGCCTCCTTGACCACCTTGGCGACGACGGCGGGATCCACCTGACTTGCCGCGTCCCCTGTAGGCCTCGTGCGACGAAGATCTTGCCGCTTGACGGTACATAGAGGAGCTGCTGCCGGCTGCCTTGGAGGCACCCTGTCTGCCTCCGGAGCTCCGAAAGGACGGCCGTCGCTGCTGGAGCACACCCAGTGCACGGGCCGTCTCCGTGTCCGTCTTGATCGCCTGAAGGGACTCATCAACCGCCTTGCCAAAAAGGTTGTTCCCATCGAAAGGCATGTCCAAAACCTTGGTCTGAACGTCCTGGCGGAAATCCGTCACCTTGAGCCATCCTCGTCGTCTCAGGCAAACGCCGTTGCCCAACTGACGGAAACCGGTGTCGGCGATGTCCGTAGCCACCGTAATGGAGTGATCCGAGGCAATCTCACCTTCCTGTAAGATTTACAGGGCCTCCGCCCTCTTGGCGTCTGGAAGAAAGTCCAATAGAGAGAGGGGCGATCTTGAACCACAACTCCCTGTCGTAGCGGGCTACGATGGCCAGGGCGTTGGCCGCCTTGATGGTCGTCGCTGCAGATGAGATGACCCGTCGTCCCATCGCATCCAGCTTCCTACCCTCGCCGTCCGGCGGGGAGGTTGAAGTCGAGGCCGATGCTACCCCCTGCTTTCTTCTTGGCCGCCGCCGAAACGACTGAATCCGGGGTAGGTTGCGCCCTAAGGCACAAGGGGGCAGCGTTGTGGACCCGGTACTTCTTCTCGTACCGGTCCCTCTTCGCAGGAGCCGTGGCAGGGTTCTTGAGGAGGGCGAGCCCCTCATCCCAGAGAAGCGGTACGGCGAGGACCGTCTTCCTTTTAGCCTTGCGCCGTTGGTAAAGGAACCCTTCCTTCTTCTTTTCTTCGGGGCAGAGCTGGAAGAGCTCGGATGCCCTGGAAATCATAGCATAGAAGGATCCAATCTCGTCGGGCGGGGACGCCCGGGCAGGGGGTGACGGGGGACACGTCCCGTCGTTGTCTCCATCGTCATCCGTACCCGTCATAGTCGTGTCCATGCCTGTATCATCCCGTGGGTAGTGGACCGGGGGGGGGAGGCAGAGAAGGCCGCAGAGGCGGGAGAGGAGGCCTAGGATGCGTCCTCCTCCTCTTAAGTGGTGGGCTCTCCGAAGGTCCTGGCTCCGGTTCCCCCGTCGGGTCTGGCTCAGGTACCTCCATCGGGGGAAGGGGCAACCTAGTCCTTATCTCCGAGCATAAGGACTGGATGGCTGACAAAATGGCCGCCGAGGTGTCCTGCGGCGCCGGAAACGGCAGGAGCAAGGGCTCTTGAGGAGCCTTGTCTGCGACACCGTCGCCCTCGTCGTCGCCCTCGTCGGGATCCCTCCCGATGGGCTGGGCCTCCTCCACGACTTGGGTGAGCTCCTCTTCAGTGGTCGTGTCCATATCCACGAGGGCCACCAGCCCCTCCCCCATCCTTTCGAACGAGGACTTCGTGAGGGGTCTTCTCGATGGGCCTGAAAGACGACTCCCTCCGCGGTGGCAGGGAGACTCTGGTACCTGAGGGCGCCTCCACTGGTGTAGCCTCCACAGGCTGAGCCAGGGCTGTGGCGACATCCTCAATCGAGGTCCTAGCAGGGTGAATTAAGGCCAACGTCACCTTCTTTACGCCTGGGGCCTTCACCTTGGGGGGAGGGTCCCAGCCTCGTTCCCCTCTGCCGGAATCTTCGAGATCGACCGGGGCCTCTCCAGAAGCTTCACCGGGTTCTCGGACTTCCTCTTACCCGAGCCAGAGCGTTGGTTCGTGGTTGATGGCGCCGGGGAGGATGCACCCTGCCTGGCAGCCAAGGAGCCCGACCGTTCGGTGCTCCCGGTGCCCGCGGACTCGCAGTGCTTAGCCTTTTGTTGGGCCCCCGTCGCCGGGGCACCCTCACAGGACTTAGAAGACCGCTCGGACTTCTTTTTCTTCTTCTCGCCTGGCGGGCTCTTACCTTCCAGCCAGTTGGTGAGACGGAGGTGGCGATCCTTCATGGTCCGCTCCGACATGTTCCCACAAAACGCACAGTCCTTTTCCTTGTGCGTCTTATCCTCATGGAGACAGTAGAGGCATAAAGAATGCTCGTCCTCCTTGAAAACGTTCTGAAGCTCGCATCCAGGGCAGGTCCTGAACAGCTTCCCGGGCGTCGAGCTCCCTTTCTCCTGGGCCATGTCCGGGTAGGCCTTGGAACTTCTGGAATCCTCCAAAAGCGTAACTCGACGAAATCTTCACCCTTGAGGGGCGTAGAAACTCCGAAACGGAACCCCGTTGGTCGGATGTAGAAACGATGGAGCTTGAGGCTCTATTTAACGAGGACTCCCAACACTTGAACGTGCGGTAAAAATCTGAGGATGGCTGCCAGGGGCGGGGCTTAGGGAGAGGGCATTCATTGGCTGGGGACAGTATGACCCAGAGACCAGTGATTGGTTACTACTGAGAAAGACAGATCAGAAACGAAACTGATACTGATTTTTTCTATACCGAGGATTCCCGGCCTGACGACAGGGAATATTCATGAGCATGTGAATCCATGCCAGACCCCATGCTGGAGAATGTCCTCCACTCACCCAGTGGCTCACAAGCCAGGATATCAGATACAGATGGTCCTTCCCCTTCGCCCTTTCCTTCGAACGGGCCGGGGTAGACTATAGAGTGATTAGTGGCAAAGAAGCCTCACAAGTATTACAAGTGCTTAAGGGGGACGTCCCGGAAGAAGGGGGAAATTTGATGGAGACTCAAGAACCTGGCGACATCGTGAGGGAACCGGCGGGCCCCTGTCCACAAAGAAGAAGACAAAGGCCAGGAGAAAATTCAGAAAACCTAACACTCCGACGTCCGAGGTTGGAGGGGACTAGGAGTGTAAAGACAGTTTAACGAGAAGTTTAAGTCTGGCTCGTAGGCGACCCCGGCTGGGGACACAGAGTTTACCAAGAGAACTGCAGTGCAGGAACATGCACATACCCTGGTGGCTTGCCCGTTGGCAGGCGTCTTGGACAAAGGAGGGAAGAAGAAGGGGGGAGGGGTGGGAATTGACTTTAAGGGGCTCGGGGCACGATATCCACCACACTTCAAATGGGCACTGGGCAGCTCCGACATGATCGGGAGGACAAGATATTTCAAAAGGGAAACCAATGGCGGTCAATGAAAAAAGGGGCCGGGTCGAGTCACTCAGGGTGGGTTCACTCAACGTCAAGGGGCTCAACTCACCGACAAAGCGCTCCCTTCTCGGGAGGGAAATGAAAAATGGGAAGGTGGACATTTTGTTTGTTCAAGAAACCAGAACAGTGAGGGGGGAGGAGAGGGCCATCCCAGGATCTCACGTTGGCCAGACCTTTTGGGCATCGTGTCACGTAAAGAAAGGTGGAGTAGGCATCCTACTCCAAAGGAACCTGAAATTGACAGAGGTGTCCCGGTGGGAGAGAGGAAGGAAGGTCCTTGGTAGTGTCCGGCAATCTAAATAATTCCAGAGTCAGCCTAGCAGAGATATACTGCCCTAACGTGGGTCAGAGAGAATTTGCTCAAGTGGTCGTGGGGGAGGTGATGGCTAAAGCGGAAGGGCTCCTGCTCCTAGGTGGGGATTTTAATATCTGGGCAGATCGAGAGTTGGACCACAGTGGGAGCACGGCCACATCAGGTAATAGAGGTGCTGAACTTCGTGGTGGGCTGTGGGAATTAATGTGGGAACAGGGATTGGTGGACATATGGAGGGAGCTGCACCCTAGACGAAGGGGATATACCTTCTACTCCGCAGTCCGTGGTACCAGGACCAGGATAGATTACCTTTTCATGGGGAGTCAGCATATGAGCAGGATAGAGGCCTGTGACATCCGCCCGGTCAGCTGGTCAGACCACGACATGGTCTGGTCGGATGTCAGTATAGCGGGGCTGAAACCCAGGGAGTCCCTATGGAAGTGTAACGATTTCCTGCTGAGGGACGCGGCCTTTTAGGAAGAAATGACTGTTGCAAATAAAGAATTCTTCAAGCTAAATGACACGGGAGAGGTGAGCCGGGAGATGGTGTGAGAGGTGGCCAAGGCGACTTGGAGGGGAAGGTTGATCAGCGAAGGGGCATCCAAAAAAAGAATTAGGTCCCTCTTGACCCACAGGTTGAGATCTGAAATAATCCTCCTAGAAAGCTCGGAGGGGAAGGCAGAGACGGAGAAAGAGAGGGACCTGGGCATAGCGAGGGAGAAGAGACTAGAATTGAGAGAAATGGAGATGGGGAAAATTGTAGCGGGGCTCCAACATCTACGTCAGAAATACTACGAGAAAGGGGACAAGGCCGATGCTATGCTGGCAGCCAAATTGCGAGGCCAAAGGGCAGATAGATGGGTGGCGAGAGTGGTTAGCGCTGAAGAGGGGGAAAGATCTGATCTGGAGGGGATCATCGAGAGTTTCGCTTCTTTCTATGAGAAGCTCTACGGGAGGGAAGGGGAGATGGAGAAGGAAGCATGTGAGGCATATCTCAATGGGGTCACCCTCCCCGTCCTTGGCCCCTTAGAAGCATCGGCCCTAGACGCCCCCATAACCAATGAAGAAGTGCTTAGAGCCATATCGGGATTGAAACCGGGCAGGGCCCCGGGGGAGGACGGGTTCACGGCAGGTTACTATAAGGCCTTCTCGGGCCAACTAGCGGGGTTCCTGGCGGAACCTTTCTCGAACATCATGAGAACGGGGAGGGCACCCCCCTCCTTTGGCAAAGCTCTGATCACAGTGTTTACGAAGGAGGGTAAAGACTCAGTGGACTGC